>NW_022991216.1:2614723-3104723 GCF_902827175.1 Gymnodraco acuticeps | reverse complement strand
GTAACCCTTTATACATATATACAGTTTAGTTTATGATTCAGCCTTGGGTAAGACTTTTATACTCTATGGCTATGACGCCCATAATGCTAAACGGGAGCAAATGTTAAAAGGGGTGGGCCGCCGGAGTCCACGCCGCCGAAGCGGCTAAAGGGGCTAAAGGGGCTGCAGGGTGCTAGCTCGCTAGCGCGTCCCGGCGGCCGTAGCTAGCACCCTGGGGCTCCGTTAGCTTCGGCCAGCGGCGGAGTCCGGCGTTATAACTGGAGATCAAGGAATGCATCGTAACGCGGACTTGGTTCGCCTGCAGCCCGCTGTAGTATTAGCTAAATAAATGATGTTGAGCAAGGCTTATTAAGCTGAACACCGCCACAATTATTCTGCTATGTATCGGTACTTATTTTTATTTTATTAACGTGTGAATGACAAGCATTAAGAATAATACCAAATAGCTAATTATCTTGCAGATTGTCTCGTTTGATTATGAATGTAACGTTTATATAGTGGAACTACACTGTTTTATCAAAACCAAAGTGCCACGCAGTGACTTGGTATGCATGTATTTCAGCAGGAAATGTGCAACCTAGATGACATTTACCAACACAGACTATATAGAAATATTTGTAAAAGTTGTTCATGCGTTACTAAGTGAATATGGCATTAACCCTCCTGTTGTCTTCGGGTCAAATCTGACCGATTTACTACTTTCATCAATCATGTTTTACATTCGATTGATACTGAGAGCATGTTAGCTTAGCTTCTTAGCCTGAGCTAGGACTCGAACGTCACGCTCGTTGGCAGCAGGTCCCGCCCTGTCCCGCCTCTTTGCCCTTATTTGGAGAAGGCGGTAGAAGGCGGGAGTTAGACTCTGACGACACCGTCGAGTCGTTAGTGGCCGACTCCGCCTACTAAGGGCTTCACGGCAACTCTGCAGAATCCTATGGGTGACGTCACGGACCCTACGTCCATTTACATATACAGTCTATGGGTCTACCATACCATGCCCGCGCACACGTGCACGCGCCACACCCCTCTCTTAAAGGGGTAGCGATCTCACTCGGCATGACCCAAATGTCATAACGACAGGGTTTCCCACACATAGACTATACTTGGGCGGGCCGCCCAGGTATATTAACGGCCGCCCAAGTATATTTCGCGACCCATTTAGTTTTTTTTTTTTTTTTTTATAAGTTTTTTTTTTAATATATATTTTTTTTATTCGTCCGTGACCACGACGCCATCTGCGATCGATTAACTTGTAGACAATGATCCCTCGCTCCCTTGCTCTGATCTCGCCTCCTTCTGGCCTGTTAAGTGGCCTGCCTCACACAGGGTGACTGGCTGTCCACATGATGTGGCCTGCCGACATGGCCACTGTCATACAGATCATAAATCAAAGCCCTTGATTGGTCTCTGTGTGTCATTCAAGCTCGGGATAACCTCAGCTCAGGTGAGGTAAAGGACTCTCTGAGTGTTTAGATAGTTAACTTAGTCTAAGTTCTCAGTGGGTCTCAAACGGTGTGGTCACCATTTATGTAAACACATATTTCCATTTGAGAGGGTAGTGATTGGTCTAATGGATAGTGAGGTGGGCTGAAGATCGGAAGGCTGTGAGTTCAAATCCCGCCAGGAACACCACCACTAGTGTGCCCTTGAGTAAGGCACTTAGCCCTTAGTTACTCCAGGGAGAATGTCCCTGTAATCGGTCATTATAAGTCGCTTTGGATAAAAGCGTCAGCTAAATGAAATGTAATGTGATTAGTAAAATATGCATGAATAAATAAATAAAAAGTTAACTAGGTGAAAAAAGGTAAGATACACTTTTAAAACTTGTTGAGAGAAAACTAGTCTTTGCTGCTGCCTCAAAGAGGAGCAGGGGGAGAGGAGGGAGACAGGAGAGGCTGATTCAGGAGCACATACACACTCACAACTATAAATGAACCAAAACTAAATTAATAAACAAGTTTCAGTGTTTTTTTCATATTGGAAATGGTATGTTATTGGTTATGGCCTTGATTTTATGATTATTGAAATGTATACAGTTCTGTTAAATATAGGTGTTTCCATAGATCTAGTCTCTTTATTTTCCCCTCAAAATGCACCAGATTGATGCATTTAACTCCAAAATAAAAAATAAAATCTTACCGGGGGGGGCATGCCCCTGAACCCCCCTAGAGGATTTGAGGTCGACCCCCACTAAAAATCACATGGATAGGTTCCTAAATACATTAATAAATACATTTATTTTTTAAAATAGTAACCCATTTCCATATGTTCATGTGTGGGTAGTAGATTTAAACTATAGGGCTATCATTATGGACCCTGCCTGTACCTGTACCTGTTCGCTCTGCCATCGCGTGAAGGGTCTGGTAACAAGCGACCAACAGAAAGGTTAATGTTGTTGCACGTCACCTCCACCCCCCCCGCTACCACCACCCCCCAAAGTATATTTCAGATCTGTGGGAAACACTGGCAGTTAATGGACCAGCACCAGAGCCATTCCCATACACACAGGCGTTGGAGCGGTTCTTCATGAAATCCCAGAAGGATGAAGTGCTCTGACAAACAGTGCCATCTTTGCGCAAAATGATTATACCGGAATGAAAAGTCAATAAATAATGTTGTTAAAACTTATTTATTTTTTCGCGCACCCCCCCCCCTTGCCACCACCCGCCCAAGTATATTTCATATCTGTGGGAAACACTGAACGATATACGAAACATCTCGTGAATTTGTTGCAACTGCCTCTTGCCAGCGCTACCCTGACGCCTGTTTTAGAGGTGAGGCGCAGGAGGAAGTAGCTTCAATGGGATGTAGCTTACGCCCTGCCTGCCTGCAGGAGGGGTTGTGGTTGAAGCCTGAATGGGTAAAGCTTCGCATGCGATGAGGACCCGTTCCGCGTGAAGCCGGAAGCGCCGCATTTGAGCGGCCCTGATGCCAGTGATGCCCTCTTGAGAGACTGAAGGCGTGCGTCAATTGTTTGCGTGAAGTAGCCCATTTCCATTAGCCGGAGGAACTTCCGTGGAGCCCGATTTCCTTGTCTTTTCCTCCCGCGTCCGGGTTTGCGGGGCGGCCGGCTGGAACCGCTAGCCGACTGGGGGACGCCGCCTGTAGCTTAATCCGCAAGACTGCGGAGCTGATGAATAATGCCTGGAGCTGGGACGAAGCCCTGCTGCTGCTTGTGCATTGACACCTGGAAGACAGCTGATAGGAAAGGGGAGAGCATATATAGAGGGATTAACAGGTGCGATGATTAGGCTTGTAAATGGAGGGGAGTGATAGGTTAGCTGAGGAGTGGCGCTGGCGCTCCCTGTCATTTAGATGCATAGGGTGCGAGTATTGCCATGACGTGCAATACGGAGTGATAGGTCTTCCTGTCTGAACTTGCGCTAAGCTTCATTTCTCTTCGTCTTAAATCTATTTTTTTTAAAATTGGATTTAGTTCATTTGATCTAAAAGTATGTTGTTTCCCTTCAGGCTTTTGGACTTTGTTTGCATATTCTACTGTCTGTTTGAAGGTTATTGTGTATGTGCTATTAATAATAAATCAAGTGGTATCAAAAGGGCCACTTTGAAAACATAATTAATCAACTGAGTATTTCCCATTAAGGGAACATGTAGAAATGCAGCCCTCCCTGTTCCCAGTGGAAGGCAGAGGCTTCTCTGGTTATCAGAGCGCTCCTTCCTGGTCAGCTCTGAACATGTCGTTCTGTTCAGAGGAGACTCTCCAAACTATGCTGTTCTCCTCCATTACTGCTCAACTGTTCCTTATCCAGCACCAGGTCCACTGATGTTCATCCAAAACTCCAAACTCCAAACACATGCTCACACACACGCCACACACACTGCTTTGCCTGACTTCATTTTGACCTGCTCTATGAAATAGTATGTTCATTTATTTAAAATGGAGTGCTTTCACAATAGTTACAGCTTATTGGCGCCAAAATGAAATGTGACAATAACAGTCATCAACGGCTCTTTTTGTACATTTCATTTTAATGTTTCTGTTTATTTGTATGTAGTTTTAAAGTTTTATCTTCAGTTTACTTAAAATACATGTCTTTATGAATTTGAAAAAGATTTGTTCTGAAGAAATCCTGAAGATTGTCTGTTGTTTTATCACAAAACTTTAGAAAAAAAGACTGTTTCCCACACAGTCTTAAGTTCACTTTGGCAGAGAAGATGCTGCTGTTGCACCTGATACAACTATACATATAATAATAAGGGACCATTTTTAATACAAGTATACTTTTATAAAGGAGCAACAGGCACCCTAATGCAATATTATCCCTACATATTGTACTTAACTATGTAAATGGGGACTAAATATCAGATAAAGAGAAGTGTATTCCCACATCCAACCTAATATGGACGTTGCTGAGCTCATCAACTTATCATATTTCAATGTTCTGTGTACAGCTTGTTCTTCTGCCCCTAAGTGGCCACAACATCTGACAATGTGGGTTTAACCAAAACATATCACTGTCATTATCTTGCCTTTTTATGCACTAATACTACAATAAAGTATCATTAATACTGTTAATAAAGTATACAGTTAGATATTTGTAAAGACAAGACCTGTAGAATAATCTAAAAGTATAATAAAATACTGTTTAAAACTTATTTTCTTCATCATTAATGTGTGACAAAAGCTAAGATGTAGACAGGTTTTAACGTTTTCTCAATGCTTAGATCATTAGAGAATGTTGTGGCCTTATTATGGGCTATAAGAAAACCAGTGAGTGTTTTCAAGCAAAGCTAAAATGCTTAAAATATATTTTATATTAAAAAGTAAAATATTGACACTCATTCATGACTTTCACTAAACTTCCCCGGTTTTCCTAATAGGTGGGTTACAGCAGCATCATGTTGATGGAGGAACATGGGAGGACATGCAGTATTTATAAAACGTACTCACGTTTGTGAATGCAAATGTAGCCCTTTCCCTTTTGCAGGGAAATGACAGTAATGTGTCTTTTCCTGTTTTTTAAGCCACATATCGACACATGAGAAAGTCTGTCAAACATTAATGACTGTTACGCGCATCAGGTGAATCAGTAACAAGCTGTCATGCTGCTGATTATTATTGAGCAATATTTTCCTCAGTGACTGATTAAAGCAGACGTGAGCAGAGAGCTCTCTCTGTTGGACTATCTGATGATACAGTCACCACACATGGTCTCAGGACTCAGTGATGTGACGCTGATGATAGCGGTGAAGTTTCTGTGGCCTTTACTGGAAATGTTGTCCTCGAAAAGGTTCAACTAGAAACAAACACATGGCTGCACATATGGCAAAGTTACAGGACGGACAAACAAGTATTTCCAGTAACACCACCCTTTAAATAAAGTATAGAAAGCCATCTGAATCCCTTAAAGAGGCCTTTTAACCTTTTGGGGTATTTCCCTTTCCTGTTATATAGGTTTTTGTGCATGTTAATGGTCTGCAAAGGCTAAAATCCCTGTGTTCCCTCCAGAGGGAGAGAAACTCGTCTCCATTGGTCTCCTTTGTTTACTTTCAGAACCATCACCCCCACAACACACTCCACTCTCACCAACTGTCTCTCAGAAATAAAAGCATGGATGCAAACAAACTATCTCCAACTAAACAGTGCCAAATCAGACATCATCATCATCGGCCCCCCATCCCGTACCAAAGACATCCAGAAATTCAACTTCACCATTGACAGCCACACTCTATCTCCCCCCCCCCCCCCTCACATCCGCAACCTCGGAGTCATCTTCAACAGTCAGCTTAAATTCAACCACCACATCAATCACATCACCAGGACCGCCTTTTTCCACCTCAAAAACATTGCCCGTCTCCGCCCATCACTCTCCTCCTCTGCTGCTGAAACCCTGATTCATGCATTCATCACATCACGACTCGACTACTGCAATAGCATCCTCTACGTCTACGGCATACCATCCAACCTCCTCAATAAACTCCAACATATCCAGAACTCTGCTGCCCGCCTCCTTACCCACACCCACTCCCGAGACCACATCACTCCCGTCCTCCAGAACCTCCACTGGCTCCCCGTCCGTCAAAGAATCAACTTCAAAGTCCTCCTGATTACTCACATAGCCCTCAACAATCAGGCCCCCCCCCTACCTCACAGACCTGCTGCACCACCACACCCCTTCCCGCTGCCTCCGCTCATCAGAAGCCCACCTCCTATCCATCCCCACCCGCCCCAATCACCGGACCTGGGGGGACAGAGCCTTCTCCGTCGCTGCCCCCTCCCTCTGGAACTCACTCCCACAACCCATCAGAGACTGCCCTGACCTCACCACCTTCAAAAAACTCACAAAAACTCACCTCTTCAATCTGGCTTTTAATGTGTGATTGTTTTTGTATTATTTGACTTTAACTATATATATTTATTTGTTGTTCTTTTCTTTTCACTATATCTGTAAAGCGTCTTTGAGCACCTGTAAAAGCGCTAACAAAATAAATCTATTATTATTATTATTATTATTATAGTGACATCACTATGTAACAACACCTGGCTCGTATTGGCTAGTGCTCCAACACATTGTACGTGCTAGGCTAAGGGGCGGGACATCGCCAAACAGTTGACCAATCCCAACAGAGCCGGCCAGCTGACCAATCAGAGCAGACTGGGCTCTGGTTTCAGACAGAGGGTGAAAGAGGTGCTGCAGCACAGGCAGTAAGAGAAAAAAGCTTTTTGAACATTAAAGCATGGAGACATGTCACAGTAGAGACACTACATACTAATATGAACCTGAACATGAGCAGAAGAGGGCCCCTTTAAAGTAACCCTCCCAATCCTCATGCATATACTGTACATTGCAAAGGTAGCTGCTGTCCTTAATGGTAATGCATGTAAAGTATTTGATCCTGTAAATCGCTGTTGTTGCTTTTTTCAATATTTCATCTCAATGCCTTGAAAGGTTAATCTCTGTATGTCCTCTGGTCTCTCCTTCTCAAACAGCCCTGGTGTGTGTGCAGAGTGTGTTCTCCTCAGGCCTGCTCAGTGTTTGTTTCTTCTGCCAACAGGTTTGCCAGCCTGTGACTGGCCTAATCTCCTTTCAAAGCACACAGCGGTTGTTGGGCACAGTGTTTACCAAACCAAGTGAAGCCAGCTTTTAAAGAAGGCCAAGAGGACAAAGCATGCTTGGGAATGTTTTTGAAATCTTCTGGGCGAAATCCATCACTACGTCACATGGGAGCGAGATGTTGTCGTGCAAAGACGGTCAACAAATATCTAATCTCACTTCCCATCTAGTCTCAAAAGGAAGCCAAGAAGATAATTACTATAGGGTTTTATAATAAATGACGGCTTATCTGTGTTTCCCCCCATTATTCCTATCACAAGCGATATGATCTGAGCTTCTGCATATTGCATTTATAAAAAAAGATTAAAACAACATCCCAATTGCTTCCCCATTTGTCTTATTCCAGCAACATGTGCTGTTTAGTATCTCATTGATGATGTTGCATAGATGGTTTGCAGATCTCTGGTTTTGAAATACAGTTGCTTGGAAGAAGCTGCATGTGTTTCCGACATCTCAAACCAAACAGCTTGATGCTTTCAGATGTAAAACACATTCAGTTGAATACATACGTCTGGGCATTGTGTTTGCAATGTAAAGAGACAACATGTGGTGCACGGTGTTAAAGAGTTTTAAAGGACTTGTTGTTGCAATACAGCTGTCCTGTCATTCCAGGGGCATTACACATGGCAGAGAGCCTCTCACAGAGATGGAAACTAAACGCTCTCTCAACAATCCCACAGAGTCTCACTCCTCTGAGACAGCGGTGCAAATGAAGAAATGAAAACAAAAATTAAGACACGGAGAAGTCACACATGTGTGGATTTAGATGTAGACTTTAGTGTCTTCCCTTTCTCTGGGAAAGCATTTACTTATACAGACCACACAGTCATTATTTAGTCCCGGTCAGGAGGGGACAGGGGCTTGCATCACAGACGTAGTCCGGCCGGGGTCAGGCAAAATGCCGCTCAACTCCCACGGAAACAAGAAACAGTAGCCCAGCATAACTGACACTATATCTGCTGCAGGGTTTAGCAACGATCACTCCTTTTTAATATCACATATGAGGGTGATTAAAGTGCTGCTGGTAACACTTTTTTGTAGATAATACCTTTATACTGACAATAATATATAAGATTCCTCCGAAAATATATTTGTGCTGGTGATAGAACATGTGGAAAATAATTTACTGTACTGTAATATGCATAATTGTGTTCTTGCAGAGGGTTAGCCGGTTAGCTTAGCATAAAGAATGGAAACAGGGGGGAAAATAACAGAATGTGCAGATCAACACCTGTAAAGCATGGTGTTGATGTTTTATCTGTACAAAAACCAAAAGGTATTGGGGAAAAGACTGCAGAAATGAATTCTGTAGCCAACAGATTGTGCAGAAAGCAGATTGTGCGGAAAGCAGAGAGCATTCTGGCCTCAGGTCATGTTCTTTCACATTTCGTCTGTTGCCATCAGGGCGAAGGTATGCTCTACCTGCTCTAAAGACTATCGCTTTTCAAAATCATTCATCCCTTCTGCACTCAAACTTTTTAATTCTTGAAAGGCTTTTAACTTGATTATTTATTTATTTATTGTTGTGATGCTGTGAACTATTTCTAGTGTACATTGGAATGATCCACATCTGTGCTCCCGGGTGTCTTGTGTGTTTTCTTCCTGTATGTTCCTGCCTGTGTTCATGACATAAGCTGCTGCTCATAACCAATTGCCCCTTGCGGGATTAATAAAGTTGTTGATTGATTGATTGATTGAAATGCATTTAACCAAGAAATACTGCCATCCCACCCCAGTTTATTTGTTTTTGTACTTGTTTGTGGAGAGCTATGAGAAGCTTGATACATATATAAAGCCAGCAGTTATTAATGGATGAATTGGGAGTTGCTTTTAAATTAGCTGACAAGGAAGTTGTGGGAGGACATTATCTTACTTCCTTTGGTAAATAAAATGGTCCTGTGAGTGTTCCCATGCTTAAGGAGATGAGAAAGGAAGCATTGAAGAACTGTTCCTCAGCATTTGTAGAATTCGAAAAGCTCTTGCCATGGTGGCCAATTATGATATTACCAAGTAATTTCACTCAGTTTTAAACCTTTGCAAGAAAAAACTAAAACAATGTCAGCGCAGCATGTCTATGTTGTAAAAAAAAAAAGGCTTTTTAAATGTTTATGCCACTATGTTCCTCTCATTATTGTAAACAGTCATAATTACTTAGGGTTCAAAGCAGAAAAAGATGCCCCTAAAAATGTCTAAGAATATGATCATAAATAAATAGCTGGATTTTTCTGCAGTGATATTGCAGTTTGGTTACTTTGTATTTGAACAACATTGTTGGAAATTAAATGTTAACAGTATCCATTTGTAAATAATTTCCCACACAGTCTGCATCTTGATTTGGCAATCACTAATGTTTTCAGAGGAACACATTATTTTGTTTGATTTCACATCGATGTCAAACTACAACAAACATGGAAAGAAGTGTTTCAACATGTCGGAATAAGTTACATTTCTAGGTTATTTCACCAGAAGTGATTTTATCTCTGCAGTACATTCCTCATTATATGGCTCATCTCCAGACCGTATCTTCCCACCTACATCCTTTCTATGTCACATAAATGTGAGGCATGCATTCCCTCTCATGGTTATCATAGCAACAAAAAAAAGCATTTGATCATCCCACCACCAATCTGCAAACATGCATAAATTAGCTCTACAAAGGTCCATTAGGTGGAAGGTATGTGGATGTAATGTTACTGTCGAAAGAAAACGAGTGTTTCCATATGAAAGTGATTGCTGATAGATGGAGAAAACGGGTACTTTCCAAAGGTTTGATTAAAAGTGCTATTTTCTGCTAAATAAACCCGATCAGTCTACTCTCTCCAATATATAACAATTTACCTCCTTGTTGCATTAATTTGCTCCCCTTTTCCGGAGAAAAACGTATCATCATTATATCCTCTTCACCTCCCTTTACCCTTTCCTGAACTCAAACAGAAATCCTTTTTTTTCTGTAGTTGAATTCTTGTTAATACAAGTTGCAGCTGCTTTAAATGGTCTGTTTGAGACTTTTCCACACTTAAGCAATCCCAGAAGGATATGGCACAAGAATGAAAAAGACTGGTTGATAAGATAAATCACAGTAATTACCATTTGGGTTGGATTGTGCTGAAACTGATATTCAGCAGATGGTGCCGCCATGAATTATGTTTGTGGTTCAAACAATACTGAATACTTTTCATTATACTGCAAGCGCATCATTCCTGGAATAAAAACGTCCTAATGTCTACTTACAATTCTCACAAATATTACATTATTTTAAATTCTACACTTGTAGCCGTCACAATACTTTTATCCACATTATAGCGGCCTATCTCTATGACAACCGCAATGGTTCCTTTCTTCGGCCAAAAAAATCTGAACAACTTCTGGAAGGATATTTATGTACAGGAATTCATGTTCCAAAGAAGTCATCTTTTTCTCTTTCATCAATGAGGTTGACATAAATAAGGTTGATGTGTCTCGAATAACTATTGGATGAATTGCTATGACGTTTTTTTTTACCTTGCACCATTATTATGTCAACATTTCATATTGAGAAAATCATTTGTGGCCAAATACATGCAAACCTCTAGCTCAGGGGTGGCCAACCAGTCAGAGGTTAAGAGCCAAATTTTTTCTATGTTACTTCAAAGAGCCACATCAAACACACAGTCACTGATATCGCTTGTTTCAGTTTTTTGTTTTCTGGAGACAAGATTTCAACCACGACACTGATGCATTTTTGTGGCATTGGGATATATATTTTTTAAATCCTCTGGAGCAGAGAGAGGAGCTGTGGATTATTGGTATTGATTAATGCATCAGTGTTTCTTATAGGGTCAAAAACACTAAACTCACAACTTAAAATGAAAGCGTTTAGTTTATTTAATAAAAGAGCACATGTTCAATGTGAAAAGTGACAGTAGTTATAGATTATTTGCAATTTGGTGTTATATATATATTTAAAAAAAAAATTATATATATATATTTTTTTTAAACACCTTGAATTTCAGGGGGGGCGCGGGGCTCCGTTGGCGGGGCGCAGCGCCCCTCCAAGACAATGGTAGGGGAAACACTGGATAATGTTTAATCAACGATAGGTTTCCCCCCCCCCCCCTCAAAGGTGATTGGTTCACTGCATCGCAGGTATTATTGTGATTGGCTCTTGGGCCACATCAAAATTATACGCGCTGTCATCCTCTCATACTGACACCACACATACACAACATACATAACACGGGACGAAAGTAACGGAGCGATTTTATCCGAGCCCAAACAACTTTGACCGGCCAAATTACGTCAGAATTATCAGCATTCAATACTTAACAGACCTACTAAATATCAGGTTTAACTGTCAGGAGTAGCTAGTGTTGTCACGATACCAACATTTTGGTTTTGATACCAAGTCAAGAATTGCGATTCCGATTATTTTTCGATATTTTCTTAAAAAAAGGGAAACGGTCTTAAATGTAATTATTGTGCTTTATTTCACACCAGAACCATAACACAAACTTTTAAACAATGAGAACAATAAATAAAATAAATGACAAGAATTCGTATTAAATACAATTAATAAATGTCTTACAGACAGGCCTCGTGGTGTCCGTAGGCTTGCCCTCACTGTCAGAGATATAGCTCAAATACTTCCAAATTTCGCTTCTGGCGTCTTTTTTGTCAACAAGCCGAGGCGCAGCGGCAGTTGCACTCCCACTTGCAGCCATGCTTCTCGTTTTCTCACATGCTCTGGCAGCTAGCGCGTGCACGAGAGAGGGGAGGCACTTAGAGCGTGCTTGAGAGGGGCGGGACTGCAGGCACGGCTGCAGTGCAGGGAGTGGAAGCAGAGCGCTGAACACACACGGCTCTTATTAAAACGGCGCTTTCTCACCGGAGTACTTTTCCCCGTCATTCTTAAAGTACCGATACTAATGAAACGGAGGAATCGTAACGTTTTTAACGGCAGGGTATCGCGGTACCTTTCAAGTATTGGTACACCGTGCAACACTAGTCAGGAGTCAGTGTCTCTCCCCCAAACTCACACATAAAATTCGATATGAACTGAAGAGCCGCATGAAACTAGGCAAAGAGCCGCATGCGGCTCGAGAGCCGCGGGTTGGCCACCCCTGCTCTAGCTGGTATCAATGCCACCGTGATACACATGGTATAAGAGCTGCTGAACAACAGTGTGATTCAGTCTGAACTGTGTGTTGTGCTGGGTTTGGTGACAGTGGTTTTATTTACCCGTGCCAAAGAGAAATGTTCCATTTTATGTAATGAACAATAAAGTAATCTGAAGTTGACTTTAGCAATTAGCTCAAAATGTCCTGTTACTCTTAATATTCTTTTTTGTATTTTTAAGCCTTTGGTTTTTCCACAATCACTGACTAACACAGAAATATTTGGCTGTACTAAGTTTGCATCATTTTTCACTTAGTAAAGATTGGATTCATATTGGCACCACAAGAACGTATAGAAACATACTATTTAGAAAATACTTTTAAAATAGCATTATTTCATGTTTTCTATGATCAATGTTACAGATGTTAAAGCTAAATCATCAGGCATGTATTCTTTATATCAACTTTTAGATGACCTAGAATACACTGAAAAAACAACATGTGGACAAATCCAGTACTGCATAGCACTAAATGTTCAGCATCCATCACTGCCCAGGGCGTACAGCTGTTTCATTTGAAGACAAATAATATGCAAACAAACCATTGTCGTATTACCATTATGTTTGTAGCATTTATAAAGTCAGGCTTATGAATGAATCTGTTTTAAAGGCCTTTTAGGGAGCAATTATTTCTGTTCCACTCTTGCTAATAAACATGCACATCCCCTTCAATAGACTCTCTGAAGCAGCAGAAGTGGGTGGTCATATATCTGCGTATAACAGCATCAGCCTCATTAGACTGTTTTCTTTCTTCCATATTACAAACATTAAATCAACACAAAAGTTAGGTTTTTACAGGGCGTAATGTGCCCAAAACTATTCCTATGCTGGAAGCAGTGATTCCATTTAAAACTTGTCTCCCTTATTTTTCACATTTTACGTCCTTTTAAGTGTGATTTGGTCCATATTCTGATAATGTTATGTAAAGCTTTACATTTCCCCTCCTCTGACTGTGAAACTGAGTTGCAAGACGCCACTGGATTCGGAGTGAAAGTCTGCAGGATATCAAACTTAAAACCAACTTCACTGCGGTATTCCAAGGCGGCATATTTTATACTAAATATGGAACCAGAGAGTGCAGATCCTAGGCTCTGACCAATTGGCAAGGCTGACCACAACTACTTCAAATCACTGCATAACCTTAAGCAGCCATAAAGTGAGGGTCTTTCCGGGAACAGAGCATGGGGAATGAGTGGTCGGGGGGCTTGTGGGCAATGGTTCTGGGATTTTTTAGAACAAAAGTGATAAGGCACAGACAATCTTACATTCTTGGCACTAGGAACTACTAGGAATATCAGCCATTTTGACAGGGACACTTTTCATATTTGCCTTTTACCCTGTGTAAAGAGACATTTATTTATATTATTCATTGTTTTAAGATATCTGGTGAAGATTCCCAAGCCCCACAGACATGCCACAGGGCTCAGGAATGTTGTCTCGCAACTGCCCAAAAAATGAAAAGGCCCAAAACTGTCTCTCTTAGGACTTGGGAAAAGTTCGCATGGTAGTAATATTATCTAAAAGAGTCATATAGGCTATTAAAGACAAGACCATTTTTTTTGGAGTGTGTGGGAGAGAAACTCCCTCTGGAGGGAACACAGGGATTGTAGCCTTTGCAGACCATTTACATGCACTAACACCTACAGTATAGAACACACTACAGGAAAGAGAAAGACCCAAGAAGCACAATAGGGCCTCTTTAACTTAAGGACTCCCCAACAAGTCAAACAATATCCAAAGTGGTGTAACATGAGTCTTTCCACGAGGGGTTTTAAGGTGAGGAGAGTATGAGTTGAAGCGTGCACACACAAGATGAGATGGTAGAAGGAATGTGGAAACACTGTATTAATATTTTTTGTTGTTGTATCCTATGTTTTTGGTTTTAATATTTTTTTCTGAGATATAAATGTGTTGTTTCATGATGAAAATCTTATCATGGCTGCTGTAACGCCTGAACTGGAACCAAACATCGCAGTCAAATCTTCATGCTGCTTTAGTTCCTTTCCCTACTGCTGTTCATCCTGTTTGTTATCAACGTTATCATTATCTTAAATCTGTGTTTGCTTTGGAGTCACAACACTGAAAAGGGGAAGATACAGTAACTGGCAGGTGCAGGGGACACAGAAAGCAGAAGAATATTAGTTCTACCGTTAAAAGTAAGTGGAGTGAACAAAGGACACTAGGGATGTAACGGTATCCGTATTCGTCCCGTACCGTCACGGTTCGGACGTCACGGTTCGGCACATGCAGTCACACGACGAATACGCCTTTTTTTTTACGAGTGGAAAAAAGTGTCATTCAGGGCAGTATCCACTACACTATATATAATCCAGGGGGCGGTATTGCGCCTAAAAGCTGTTTGCCAGCCGCCCTTAAACAACAAATGAAGAACAAGAAGAAACACAACAGCAAAAACGAACAAAATACAAGAAGAAGAAAAGTTAGTATGGCGATTTCAGATAACACAGGAGCTAGAACCCACCTGCTTCTTTTAAATCAGCTGTGTGGGAACATTTCGGGTTCCTTGTGGACTACAATAACGATGAAGTGTGCGAGTGGTGGATCGGACGAGGACGGTGTGTCGCCGTTGTTCGACAGCGGTGCGGTATGCTAATAGTAACACACGCCAAACATGCTAAATTATATCAGAAGGCATCACCCAGATTTGCCAATCACCGGAGCCCGGCAAAAGACAACAGCAGTTCAACAGCTGATCCCCGCTGTTTTAGAAGCCAAGAGACATGAGAGCCGAGAGACCAAAATAAATAACGGAAGCTTTTGGCATATGTTTTTCAACGACTTTGCGCTCTTGAAACACTTTGTTATTATTTATGATGTCATATTTTCAAGACATTCTTTTTAGTTTTACAGCTTGATGAAACCTTTTTGTTTGACATCAGCCATTATAGATAATATGGCCATCTGAGTGTGTGTGGTACTGTTTGTGGTTTGTTTTTAACAGTTTAATAAAGTTAATTATTCAAAATGTCAGAGTTCCTTATTTTTAAACTGAAACTTGCACTACTGTTCAAACATAAATAACAACAAACCTGGAATTAAGCATTTGGGACTTTTTTTTGCCTTTTCTTGTTGTACCGAACCCGTACCGAACCGTGACCCCCAAACCGAGGTACAAACCGAACCGTGACTTATGTGAACCGTTACACCCCTAAAGGACACGCTTTAAAGGCTGCCACTAACCAGCTTAATTTAATTCACCTGTGCTAGTTAATGAGTGGGGTGAGGAGATCTCGTTTTCTGTTTCTTCTTCAAGTATGTGTTATGGAAGGCTGAAAAAAGGTCCAAAGTTCATGATCCGACTGCAAACAGGGATGTGAAACCTTTGCTCAATACATCAAAACGGAACTCCCCCCACGTGGGATTTTTATAAAAAATCTTTCACTAACATATCTGCCGCAGCCTTCAAATCCCACGTGTGTGAACATGACAGAAATCAAAATACTCTTGTCCTTTTTCTCAAGTCCTTTCTCAGTGAACATTGTGACCTGTCATGACAGGAAAAGCGTCAGGTGATTACAATGCAGGAACCATGTACCTGTTGACAGGAGGCACTAATGCTGATTAGTTACACTTGTGTTTGACATTTACAAATGTCAAAGTAATTTTGTGTACAATTGTATGTGTTGCAAAGCTACACAAGAGGAATAAAATAGTATATGGGGTGTAATTGAATTAATTTACACTGTCTTATTCCCTTACGTGTGTGCAGATAAGTAATCTTCAGCAGGTGAAACTTGTGTCACAGTTTCAGTCTGTTCATTTGAACTCCAACAGACTGTGAGAACGAGTAGGTGCTCTGCAGACTTTCAGTCTCTATGAGCTCAGACATGCATGTAGCTGAAGCACAGCAGGGAGATTAGCATATACACAAACAGTGTATATGTTTAAAAAAAAGGCTGCAATTAATATCATTTTTAATATCGACTGCTTTAGTAGTGATAAAAAAGCATTCAGTTTCTTTCTTCTACTCGACGTGAAATGTGTTTTTCTTAGAAAGCTTGTTTTTGTTCACCTTCATTAACTTTTATTTATCTTTCTTTCTTTTAATGTCTGTGCTAAGTATCACCAATAGAATTTCTCGGTCTTTAAAATGTCAGGGAATCGTGAGAAATGTCCATCTCAGTTTCTCCAAGGTGATGTTTTTGTCTGTTTGAAACCCAAATATATTCATTTTGATGTAACATTAATCTAATTTGGATATCAGAGAACCTGAAATGAGCACCTTTTTGCCGTTTCTGCATGAAAAATGACTTGAACAATTTATGGATTATCAAACCACCCAGCGATTATTGTTCTGTGGATTCTGTAATTGCTGCGCTCGAGTTTAAAACAACAGAAATCGCAGAAAGAAGCGTGTTTTTCTTGTATAATGTTGCAATCATGCCTAAGTGAAGGGAGAGCCAGTTCTGTTTTTGAAAGAGCTCAGAACTTGTTGATGGAGCGTGAAGCCGCACCACTCAGCTGCCAGTCCACCTTCACTGAGGCAGAACCAGAGCCTCCTGCCCTTTTCTTGAATTAACTTGCTTGTTTTTGTAAAATCGGCCTCAGTGATGAGGATGGATGACGCTCTGCTCAGCCTCGCTCTTCATCTTCTGTTCATTTTACGAGTTGAACCTGGGCTGGTGTGAGGATCAGGAAGCCGCCTGTTCGAGCTGCCCACCTCAAACAGGAAGTGCTTTATTTGTGTCTGCACATATTTCGTCACTCTGCCTGCAGGTCCCAACCGCCCCCATGTTCTGAAGAGGACACATGAAAATAATCACACATGCATCTATCTGACGATTCAACTGTCTTTTTTTCCCCCACAGACTGTGGGTGTTCTGTAACCGCTCCTTTTTATTCACCTTGTTAGCCTCAGCAATTTCGTTGCAGTTGAACTCTTTAAATGTCAAATTGGAGTTTCATTTCAGCATGAATGTCCTGTTTTGAGCAACATAGTCACTATAAGGAAGTTAAACATGTATTAATCAAAAGAAACAAATCCTAAAACATGAGAATTTACGTAATATGAAGCCTTCGGGACTACATTCTTTTTCATATTAAGCCATGAGCAATAAACAAGCAATCAGAAGTACAACCGCAGGATTATAGAGGGAGGGACTGACTAGGATTCAGAAGAAGGTGACTAACAGTTTACTAAAAAAGCAAACATGATTATTCTTCTTGTTTGTTGCAACCACAAATCACTAATCACTATCACTTAGATAGCAAAATAAGCTAATTTAAATCAGAATCAGAATCAGGTTTATTACCAGGTAGGTTTACACGTACGAGGAATTTGCATGAAAACAAGAATTAAAAACACAGGTAGAGAACTAGAAAACATTAAAAATAATGAATATAAAGTAAAATATAACAGTATTTACATTGCAATGGAATGGAATAGAGGAATAAAATATGGAATAAAAATCAGCTGTAATACAAAATATTGTTGTGCATTGTGTGCATTAATGTGATGCATAGAGTCTATAGAGTGGCTGAGGTAAAGTGGCAGTGGGGGGGCCGGGCCTTGTTTAAGAGGCCGGTAGCGGAGGGGAAGAAACTGTTCAGGTGGCGAGAAATGTTGTCCCTGATGGAGCGCAGCCTCCTGCTAGAGGGGAGGGGGGTGAACAGTTTGTGTCCAGGGTGGGAGGAGTCTGCCACTATCTTCCCTGCCCGCCCCAGGGTCCTGGAAGCGTGCTGGTGATGGATGAGGATGGATTCCATGTGTTGAAGTTCACCACCATTGTCTTTGGCAGGTTGAATTTCTTCAGCTGCCTCAGGAAGAACATCCTCTGCTGGGCTTTTTTGATGAGGGAGCAGATGTTCTGCTCCCATTTGAGGTCCTGGGCGATGATGGTGCCTCAAATGGGAGAAGAACATCAGCTCACAAAGCTCACAAAAGAAGCATTAGTCTTGTTAAAATGTCAGCAATGTATTTTTTTTTTTTTATTTGATGGACTTATAGATATAATTTAAAGCATAATAGGTTGTTCACTGCTTAGTTTATGAGATTTGTCATTTTCATTCTTGGTGTATCATGCATGAAAATAAAAAGGCATGCATACGGATACTTGCATTTGCTTTAAAGCTGCAGCAATTAATATAAAATAAATGAATGGGTGATTGCTAGATATTAAAGGTGACACTTGTAATTACGCAATTTTTTTATTAATATATATTTGTACAACTGTATAATATTGTAATCATAGGCAAGGCAAGTTTATATAGCACCTTTCAACACAAGGCAATTCAAGGTGCTTTACAAAAATGAAAGACATTCAGAAAAAGGCATTTAAAAACAGTCATTAAAAAGCAAAGATACAAAACAAACATTAAAAGAAAAAAATACATGAATAAAAATGTACAGTGCAGTTTAAGATATGAATAGTTCACACAGAAGTTCCACTTTTGTCACAAACGAGCTGAGGACCAAAATGCAGAACACGGGAAACCAGGGATAGTTGGTAACCAGCTTTATTGAAGACAATATGCTGGTAGGAGACAAAACGGCAGATAGTCGGCAAAGGGCTGGTCAGGGACAGGCGAGGGTTCCAGGAGAAAGCAGGACGGGAGTCGCAGGTACAGAACGGGTCACGGAGCAGGCGAGGCAGGCTGGTCAGGGACAGGCAGGGTCGAAACCGGGAGAGCAATCTGGAGGGTAATGCGGGAAAGACTGGCATGCTGCAAAGTACGATCTGGCACTGAGGTGAAAGTGAAGTGGGCCTAAATACTAATGGAGCTGATGGGTGTAACAGAGTGAGAGAGAGAGACAGGGTGTGACTACCAGGTGACTAAGGAATGTTAATGCAGAAAATAGGTGAGTGAGAAAGCAGACTGTGACAACTTTACTGATGCCTTTCTTTAAGGTTTCTCCGAACATGAGCTGTGTACGCTTGTATGGCACATACGTCCCGAGCAGCATACACAGAGAAAACCAGCCAGGACAAAGTCCCCAGACACTGATTCCCTGGGGTTACTAGCCCCAAATGTTCATTAACCAAAAACGAAACACAACCGCTCAGTTTCAATTAAAAGCAGCGGCAAAAAGATACGTCTTCAGCCTGGATTTAAAAGTAGTCAGAGTTGCAGCGGACCTGCAGCTTTCTGGGAGTTTGTTCCAGATATTTGGACCATAACAACTGAACGCTGCTTTACCATGTTTAGTTCTGACTCTGGGGACAGAAAGCTGACCAGTCCATGAAGACCTGAGAGATCTGGATGGTTCATCATTTAGCAGTAGGCCTAAACCATTCAATGCTTTATAAACCAGCAGCAGTATTTTTGAAATCTATTCTTTGACACACAGGAAGCCAGTGTAAAGACTTCAGAACAGGAGTGATGTGATCCAGTTTCTTAGTGTCAGTGAGGACTCGAGCAGCAGCGTTCTGAATCAGCTGCAGCTTTCTAATAGATTTTTTAGTGAGACCCGTGAAGACACCATTACAGTAGTCGAGTCTACTGAAGATAAAAGCATGGACAAGTCTTTCCAAATCCTGCTGTGACATTAGTCTTTTAATCCTAGATATGTTCTTTAGGTGATAGTAGGCTGATTTAGTAACTGTTTTAATGTGACTGTTGAAACTCAGGTCAGAGTCCATGACTACACCTAGATTTCTAGCTGTATCTGTTGTTTTGAACATTGCAGACTGAAGCTTAGCGCTAACTTTTAAACGTTCTGCCTTGGCTCCAAAAACCATTACCTCAGTTTTATCTTTGTTTAATTGGAGAAAGTTCTGACACATCCAGTCATTGATTTGTTCAATGCACTTACTCAGTGTTTGAATTGGAGCATAGTCTCCTGGTGAAATGGTTATGTAAATGTGGGTGTCATCCGCATAGCTATGGTAACTTATGTTGTTGTTTTTCATTATCTGAGCCAGTGGTAGCATGTAGATGCTAAAGAGAAGAGGCCCCAAGATGGAGCCTTGAGGAACCCCACATGTCATATTAGTCAACTCAGATTTATATTTACCTATAGAAAAAAAGTTGTTTATGTCCTTTAAGTAGGATTCAAACCAATTTAGAACTGTTGATGAAAGTCCCACCCAGTTATCCAGTCAGTCTAGTAATATGTTGTGGTCAACAGTGTCAAACGCAGCGCAGAGATCTAATAATACTAACACTGAAGTTCTGCCATTGTCTGTGTTTAAGTGGATGTCATTGAAGACCTTAACAAGAGCAGTCTCAGTGCTGTGGTTTGGATGAAATCCTGACTGGAACACATCAAAACAGTTATTTAAATGCAAGAAATTACTCAACTGTTGAAAAACTACTTTTTCAATGATTTTACCTAGAAATGGGAGGTTTGATATGGGCCTGTAATTGTTCATTACTGAAGCATCTAGATTATTCTTTTTTAAGAGCGGTTTAATGACTGCAGTTTTCAGGGTCTGTGGAAAAACACCTGAGTGAAGAGACTTGTTTACTATATGAAGTAGATCTGAGGCCATGCAAGGCAAAACATTTTTGAAAAACCCTGTTGGAATAATATCAAGGCAGCAGGTGGAGGATTTCAGAAGTTGTATAATGTCCTCTAGTTTGTTATCATTAATCTGATGGAATTGTGTCATGGTGTTTGAATAGATTTTAAGTGGACACAGAGACAAAACATTTGCTGTACCTGATGCAGAGGCACTGACTGCTTGTCTGATTTTCTGAATTTTGTCAGTGAAGAAGGAGGCAAATTCATTGCACGCCCTGGTGGATAGAAATGCAGAGGCTACTGACACTGGGGGGTTTGTTAGTCTGTCGACGGTACCAAACAAGGCACGTGCGTTGTTTTTGTTTTTGGCAATGATATCAGAGAAGAAAGACTGTCGGGCAATTTTCAATTCCAAATGATAAAAGCTAAGTCTCTCTTTATAGATTTCAAAGTGAACCTGGACATTTGTTTTTCGCCACCTGCGTTCAGCTTTTCGACACTTTTTCTGTTCTCACGGAGCGTCCACACTACAGCTTCAAAAAAAGCTTGGAGCTGGGCGTGTCCGAAGTTTGGGGATTTTATTCAAGCACCGCGACCAACAACCAATCACATGTATCTCCCGCCCCCGACACAGAAAGCAAAAACCCCCGTGGATTTTATGGGAGCAATATATATATAAACTCCCCAAACAGGCGAAAACCTACCAGTTTCACCCACTGTCTCTGCCACCTCCCTCCATGCCTGGTTCCTCCGGTTTGTATCCCGGTAGGTGAAGAGGGTCTGGTCATACAAAACCGGGTGATTTGCTACGGCGATAATTCGTTTCTCCTCCATCTTTTTTTGAAATATAGAAATGAACGGCGGGATATCTCTCCCAGCTTAGACGCGGTTTGATTGGCTACGGCTTGATCTGTCAGATTTTCCGAAACGGGATTTGATTGGCTGGCGCTGGCTACTCCGGCGTCTCCGGCGTCAGAAGTTGAACATTGTTCAACTTCTGACGCGAGACGGACCGCTCTGCTAACCACAATTCAGTTCGGCGAAAAAAAGCGGCAACGTGACGTCACCCCATTCAAAGTGAATGGGCAGATTGAAGCTGTCGACGCTGCAGACGCTGCAGACGCTGTAGTGTGGACGGGCCGTCACGGTGAGAGATATTTTCTTGCCAGTCACTTCCTTTACCTTAGTTGGAGCAATGGCATCTATAACATTTTAAAAATTTTAATTAAAATGATCTACTAGCTCATTTACTGAGATGTTAGCAGGGAAAAGTGTGGAAGAACAATTCTGAGTAAACATTTCCCTAGTATTTTCAGTTAAATATTGCTTTGTGGTTACCTCTATTCGAACATTTTGTGAACAGAAATAGAGCTCTCAAAGAAAACACAGGAATGATCAGAGAGTGCAACATCAGTCACCACAACCTTAGATATATTTAGACCCTTTGAGATAATTGAGTCCAGAGTGTGCCCCTTATTGTGTGTGGGCTCCGTCACATGCTGAGTCAGTCCATAGTTATCAATAACACAAAACAGTTCTTTAGCCCCTCTGTCCTGGGGGTTGTCAACATGGATGTTAAAATCACCAACAATGACTAGACGGTCAAAGTCAATACACACTATAGACAGCAGTTCAGTAAAGTCATCAAAAAAGCTTGCACAGTATTTGGGGGGTCTATACATATTTAGGAACAGAGCTCGAGAGGAGCATCTGAGCTGAAGGGCCACATATTCATAAGAAGCAAAGTTCCCATAAGATGTCTTCCTGCATTGAATGGAATCATTGAACAAAATAGCAACTCCACCACCTTTCTTTTGCATTATTTCCTGACTCATAAAACTGAAGTTGGGAGGGGTTGATTCGATAAGAACAGCTGCACTGTTATTTTTATTCAATCCAAGTTTCCGTTAAAAACATAAAATCGAGATTGTGCTCAGTGATAAAATCATTGACCTGTTAAGCCCCAAAGACCCCTTTGGCGGGTCTTTCTTTTTACTACACTGTGTCTCAGGTCTTCTTAATATTAAAAAAACGATGAATGTGTCATACCCTCCTAACGGGAAGAAACTCAGCTAACTGATGATATTAACCATTTTTACCGAAACAAAACACAAGTCTCACCAGAAGGGTCTAAATGAGCCCTGAGCGAAAACATGCTAACGCACTTAGCACAAAACTCTAGGTATAAATCGATCGATATACTTATTGGATCTGCACAAACAAGCTTAGCTAACATCCTGAGATTCCACAGATTATAGAAGTATAAGGATCATCACTGAGCGATCAGAACTCGCGACAGGGGAAGCAAATACAGACAACACACGACGTAGCTTTAGGTAGCAAAACACGGAGATATGCTCACCTTTAGCTGTTATTCTGATCAAAAGTTGTGTTCAATGGCATTAAAACGAGAAAAAACACGGCTGAAGGTTAATCCATAGGTTAATCCAATGTGTCTGTCATTTTGAAAAAATTATTGATAATCCATAATTCCATTTCTATGCAAAAATTGGAGAATAAATATTAGCTGCTAATGGTAGCCACCAGAGTGTGTCGCAGCTCCGGTTTTTGCTACGCGCCACTCTCACTCCTTATTTGGTAATGTGTGTGTGTATATGGAACTTTCCCTCGATTCCATTGGCTCTAGCGGTTAAAAAGAGATGTCAAGCATCAAAATCGACCAAGGGGGGCCAGAGATAGGTCAAATCCACCCAAATGACCCCAGAAGTGATTATTTTTGCTAAATCTCTCTAAAAAGATCAAATTTCACTTGTTTTGCATCAATATTGATACAGGGTACTTATTATATGTTATAGTTTGGATTCCTAAAGCTTTTAGTCTACCATCCCATCATTCAAGGGTGTTTTTTTTGGACGGACACAATCATTTACATTTTTTTACTATGTTCAATCTGAATTTACTTTAAAATAAAAATAAATCTATATTGATTCTGACTCTTCTACATCCAACTCACAGGTTTATCATTGCTTTGAGAAAATAGATTATAAATGTTCCCCTTTTAGAAGTGTAGTTATGGTCATTTGTTCTGGGAATGTCATTTTCGAGCCTGAGACCTGGAAAACAGGCTCGGGGCTAAACAGGTTGAAAATGTTTTACCTGCCAAAGACCTGACATTTAATAAAGCTAGTTTAAGTTTGTTAAATACACTATCAGTCAGATTCTTTGTGGCAAGCTGTGGTTGACATGGAATCACTTCTAAATTTGATAAACTCACAGAAACTTTTGAGCGCTTCCTGTTTCTAAGCTGATTCACCGCTCCTAATCTATTACCTATCAACACAGATATCGGCAAAGCTACTGGCAGGCAGGGCCCCGCCTTGTCCTGGAAAGAGTTGATAGTGCCATACAGGGACGTGCACAGACATTTTGGGGGGCAGGAGCTCAAGTGAGAAAAAGGGCACTTCCCATAATCATTTATTAAAAAAAAATTTAAAACAAAAAGTTAAATATAGTTGCACATCTCTGACTTACTGACCAATTAATTTTAATACCCTCACACTCACGCAATTGTTTAATACTCAACAGAATTCTACAAAATAATCAGCTAACACAGAGAGTCTTCTTTAGTATTCACTAAGCACAAGAGCAGACAACAAACTAATACAAATCATAGTTATTAAATGAGCAGCCAACAATCACAATTATGAAGTTACTGTTTAAGGACATTACAGGCTAACATATAGTTTTTTCATGTACTTGTTATTTTTGGTCTATTTTGCTTCCATATTTTCTTTCACTCTAATGGAAAGAAAACTTCCAAGAAACGCATATAAATGTGTTTTACTACCATGTCTGAATTCATCTATAGGCTAGATTTAAAGCTAATCTGCATATATAAACATAACATTTCAGGGGAAAATACTGACTTGACGTAACTATCTGGGGAAGTTGTGAGGTGATGTGTTTTATCCTTCTACCTGCAATGCCTTGGTAACCGCATGCAAATTAGCGCATTTTAATTAGGCCTATAGTTAACGCCTGATTTGCATATCAATGTGGCGATTGTGATGACGTTATTAGATAAACATTTCACTATTTTCCCTTGAGTACAGTACATTAGCCTGTATGCCCGTGAAAAATTGCCTTAGCTAAACCTTGAGCTAACTTATCCATTAGCTAGTAGCCTTAGTTAACTATATATTTGTTATGGTCTTTTAACTAATTAGTTGTAAACTCAAGGCACTGGCAGTTTAGTAATTTGTTCATCACCACTCACCTTCAAAATAAGCCAAGAAAAGCCGGCATAACATGGAACAGTAAAGTGGGAGGTGCTGCTATCCTGTCTGTCTGAAGGGACTGCCGATGTCCACACCGCTGTGCAGGAGACGTGGAGGGAGGGAGGGAGAGCTACGGAACTTCTAATCTCCCAACCTGATATTTTAATTTTGTATTAAATCAATATATTTTTGGAAAGGGAAACTGTGCGCAAACAGCTGCAGATATATATTCATTTATAAAAAAAACAATTAAAAAGGGGGGGGAAAGGGCACTTTCTCTGGAGGAAGAAAAAGGGCAGGGGCTCAAGCCCACTTTGATGTCTATGTGTGCACGTGCCTGGTGCCATATGCCCTTGAGCCTGGACCCAGCACATATAAGTTAGAGTTTGCGTTTTGTACACACACATTCTTATCAGGCTTCGGAGACAGCAGATGCTGTCTTGAAGGGGGGGGGAGGAAGTTTTGGTCCGGATGACAACTCAGTGTGCATCTGGACCCGGTGACGACATTACCTATTGACGCAGCAACCACTGTAAGTTATATTCTTGTTTAATTAGACTTCTCTGTTTCATTTATTCGACTTTATTCGAATAACTAAATTGTTATTGTAGCTTAAACGGCTAAATCGCGTTTGAGAGATTTTAAATCTCAGATCTGCTCAGGCGAAACCTGCTTTACAGGTCTCAGCACTCAAGCCTGCATTAATATAGGCACGGCCAGTCTATTGATAGCGTGAAGTATAACCGCGTGACTCAGTCATTTTTTACCTTAAAAAGCATTTAAATACCGCATTTAAAATCTGATGAACTCAGTGTGCATCTGGACCCGGTGACGACATTACCTATTGACGCAGCAACCACTGTAAGTTATATTCTTGTTTAATTAGACTTCTCTGTTTCATTTATTCGACTCTGTATAATTTGTTATTGTAGCTTAAACGGCTAAATCGCGTTTGAGAGATTTTAAATCTCAGATCTGCTCAGGCGAAACCTGCTTTACAGGTCTCAGCACTCAAGCCTGCATTAATATAGGCACGGCCAGTCTATTGTCGCCCATCAGCTGTAGATAGTTAACTAATTAGAGGGCCGTGGCCCTACAGCTGTGAGAACTGAGCAATCAGGCGTCCATTTTGGGTAGCTCTTTCCTGGAGCGTCAGCTTCAGCGTCAGACAGCCGAAGACTGACAAAGACATTGGAGTCCTGCGGGAGTAAGACTGACAAAGACATTGGAGTCCTGCGGGAGGCAAAGAGGGAGGCAAAGAGGAGGCAAATCCTACTCTGCTTGCGCTGGTGTCTTATTTATCTTTTCTTTAGTTTTCTAGCCCCTCATGCTATAATCATGTGTATTTTCTCCATTCCTGTTCATGTGTCTTCTCGCAATTATCACTGGCCCCGTGTATCTCCTAATCGATATAACCGGCCTGCTCTCGTCTATCCCACGTGCTCCACTGAGATCCAACATCTAGTTTCTGGTGGCCTGTGGAATTGCCAGTCAGCTGTTCCTAAGGCTGACTTCATCTCTGGCTACGCCTCCCTGCAGTCTCTGGATTTCCTTGCTCTCACTGAGACCTGGATTACTCCATCCAACACATCCACCCCAGCAGCTCTCTCCACTGCATATTCCTTCTCCCATACACCCAGACCCACTGGCAGAGGAGGTGGCACTGGTCTCCTGCTCTCTCCCAAATGGAGCTTTTCCCTCTTCAAGCTACCTAACTTCACTCCTTCCACCTTTGAATTCCATGCCGTCACAGTAACCCATCCTATACAGTTAACCATTGTTGTTCTCTACCGTCCACCAGGCGCCTTGGGGGACTTCTTGGAGGAATTAGATAATCTCCTCTCACTCATCCCTGAAACTGGCCCTCCCGCTGTACTTCTCGGAGACTTCAACCTCCAGACGGGGAAGATAGACGAACTAACATCTCTGTTAACCGCCTTTGCTTTCTCACTGTCTCCGTCCCCACCGACTCATAAAGCTGGCAATGTCCTTGATCTCATATTCTCAAGGAACTGCGCTACTTCTAACCTCTCTGTAAACCCGCTCCACACATCCGATCACTTCTTCATTTCATTCTCTCTATCCCTTTCCAAACATAACAAACTAATCTCTTCCCATCCTGCACTTGTCCGCCGTAACCTTCGCTCCCTCTCCCCCTCTACCTTTGCCTCGTCGGTGCTCTCAGCCCTCCCTTCCTCTGATTCGTTCCAACTCCTGCCTCCAAACTCTGCTGCAGAAACTCTCCTCTCTACTCTCTCATCCACTCTGGACTCGCTCTGTCCTCTCACATCTCGGCAGGCTCGTCAGTCCCCTCCTGCTCCCTGGCTAAATGATGCACTGCGTGCTAATAGAACCGTCCTTAGGGCAGCAGAGCGGAAATGGTGGAAATCCAAACACCGTGACGACCTCCTAACCTATCAAGCTCTCCTCTCCTCTTTCTCTGCTTCGATCTCTCAGGCAAAAAGCACTTTCTTTCAAGATAAGATCCAATCTTCCTATTCCAATCCTAAAAAACTATTTTCCATCTTCTCCACCCTCTTGGACCCTCCAAAAGCTCCTCCCCCCTCCTCACTTCTGTCAAGCGACTTTGTTACCCACTTTGAAAAAAAGGTTGATGATATTCGCTCTTCTTTTTCTGACTCACCTTTACTCACCGCTGGGTCAACAGACCCTCCTTCCACCAACACACTTACCTCCTTTTCCCCTCTCTCTCCAAGTGAGGTTCTTACCCTCATTACCTCTGCCCGCCCTACCACCTGTCCTCTGGACCCTATCCCTTCAAACCTCCTTCAGACAATCGCTCCTGATATTCTACCGTTTCTCACCCATTTCATCAACACTTCTCTAACTTCTGGTCACTTTCCAAACAGTCTCAAGGAGGCAAGAGTAAACCCTCTCCTGAAGAAACCCACTCTCAACCCGTCTGATGTTATAAACTACAGGCCTGTCTCTCTCCTCCCGTTCCTGTCTAAATCACTTGAACGCGCTGTCTTTAAACAACTCTCCTGTTATCTCAATCAGAACAACCTTCTGGATCCGCACCAGTCTGGTTTCAAGGCAGGTCACTCCACAGAAACTGCTCTCATTGCTGTCACGGAGGAACTGCACACTGCCAAAACTGCATCCCTCTCCTCTGTCATCATCCTGTTGGACTTGTCTGCTGCATTCGACACGGTGAATCATCAGATCCTCCTTCGCACTCTCCAAAAACTTGGAGTTTCAGGCTCTGCACTTTCCCTCCTCACCTCATACCTGAAAGACCGTACCTACAGGGTGACTTGGAGAGGGTCTGAGTCCGACCCTTGTCAATTAACTACGGGGGTCCCTCAGGGCTCTGTTCTTGGTCCCCTCCTCTTCTCCCTATACACAAACTCGCTCGGATCAGTCATTAGCCCGCATGGTTTTTCTTAGCACTGCTACGCTGATGACACCCAATTAATTCTGTCCTTTCCCCGCTCAGAGACCCAGGTCGTTGCACGCATCTCTGCTTGTCTAGCTGACATCTCTCAGTGGATGTCTGCTCACCACCTCAAGCTCAACCTTGACAAGACTGAGCTGCTCTTCCTCCCGGGAAAAGATTGTCCCACTCTTGACCTAACAATCAACATCGGCACCTGAGTTGTTTCCCCCGACTCAGACTGCAAGGAATCTGGGTGTGACCCTAGATAACAACCTGTCCTTCACTGCAAACATCGCTGCTACAACCCGTTGCTGCAGATACACGCTTTACAACATCAGGAAGATACGTCCCCAGCTGACTCAGAAAGCGACGCAGGTTCTGGTCCAGGCTCTCGTCATCTCACGCCTAGACTACTGCAACTCCCTCCTGGCTGGTCTACCTGCATGTGCCATCCGTCCTCTGCAGCTCACCCAGAATGCAGCGGCTCGTCTGGTCTTCAACCTTCCTAAATTCTCCCACACCACTCCGCTCCTCCGCTCCCTTCACTGGCTTCCGGTAACTGCTATAATCCACTTCAAGACACTGGTACTTGCTTACCATGCTGCGAATGGATCTGGCCCTTCCTACATCCAGGACATGGTTAAACCGTACACCCCAGCGCGTGCACTACGCTCTGCATCAGCCAAACGACTCGTTGCGCCCTCGCTGCGAGGGGGACCCAAGTTCCCATCGGCGAAAACACGTGGGTTTGCTGTCCTGGCTCCAAGATGGTGGAATGAGCTCCCCATTGACATCAGGACGGCAGATAGCTTGCACATCTTCCGGCGCAAACTGAAAACTCATCTCTTTCGACTCCACTTTGAGCGTTAGAACTATTAACGAAGCACTTTTATACTAATAAAGGACTGGCTTACCTAAAGCCAGTTGAGTAGCACTTGAAATGTTTGGCTCTATGAAACCTGATGTACTTATATGATTCTGTTTTCTTCAAGGTTGTGTCTTCCTGGTCGAATGTACTTATTGTAAGTCGCTTTGGATAAAAGCGTCAGCTAAATGCAATGTAATGTAAATGTAATGTAATGTAATGATTGTGGTAGGCATGGTGATGGGGGTGATGGTGCGCGTCTATGCTTCGGTGATTGTGGTGGGCAACGTTGAGGAGGGGCGGGGGTAAAGGACATGCAGCCAACCCTGCGTATCGCCTTCATGCTGCGGTCATTGAACTCCAGGAAGGACTTGGTGCCAACCCTCTGTATCTCCTTCATCTGCTCATCAATCTCCAGGGGGGTGGGCGAGGGTGAAAGGGTGAGCGGAGAGTAGAGAGAGCTGGGGTGTGAAGGAAGAGTATCCTCAAAGGTGTTGACAGGGGGGGTGAATGGTGGTGGACACTCCTCCATTTGTGTCATAGGTCTCCCATAATCAGAACATTCCTCAGGCGGGTGCAGTGATACTTCTTCAAGGTTTTCTGCGCGATGTGTTGAGTCTTTCTCCTGTTTTGATTCCTCTTGCCGCTTGTCCTTGGCAGAGGGAACAGATTGATGCAGGCAGTTGAAGATGTTAAACAATTTTCCTCCTGACTTGTTCAGGCAAATTCCATCTGCCTTAAAAAGATGTCTGCGATCCCAGATTTTTTTTTAATTGTCAATAAAATGGATAGAATGGTCAGTACAGACAGTTGAAAGCCAGGTGTTCAGTGCAAACAATCTGCTGAATCTCTCCACTCCTCTTCTGACTGGCGGTAGAGGGCCACTGATGGACACCTCCGCATTTAGGGAGCTGACAGTTTCCAACAGACATTTAAAGTCTGTTTTCAGCACTTCTGACTGTTGTTTCACAACATAATTTGTTCCAATGTGCAGTACCACATTCTTCACAGTCTGATGTTCAGCCCCACAATGCCGGATCTTCTCAGCCAAGTCAGAGACCACATCCTTGGGAAAACAGAGTACTTTGGTGTTGTTCTTACTACACAGACCTTTTACATCTCTTACAGCAGAGTCACCCACAATCAGAGTTTCAGGCCCAGTCGTTAGCTTTCCCTCTAGCCTTTTACTTTTGGAGTAGCTATTGGTCCTTACCCTGCTGTGTGAAGAGGACAGGTTATCCAGGTCATCAGAAAGAGATCTCCGGTTCTGTGTCAGTGGAGCGTATCTGTTCTGGATTGGCACACTTGGTGGTTTAGGAGAATTGTTTGTAATTCTCCCTTTAGCAGCTGTCCACGGCTGTTTAGGGGTTGAAGAGGCACTCTTCCTGGGTGATAACGATGCAGGCCAGTCGGTCGCATCACAGATTTCAGAGTGCTGAGCTCTGCCTGTTGTTCGTCCTCCCAAATCCCATGGAAATGATTTACTCTTAGGCCTTGCACCCAGACATTTCCAGGGAGGACTACCACTTGTAGATGTATTACCCGGTACACAGCCCTCCTGTTCCTTGGAATCCTTGTAGCTGCTAACTAGCTGTGAGTTAGCATGCCTTTGTCCATTATTTTGCAACACTGGTAAAGTGGTGTCATTCCCACGACATAGTCCATTCAGTTCCACGTTAACTTCCAACCGTTGCATTTTCATTTCCAGCACGGCTATCTTCTGTAGAAGTTTGTGGAAGTCATCTGTAGAGAACGGAGGCATTTTGCTGCCAACTAGCTTAAGCTGAATAGCATGCAGTACCAGGCTTTAGCTGTTGCTAGGCCACGCTACTGTAAGACTGAGGTCGTCGTAAAAATATTGAAATATGGCTGAAATCCTCCGTCTATTTACAAAGAATAACTGTCCCAGTGATAAGATAATGTCCAGGAGCTGCTGCTCGAAGTTTTCAGAAAAGAAAAATAGAAAATCAGCATAAAAAAGTAAGCAGAGGCCAGAGCAAGCAGAAAAGTGTCTGCACTGTCAGAGGGAGAGATATAAGCATTCATAGTACATTTTAAAGATCATACAGATTTTGGAGGTATAAGTCCACTGGCCTTTTGAGGATACTGGCTTGAAATCATTGAGTGTGTGATCAATTAAAACACAGCACTGCCCAAGGAATGTTTTTGGCACAAAGTTAATTAATTTCATTTTTCCAGCAAAGCTAATTTAAATTCATTCAGACACAGAAAGTGATTTGTCGTTTGCCTTCCCGCATTTTCACGGCAACTTCTAGATCCATCTCCTCCTTTCTGGGACTCGTTCCTCTCACTTTTTACTGGTAACGGCTCCAGATTAGACGGACTGGGGAATAAAACTGTATATCACAACATCATTTCATCCACAAAAAGAATGCTAAAGATGAAATAATTCATGTCACATTTAAGCAAGTCATAATGGAATTAGATATAATGTTGAAACAGGGTTAAAGATGTTTGTTTTATTCCTATTTGATCAGATTTGTTCGACCAAATTGTGTCACCTATTGCTCTAGGATTGGTTGAAAGTGGCATCAAGCGAGGAAACAAAACACGGCCATTTTTGAGTGATTGATAGACAAACACAGCCCAAAGAACACACTGTCCTAACGTTTACCTATGTACTGTTCCTTTGGTTTGAGGGGGTGTCAAAGATGGATGCCTGCCCAGAGGATCATAGTTTCACCCAGATGGACAGGAATCCTACCTGCGTGTCAGGATGTGAGATCAGAGGTCGTAGAAAGAGCCAGAACTTTCCTCTTTGTTCCAAAAAACACACGCTTCTATGAGCAGGCAGGGCAAATCTCACTATACAGACATATCCTGTAGTCACACACACACACACACACACACACACACACACACACACACACACACACACACACACACACACACACACACACACACACACACACACACACACACACACACACACACACACACACACACACACACACACACACACACACACACACACAGACACAGATTTGCATCTGTAAATGTAGCCTTTTGAATCAGTACTGTATTGCACACATGTGGAATGTATTGCTTTAATCGTCTACATTTCCCTTTAAACTGATTAGGTATTCCCTTTCAAAGAGCTGGTACTGTAGAGAAAACTCAAGTTAGTTGAAATGATATAATACGCACACGATGAGGTGTTTTCGTAGGGGATGCACCGAGATCTTTTATCCAGTTTGACCATCAGACCACAGCCTCCATCTGCCTGCAGCTCAAATATATTTCGTCATTGTGACCTTTATGTAAAACCACTGCAGCTTTAGATATCACAACTGAAATACATGTTCAACAAATAGATAAACAATCATTTGTAACACAAGCCTCTCAAATATAATAACAAATAGTTCTTTGATTAGTTAAAATTAGGGCCGGGACTTTAACGCGTTAATTAAGATTAATTAATCACACAAAAATTAACGCATTTTAATCGCACTTATTTTTGCACCGCGGAACGTTTCTCACTGGATGAGTTTCAGGCGTACCGATTATACTGGAGCACCAACTAACGTTCATGACTTCAGACAACAACAAACCACAGTGAACAACAGTGGGAAATGTTGTTTTAAAAAAACGGACGGATGGAAGCGTCGATAAGAGCACGGTTGTGTGCAAATTATTCAAAAAGGAATTCGCATATCACCGCAGCACATCAAGCCTCAAGTATCACCTCAATGCAAAACATATAGCAGCTAGCGTGGAAGCTAGCGTGGACGTTAGCCTCTTTTATCGCGTTCACACCAAAAAGAGCCGGTACTAAAATTAGTTAATGAGAACCTTTTTAGCAGGGACTTTCGAGCGGCTCTCTTGTGAGAAAAGAGCTATATTTCTGATTGGCTGGGCGGATTGCAAACCACGCCCCGTAAAACTCCCAAAAAGTTTTGTGAAGCCGCCATTTTATTATCCTCGCATTAGCATTATTAGCATTAGCCCAGCGCAGAAACGCAGAGAGACTAACTTATGGCAACACAAAATAAAACATGGGAGCGGTGGAGATGAGGAGGTGTCGGCGTTCTGGCGATTTACTCGGAAGGCTGCTGGGACTTCCAGCAGCTTCTACTGAAGCCAGTCCCCAACTCCGGGGACTTCCGGCCGGGGACTTTGGGCGGCAGTATACGCCGTGAAGTGGTTTGCGGCCTGCCAGTAAACCCAAAGCAGAAGAAGAAGAAGTGACGTCAGCGGCTTCATTTGTCTAATCCACCCCCAGGTTCAAAGAGTTCTCATGAACCTTTGTGGGAAAAGTACTGCGGTGTGAATGCGCCTAATGGTATACTAAAATCCATGTGAAAAAAATTGCTTCTCACTGTTCTTAGGTCAAATATTTATATGTGATTAAAAATGCGATTAATTTCGATTAATTAATTACAAAGCCTCTAATTAATTAGATTACTTTTTTTAATCGAGTCCCGGCCCTAGTTAAAATAGTTTCACAACAGCCCTTTTGTCATGCAAAAGGGTCATCATCAATCTTGTGGAGTTCAAACAAGGTGTGTAGTTTGTGGAGTAAGCACACAGTTGAAGTACTCTTTTTTTTGTATCAGGCACGGCTTATCTTTCCTGTTCTGGAGTACATCTACTCAGTAAAGAAAAACCACAATCGACACACACATGTTTGCCGATGAACTTTGCAGGTTGATGGATGACATGTGGAAAGACAAGTGCCCGAGGAAAGAATCTGAAATTAAAGTGCTTAATTTAAAGCTGAGTGCCAGGTATTTTAGACAAAGGTCTCTTTGTGTCCTGGTGGGCAGAAGCAGCCATTTTATCTTGTTTTGAAACCTGCAGGGTGCCTGAGACACAAAAGTGTGCAGACATGCATACACCTAACCATGTGCACACACACAAGCACATCTCTTAGAGGTCTAACTGCAGGTAGCACAGAGTTTTGTTGATCAACCGTCGTCATCAGAGCAGATTTTATTGTCCAGGAATGCAGAAGAGGACAGGTGTGGTTCTGGATCACAGCTGCAGACTAATGATTGTCTCATTAAATTATGACATTGAAAGACAAGGAAGTAAATATTTCACTGTTTCTCAGAAGCAACATCTGCCGCTCAATTAAGCAAGGAAATGAACCCCAAAATATAAAGGACAAATCCACTGTTGTAATGATTTTACCCAATAGAGTCCATATTTCCGGTAAAAAGGCCCTGTTTGGACCTGGCATTAAAGAGGTCACATTATGCTAATTTTCACGTTAATATGTGCATTTTGTGCCTCTAATGTGACCCGTTTACGGTTTTCCCTTTCCTGTAGTGTGTTATATAGGTTTTTGTGCATGTAAATGGTCTGCAAAGGCTACAATCCCTGTGCTCCCTCCAGAGGGAGTTCCTCTCCCACACTCTCCCCCTGCCTGAAACGCCAGGCTCCATTGGACTCCTTTGTTTACTTCAGGAACATAGTGACATCACTATGTAACTTAACACATTGTGCGTGATAAGCTAAGGGGCGGGACATGTCTGAGTGGTTGACCAATCACGACAGAGCCGGCCAGCTAACCAATGGCTCTGGTTTCAGACAGAGGGTGAAAAGAGGTGCTGCAGCACATTAAAGCATGGAGACATGTCACAGAGTAGAGGCACTTAATACAATTAATAACCTGAAAATGAGCATGAAATGTCCTCTTTAATTGCTTATACTCTCTACATTTTCTTATCACAGTCAAGTCACCCATTATTAAAAGTTGTAAAAATGTCACATATAACAATACTTGTTAAGAAATGTCTGGAAAAGTTTTTGGGGAATACCCTTTCCACTCCTTAAGCACGTCACTAAATGATAGCCGCTCTTCGGCAGTGTAAACAGCAGGGTCAGACGGGGTCACCGCCTCACTGTGCTGTCAACAGGAACCTGCTGTGCTCTGGGTGAACTGAGGTCAAGTGAACACATACAACTCCTAGCTGTTTTTGTGTAGGATGAAAGGTGCATGAACGGTTTTGGCATGCATTTTAATTTGGTAATTATGCAATGCATCTCCCTGTCTGTCTCCCTCTCAGTCTCACACAGATACTGAGGACGCTGAAGCACTTGATGTTTGCTCTCCCAACCGCCGGAGGGAAATAGTTTGCAACTGTCGAGACTTGTTCCTCTAAAGCTTATGTTAAAACCGCACCTGAGTGTGGAGCTGATGAGCATAATTATAACCATAAGTGTCTGAGGTTCTTTATGAATGTACTGATTGAGAGGGGGAAACTTTGGGGCCTATTAAAAAACAATGTCTTAAAAAAGGGAAAAGTTAAAAACAGTACATACACACAAAAAAATGCAAGCTTGTCACATGTATCCTTTTTATTCAGGAAGTTAATGTGGATTCCCTCGCTGCAGAAAAACAAGCGACGGTTGACATTTTAGCTCGCTTCCTGCAGGACTCCCGGGTCTTATCTCCACACACACCCTCACACACATACCATATTGCAGCAGGCATAGATAAAACTCTGTGGTCTTCGTTTTAAGCATGTGTTGTCAAGATAGAAGAGAACAGTCTGTATGTTCGGGTATGCGATGAGTCACGGCTGAGAAACGTTACATCTGTTCAGGAGTGGGAGTAGCTCATCGAATTTATCCATGTTTCTGTTATTGCTGCAGCCATTAGTTTAAGTGTTGAGGGATCCAAGTTTGTTATTTTTACTGGAGAACCAGATTTTGTCAGCTGCCTGTTGGACATAAGTGACTAAAGTACATAAAAGTCATCTGGAATTCGTTTTTTTCCTTTGTTTTATAAGAAATATAGATTCTCGGAAAGCAGCTGGTAATGTTTTTACTTTAGTCCATATGTGATCACTGTTTTTTTAATAAAATACTGCAACTATTAATTATTAGTAAATTAACAAGCTTCCAAGGACATTCTATTACATTAAAATGGTTAAACATTGACAACACACTTTTCTAATAGTCCTAGCTGCTTAATGGAAACCTAGCTGTGGTTTTTGGTGTGTTGAACATTAATCTTACTGTGAAACAAATACATATTTGCCTGCATAAAGGAAGGACGGCAAATATGTCAGTTTTAAGGTTAGCATTTCATCCATAGACGGATAAATTATGTGTTTTTATATATGGTATAGTAGATTGGTCTATTAGAGAGCATTCTAATGTATTCTGATTATTTTAAAGTGTTCAGTATAGTATCTATGGTGTCCTAGACAAATTAAATTAAATATAAAAGTGTGCGAATATCATCAGATATATAGTTAAAGCCACAAAAAAAACATGCTTTCGATCAGCTCACAATTTAACTCATACTTCTTTATTTATTGTACAATATTCACCCCACAGGAGGGTTTCCTGTGGTTCTCACAGTTGCAATAATCAAAAAAATATCATCACTAGATTTCACTTTCATGACAACATTGACCTGTGGTTAAAGCGTAAACATAAGATTATGCAGATGACACATGTATATTTGTGGTTGATCGCACGTATTGTAAGTCACTTTAGATAAGAGTGTCAGCTAAATATAATGTAATGACACACTGGTCTACGTCTCTTATTGCATCAGGGAAATATTTGCAATCACACTACGCCTTGTCACATGTTGCTGCCTGTGACCATCTATCTGATCTTATCGTGATATTGACGTTTAACTATCAGCATCACTTAAGAAGTGTTAAAGATCAAATGCAAAGCTTTTTGTATAATTGCCAGTACAATCAAAATCATATAGCTACAACACTATCTAAGATATTGCAGTATTAAAATCGGAGATAATATGAGTCTGGCAATGCGCAATATTAATTTTGTTCAACCCCCAACACCAAGTCCGACGATTTATTTTCTCCGCCGCTCCTCCGCAAGATGGCGGCGCGTGACGTCAGATGTGCCAAACATATTTCCACCTGGCTTATCAATCACAGCGGCTTCCGCCGATAGTACAACTAGTTTCGTCTATCATGTCTGATTCTGAGTAGACTATAGACTAAAAGCTTTAGGAATCCAAACTATAACATATAATAAGTACCCTGTATCAAGATTGATGCAAAACAAGTGGAATTTGACCTTTTTAGAGAGGTTTAGAAAAATAAAGTCCAGGCGCTCTGAGTGAGCCTCTGAATTAGCCCCGAGCGAAAAATGCTCGCAGCGGCTTCCGCCGATAGTACAACTTAGTTTCGTCTATCATGTCTGATTCTGAGTCGGAGGCCACCCAATATCTGGAGTATGTTGTCGACATCCAACCATATCTATACGAGCCTCTGATGTCGAAGAGGAAATACAAGGAAACGTCACCTGATATCACCGATGAAAGTGCTGATGGCGATGATTCAAGTTCGCCATCTGAGGAAGAGGCCGAGGGTGCTGAGAATTGGTGTAGATGTGGAAACGGCCAGACCATGCCTACAAGCCGAGAAAACAAGTGCTGCCACAACTATGGGAAAGTGAAGGAAGAGATGGGAGAAGAAGTCTGCATCACCGACTGTAGGACGTTCGACATTTTCCGTTATGAGTGGAGGAGCGATGAATGAGCTGCAGATAAACTACAATGCTAAAAATGCGAGCGAAAAATGCTAACCTATCACTCCTAGCGCCCTTATTACTTATCCTAGCTCCACATCCAACACATTGTTTATGATCGTAAAGACACAGAATCTAACGGTGCCCACCTCTATAAGCAATAAAACTGCAATTCCGTTATCTGCGTTATCTGCTGTGCTCCGTGCGCTTTGAAATCTAATCAAAAGTTGTTTACCTCAATTCTTTGGCGTTTCTGCATCGCCCGGCTCTTTCGTTCTTTCAGTGGTTTCTTGTGCTGAAATATGGTGGGGACGGCTCCGGGTTTCAGCCTCCGTCGTGCTATTAATGCTTCTCCACCAACAGACTTCATGATAGCAGGATCAACGTCGTATGCATCACACGCGAAGTGGTCAGAACACAACTTGCTCCATTTTGTCGGTTGCCATCCAACACGATTCACTAAAAAAATCAATTTTTTGCGGATGATTTGGTCTTTGGGAAATGCATGTAAAACTCTCCCAGATCCCGCACCGTTCGTACAACAAAAAGCTCAACAATAACCCATGTTAATTCAGTTTTCTTTTCGAAAAACATGTGACCGAGACTGCCGAGTCGGGATGTTTGGTCCAGAGACTGTTTGGCCACTATTACGTCACGTGCGCGGAGGCTGCTGGGAATTACATGTCAGAAATTCAGACGGCTTTGGGTCGAGTTTTGGATCAATAAAAAGCTTTTTTTTGGGTGTATTATCTCGATTTAAATAAAATAAAAAATACAGGCAGTCTTAAAAACAACATTTCTATAAAAATGTAGCATATTTGGAAGCTTTGCATTTGATCTTTAAAGTGCTACATGAAAACAGGATGTGAAGTTGTCTGAAAAGTTGACAGGATGAAAAGGCTCTTTTTCAGATATTCACATTTGTTATGTTTAACAGATCATATGAAGCTTAATCTGAGGCCATGGTTCTCAGCAGGAAACCGATGGACTGTCCACTCCAAGTAGGGAATGAGTCCTTACCCCAAGTGAAGGAGTTCAAGTATCTCAGGGTCTTGTTCTCGAGTGAGGGAACAATGGAGCGTGAGATGGGCCGGAGAATCGGAGCAGCGGGAGCGGTACTGCAGTCGCTTTACCGCACCGTTGTGACGAAAAGGGAGCTGAGCCAGAAGGCAAAGCTCTCTGTCTACCGGGCCATTTTCGTTCCTACCCTCACCTACGGTCATGAAGGATGGGTCATGACCGAAAGAACGAGATCGCGGATACAAGCGGCCGAGATGGGTTTTCTCCGCAGGGTGGCTGGTGTCTCCCTTAGGGATAAGGTGAGAAGTTCAGTCACCCAGGAGGGACTCGGAGTTGAACCGCTCCTCCTTCGCGTCGAAAGGAGCCAGTTGAGGTGGTTCGGGCACCTAGTTAGGATGCCACCTGGGCGCCTCCCTAGGGAGGTGTTCCAGGCACGTCCAGCTGGGAAGAGACCAAGGGGTAGACCTAGGACCAGGTGGAGGGATTATATCTCTTTGCTGGCCTGGGAGCGCCTTGGGATCCCCCAGTCAGAGCTGGTTGATGTCGCCAGGGGAAAGAAAGTTTGGGGCTCTCTGCTGGAACTGCTACCCCCGCGACCCGACCACGGATAAGCGGGAGAAGATGGATGGATGGATGGATGGATGGATGAAGCTTAATGGTGAAATATTGCAAACATCTAAATCAGTTTTATTTGATATAATTGGTGACTTTACATAAGTGACTGACTGTTCTGATACAGCTAAGTTTAGTCTTGTTTGCATTTTTTGGGGTATTTTGTATGTACCTTTTGTGCCTGGTCATGGTCCCTTTAAGAGTCAGGATGACATTATCAGATGGTTGTGTCAGGTGATCATTAGATAGGATATAGGCAAAGCATGGCTCTGTGAGCAATGTGTTATTGTGTCATCTGCATCTTCATGCCTTTGATTGCATCTTTCACACCATCCTTATACCAATGAACCTGTGGGCAAAGGATTCCCGTCTTGGTGTGCGGAGGGAGTTTATATTGCTGTTAAGCTATACACACTGCATATACCGGGGACAGCACACTGGCTGTATTGCTGTTTTTTTATGAGTTCTTTCTGCTCAGCCTAATCTCCCAAAGGATCATATTGAGTGTGTGGCAATTACACAAATACACCTTAATAATTAGATGTTTATACATTTTATAGGAACATCTTAAGCATTTCTTATTTTGTTAAATTGCCGATGCCTCAAGATTGTGAGGGATACTTGATTAACAGGACTTTTTCTGGAGTAAAAACAGTGATTTATGTCCTTCTATCTTTATTGGCAATCTCATATTTTTAAAAGATCATTCATATTACTAACTGAGTTTGACAGCGGGAATGCACAATGACAGAGGAGTGAGGAGGACACATCGGGACTTGCCTGGCAGTGATCTGCTCCCTTATTTAGAACAAAGAGGATCTTTTAGCTTTAATAGGACTCTCAAACGCTTGGCACTGTGAGAGCAAAACATGCATACAGTTCAAATAAACCACAAATACAGATCTCCACTCGTAGGAGAGAAAAGGAGAATGTGGTACTAACTGTTTAGCACATTTACACTGTTACTATGAAACATGTTAAAGAGGCTATTTCGCTAATGTTCAGGTTATTTGTATGTAGTGTCTCTACTGTGACATGTCTCCATGCTTTCATGTTCAAAAAGCTCTTTATTTTTCTCATATTGCCTGTGCTGCAGCACCTCTTTTCACCCTCTGTCTGAAACCAGAGCCCAGTCTGCTCTGATTGGTTAGCTGGCTGGCTCTGTTATGATTTGTCAACCGCTTAGAGATCTCCCGTCCCTTAGCCTATCATGTACAATGTGTTTGAGTGCTAACCAATAGAAGCGCGAGTGAAACATAGTGATGTCACTACTAGTTAGAGCTAACGGCCCATATGCTGTCACCGCTGCCTAATAAGCTGGTTCGAATCCCGACCCCCTGTCTCCCCCTTTCAACTCTAAGGTCTCCAATAAAGACCCTTTGGCCCAAAAGTACCTAATTGTTTGCATGCACAAGACTAATATAAGCCACAACAGGAAAGGGACAACCAGGCCCCTTTAATGCATGTTACTCAGGGTTGAGGTAAACTTCAGCAGTCAGTACATTTCCTAATGGTGTTTTCTTTAGTTCCCTGGGGAAGACTAAACCACCAGGAAAATGAGTTTTTATTACATGATTGAACTCCTAAAAGTTGACCTTAGTTCAATTGGGGAGGGGGATCAAGGGTGGTTAGGAGGAGTAGTAGATTTGGTGCTTCCCTGGGGAACTGAAAACATTTCTGTTTTCCCAGGCTGGGACTGTTTCTGAATTTCTCTCGTTCAATCATTATTTCCTTATGAACAAACAAGGCCATTTAAGTTCAGTAATGATAGGGGTTTCAAGCGTAACATATTAGAACAATTAAATAAATGTTCTTTAGATCTTAACATTGTTAGACAGCTGTGAGTCATATATGTTGCCTTAAGCCAATTAATAAAACTCATAAAAACAATCTTAACCCTTATAAAATGCATTCATATTTTATGCTGCTCTGTAAATTGTATCCTTGTATTTTTATACCTGTCTCTTTAACTATTTCAGGTTTTTTCTTTTTTTTATAAATGTGACTTTTTAATTACTTTAAGTGTATTTTAATGTAATTGAATAATGTGTAGCTGTTGCTTTTGGTTTTTATTTGCCGACTAAGGCAATAAGAGTCATTTTTGTTTAGACTTTTTGATGCAATAATGGAGTATGGAATAGTTTGAAATAACAGGTTGAAGTGTTAAAACAACTTGACGATGCCACTTAAAAACTGGTTCAGTGGAGATGAATGAACTGAGCCTATTATTTATAAGAAAGACAAAGTATGGTAAGTTCATGAAGCCTTATCTCACTGTTAAACCCCAGACTTCATGGGAAACAAGTCCGAGTCGGTTATTAGTGCAAACATAGTCACTAAAATATTGTGACAATTATATGATCAGCACCATGGACAGCACTACATATCAAACAAACAAGTCTATGACTGAATGCAGCTCGCGGGACATTTTATTCGACTTTCTCACCAAACTTGATACAGGCAAATATACACTGAAAACTGTACAATATTTTTAACCTTCATAAAATTGGAAGACAATTAAGGACAACAATTAAAATCCAGTCACCAAAGTATATTTACAGGTTGCCATACCTCTTTTCACCCTCTGTCTGAAACCAGAGCCCAGTCTGCTCTGATTGGTTAGCTGGCCGGCTCTGTTATGATTGGTCAACCGCTTAGAGATGTCCCGCCCCTTAGCCTATCACGTACAATGTGTTGGAGCGCTAGCTAATAGCAAACTTGATATAGGCAAATATACACTGAAAACTATACAATATTTTTAACCTTCATAAAATTGGAGGACAATTAAGGACAACAATTAAAATCCAGTTACCAAAGTATATATTTACAGGTAGCCATTTTCTAAGATAATGCAGTAAAGTTAACTAAAATGGATTCAACTACATAAAACATGGCTTAAAAGGAAAACCATTTAACAAAATTAAAAAAATCCTACTCCCTTGAAAGACTTAAATCATGGTTTTCACCACATGTATGCCAACGTTATTAGCATGCGTATTTATCCTGTACTTGTACCTTAACAAAATATGCTTTATAGATTTGCATATTAACTGCATATGGTTTCCGTCACTGCATTTCCGAATACAAAAGAGCAAAGTGTTCCTTTTAGCCTGTGTTGTGAAGGGCGTCCAAAACAACTGTAGCCCAGGGTTTAAAATAGGGGTGCACCGAATGGGAAATTCTTGGCCGAAACCGATACCGAAAATAGGAAACAGTTGGCCGAAAACCGAATGCCGAAAGGCCGAAAATGATTAATATAAATATATATATATATAATGTATACATTTTTTACCAATGTTGTTCAGCTACCTGATTATGGAAATAGACATGATTATGGCAAAACTTAACTTAAATAATAATCACTATTATGGGTCCATAAAACATTTATTCAGCACTTTTGAATGCATACAGTACATTTATATATGTCATGTATTATTGCTAAAAAACATTATATCGCAGTCTTAGTGTCGCCAACTCGTTTCTAATATGCAAAGACAACAAATGCGTCTATGATGTGTTTTCGATCAGACGAGATCTCTCTCCCCCGTCTGTGTGCGAGGGGGCGGGGCAGTTTACACACACGCAGCTGCTACATGCAGCGGAGCACACTGCGGAGATGGCGGAGAGAACGCGCTCCGTGGTGTGGTTAAACTTTACCCGTCTCGATGTGGAGAATACTTGTTACCATAAGTGCAATAAGAGTTTAGCATGTAAGCACGAGCAATTTGTCTAAACATTTAGCAAAAGTGCACCGCATGCAGACGGAGGAATGTACCGGGTTCGACCGTCTTTCTAGTAGCTCTGTAGCCCCATCCACGAGTAACGTTTCCACGTCAGGTGTTATGTATGCTAGCAGCAACACACGGAGTTAACTCCATGATACAAACATGGGTTAATGATTAGAGGAAACTGAGTTATTTAGTTTGTTAAAATTTCAGCTATTCTGTTTACAATCTGTCATCAGATTATTTAATACGATTTGTTAAAGGCTCAGGGCAATCTCGATGACAAAGGTCAATGTCCCCCCCCCCCCCCCTGTGAGCTAGCCGCGAGCATGGTCGCCGCGTCTTTATTACGTCATCACAACAACACGTTAGGTTACCAACGTAAGCCTGTTCTGACATTCGGTGATATTTTTTCGGTGCTAAAACCCTTTCGGCCGAAAGCCGAAAGGGCCTTTTAACCATTTTCGGCCGATAATTTTCGGTGGCCGAATATTCGGTGCATCCCTAGTTTAAAATAATATTAAGATCAAAAATAACTAATCTATAATGGGCTCTCCAGGAAACGGTTTTGCATTATTCATAGGGGAACGGGTCAACTAAATCTGATAAAACTACAGGTGCAGTGCGCCGCTCTGTAAACACATCTGCATAGTTTTGTGGTTGCACACTAAAGGCTTTTCCTTTTTCTGAAGGCCAATCCTCCATTAGCATAACTTTGCAAAGACTACTCCACCTACATCATTTCAGTAATTTGTGTAAGAGCCACATCTACCAATCCCTGAGCTTAGATCCTTCTCTTTTCTCGATTTGCATAATCGAAATGTGTTGCACCCTTGGGTGTTTACAGATTTTTGTTCAGCTGCCAGCTGTCATGTCTCAACAGTTACATGTTGTATTGCCAAGCCACATCATGTGTAAACCAGACTGGACTACCTGGTTGGCTCTTTTGTTTTAGGGGTAAGGCAGCTGCTACTAAACAAACACGACCATGAGGTTAAATATATGACAAAAGACATTTCATAAACAGTCATAACCGTGCAAAGGATTCATTCCAATTCTTTAATGGGAATAAGGAAAGCTCTTCGTAACTTGGCCTTCTTTTTATTTTGTTTGTTTGCATACTATTAATGACATGATTTTCCTATTTTTGATCTGACCTAGGGAGTTGCAGTTGTCATTGTCAGTCAATATAAAGCATGACAAATGTACAATTACTAATTGTTTTTAAAGCTATTCAACTGATAATATAAGGCAAATGTCTTCAAATGCGTTTTTTTAATCAGTAACATCACTTAACTGCTGCTTTTGAGTTTCAAGACTCAAGATGCAATCAGCACTACTTTTGTGTTTCAACATCTGTGCGCCATAAGCAGTAACATTAGCATTGTGTAATGTTGAAAGCACAACAGAAAAACTGTTTCACATCCGCAAATGCATTCTGAATGTCAGTGCTAGTTGAAAGATGTACCAAAGTCAAGTAGGGAGACACAACACACATAGAAGGAGTTTGTCTCACTGAGAACGGAGAAGAATCTAAACCTCTCTCCATTGAAAGATAAGAGTGAAGCTTAATATAGCATGATATATGATTTCATTGTGGTGCAGTGTGCTAAAATGTACATATTGTGCTTTCAGAGGTATATGAAGGGTGTTCATTTCCTTTCTTTTTGTGCGAGAGAAAAAGACACCCCAGGGTCAGAGGAAGTGGGATCTCCGTGAACCTTTCACAACAACAAAAAGTGTGTACGTGACACATTTTCAGCACTTTCCCCACCAGAATGGTATAACAACGCTAACATCCTGCTCAAAAGCATTTTGTTTACAGGCCACATATAATTGAATGGGTTTGTTAGTTAGTCTGGATTTGATGCAGGGACCACACTATCAACTTCCTGACTTAGTGTCCTAACAAACTGTTAGAGATATTTATCTGTTGCAGCTGTTTTTGTTGATCACAATACGATTGCCTTCAAGTCAAAATGCTGACAAATTAAAAAAATGTCTTTGCTTGAGTGAAAGAACCCTAAAGGTGATGCATTCTTCATGTTTTAAAGTTGTGTGTGTACTTCTTGTTAGATGTATTTCACATTTACATACAATTCATTTATGTTTTTGCACAGGAACTTTGCAGTCTCAAGTTGACTCAGGGGACTGTTTGCAAGGTTGGAAAGTTTGGTTAGAGGTGCAGTTACCACAAGTTAAAAGTATTTAGATGACGCCTGTGTCTGTTGACTTGTTGATGAACTTTGTATGCCATTGTTAGATAACAAGTACAAGTAGGTCATGCATTTTGTAAAAACAACAGTTTTTCTTGTTTTCTTGCATCAACATGCCAGTATTAAATTGTATTTTAATTCAAAACTGTGTGAAATATATTGAAATGTGTTGTTGCACTACATGTAAGATAAATAAAGGGAACATCATTTAACCAATTAAAAAACAGGCTTGGATATAGAGAAGATGAGGGGCTAGGAGTCTATTAAATGCTGAATTAAAGACCAGACGGTACCACTTTACAATAAGACTACCCTTATAAAGGATTCATACAGGGTTTATAATTAGGTTATTAATTAGGTTGTAAACACTTTATTAATTAATCATTAAGAACCATTTATAAACCAGTTCTAACATAGTTTTCATACATCAACACGGGCTCACTATTTGGCAAGATGACTAAGCCTTATATTGACTACCTAGCTTACTTCGTCTTCTTCATCAGCCAGCATCCTTGGTATCTGTTGTTCACTGAGTTGATTCCCTCCCTTCCATCTTGATGTTTCTTGGCATCTCTTTATGACCATTCATTTCCGAGTTACTAACATTTATAACTGCCAAAAGGGAGCCTTGTAAATTGTTCAACAAATCACCATTTATTAATGAGTTACTACCATTTATAATTTGTTTAAGTTATATTAAGCCTTAAAGTTATGCAAAAATTAGGGCGTGGTCACATTGAGTGACAGGTCTGTCCAGTGACTGCTGCTGTTAGCTTTCTGCTCTGCTAGCAGCTCCGTGATGCTACAGGGGATCTGCCTGCTCAGCTCATCCGGGGAACATAACTTGAACTCTGCCGTGTTTGTTGTGCTGGTGCCTTGTGGACTATTCTTCATGCTTATATCGTACTATTGTGACTCGCTCCGCGTTTAAAACAGACGGTGCATGAATGCGGTTTTGCGATAAGGGATAATTCGAGTACTTTATTTATGTGTGGCTTATGTTTTTAGTTAGCTAACGTTAATGAATGTTAAGGCTTGGGTTTATGTTTATGTTTATGTTTATTAAGGATCCCCATTAGCTTTTGCTCTCGACAAAAGCTACTCTTCCTGGGGTCCGACACTTAAAACAATACAACAATAATACAGCAACATTTAGGACATAAGTCCTGACATCATTAATAACATTAAAAACATTAAAAACATCACCAATATCATCAACAACATGCGATCAAATTAAATTAGGGTTCACAGCTCACAAGGGTACATGGTCATTAGTAGATGGCCCTTCAATCTCTTCTTGAAAGAGGCTCTGGACTCTGTGTCAGTAAGGTAGTTTGGCAATGAGTTCCATTCCTTTATAGCTCTATAAGACACAGAAGATTTCAGAAGATGTGTCCTGGGTTTAGGTGCCAGTAGATGGCCTGATGTAGCTTGTCTAGTCTTATGGTCGTGCTCGTCTCTTGTGTAAACTATTTGATCATAAAAATACAGTGTTTTTTTGCTAAATTGGAAATTTTTTAGAAAAATGATAACACGAGATTGCAGACGTTTCTCAACTGGAAGCCATGATAGGCTTCTATGCATAACTCCAATATGAGTGCGCTTCGAACAGTAGAGAGCTAGTCTGGCAGCCTTGTTTTGAGCTATTTGTAATTTCTGTAAATGTGTTTTTGCTGCTGATGACCATATGACCGGACAGTACTCTAGATGTGACAAAACCAGAGACTGAATGACTTGTTTCAAAGTGGTTGGTGTTACATACTTTGTACATTTTCTCGCCACAGCTATGCTCCTTCCCATTTTAGTTACGATACTGTCAATTTGCTTTGTCCACCGTAAACCAGAATCAAGAACAATGCCAAGCAACTTAGTCTCGTTTACCTGTTCCACTGGCTGACCAGTGTCAGGCTTAATGAGGATTGCTGCTTAACATGTGTCTGGATCCGAACACCATTGCTTTTGTTTTTGCAATGTTGAGTACCAGTTTGTTATTGTTGACCCAGTCTGCTATGGCTTTAATCTCTATTTTAAGTAGATAGTTTAACTCACTTCATGTTGATGCTGTACTGTACATTGTGGAATCATCAGCATACATTATTACACTGGATTTATTTAATATATAAGGAAGGTCATTTGTGAATATAGAGTACATGTACTAGTAAGCGAGTGGTAGCTACATATGTGCTAACGATGCTAATCGTAGCCTCCAAGTAAAAACGTAATAGAGAAGTGTTAAGCATTAAGTGGGATAATACTGTAGAACAAACGGCTTCTGTTTGAGGTTGGTATAATAAGGTCCTCCTTCTAAGTTAGAGAGATATTTTATTAGGTAGGTAACTGTATGCATTGATAAGGTTCATTTAAATTTGCTATGATCGATTATGTAGACAAGCTAACGTCAACGTAGTGTTGAAGAGCGGCCTTGTATGTGAAATTAACCTCACAATAAGATGTGTGTATATTACAAATATCAATGTCATATTTCAAGATGATTACTTAGATACATATTACAATATGGTTGGTTGAGCTGGAGTTCATTATTGAGCTTACACGTTAACGTCACAGTCATATCTGAAGAACGAACCCAAACCGTGTTCTTTTTATTAAATGTATTACCAAATTGGTATCAAATAAATAGTAAGCATTGGTAATACCAATGCTGATAAAGTAAACTATTTTATTTGAGTATTTGTGTCTGCGAGAAGGTACTGTACCCAGTTCTTATGTTCGGCAGTTATAGACTGTAAAGGAATATTTTAGTCTGATGCTTTGCTGACCTGAGAAACTTCACATGAGTTTCTGTGTGGAGGAGGGGGTTTCACTGCCCGCTCAGACAGAGTTTCTTTGTCTGTTCATCTGTAATCGATTAGGGGAAAAGGCGGGCTGTTTAGACCCCTCCTTTAAAAGATATATAGAGATGTTTCTGTCTTTTGTGTTTAGAGTTAATTTTGGCAGCTTGCATTGAACAGTGCGAGTTGCTTTGTTAATCCTCCGGCCGTTTGTCTCTCAATAAATATCAGTGTATTGACAGGCGAATCCAGTTTCCCTCATTTCATGATTGGCTCAACATTGCTGCAAAGAAGTTTTTACTTCACATAGACTGGGCTTTCTTGTACAAGAAAATGAAAAAAAATCATCAATATGGACCATTACTGTATAATTATCCTTAAATTATGTTATACAATCAACCAGTATGGTATTTTGAAACATGATGTGCAACAATTTGTACTGTAATTTGTGTGCATTTTGTTGTTAACTTTTTGTTAGTATGCACGTGGACGCTTTGGACATACCTGGAGAAGGAATAAATGAGTATTCGGAATGATGGGAGTTAAAGACAAAAGGCGGAGACTAGTGTTGAAACTAGTGGAGAAACGATCAAGATGCCACCTTGTCCCTCTGATTAGACGGCATGTTAAGTCAGGAAGTAGCATGAGTGGAGGGCATACAGGAGAGTGCTGAGTAACATAGGGTACAACCACTGCACCATAAACCACAGCAGGTGGTTTGTGAACCCCCAGACGGCATATTTGGTTTGTTAAAATAATGATATTGTGGACATTGTTAAAAAATGTCTGCTATTATTATGAGTATAATGCTTGTTCTGCCTTCCTGTCATTATGAGTTAGAAAAGTAATGGCTATGTAATAGATTAGATTAGAACCTTCATTATCCTAAACTGCTGGGACATTTCCCTATAACCAATACCTTTATATTGTCTACTCTTCACTTACTTGTCAGCATAGGTCGGCATTGATGTACAGAGCCGACAGAAGACCTTGTTTATATTGGCATCATATTGAGAGGTGCAGCCAGTGACGCGTCCTAAAACCAGGAAGTAAGCTGCTGGTTCCCTCGACAAAAAGCAATGGGATTTCTCCACAGTGTTTTGTAAAATACCTGGAAATAAGGTCTGAGGAAAACAAACCTGTTTGATAAATGCACGTTTTGTTCAGCCGGATAATCTCAACATGATACCCTACTTTTATAATTTTCGAATCATAAATCTAATCGATAGATTATAAAAGGGTTTTAGGATGCGTCACTGCACCACTAGAAGCCAACTCCATCGATCAAGCTGGCTGAAACTTTCTCTCCCTCTTCTTCTCATGCTCCCTGTCACTCTCCTTTAACTCCTCCGGTGACTTTCCGGAGGTTACCGCTGGTATTAAAGGGAGGCGCTCGTGAATTGTTGTTACGGAAACAGAGGGGTTTTAGGTTGCCATAAGGCTGTTGACGGTCTTATTATAGGCTACATCCATTGGTTGGTGTGGCACATTTGTAACGCTGTGCCAACTTGGGCAAGCACGCAGGCAAACTTGAGGAGCGTACACAGGGTGGAGAGGTGGAGTAAGGTTGAGCGATGGAGAGAAAGGGAGAGAGAGAGAGAGAGATTGAGCGAGGCAGAGAGCATGTGCAGCGGTCTGCTTGCGCACAGAGCAGGAGTTTGTGAGAGAGCCGGCCTGAGAGTCAATTTCTCTTCAAAATATAATTGATTGCCAGCCTCCCTTGTCCCTGGCTTGCTAGCTCGTTGGTAAACATAACTGATGTCTTCTAATGTGCCTGCATCTGGCGCTGAGTTGTCATACTCCTTTCATGAACCACTTCCTGATATCCATTGTTGCAGATAAATATAAATGATAATAGCCAAACTAACCTAGCAAGAGTAAACTGACAGGCTGCTGTGCCGCATCTCACTCAAAAACCCACACGACTCAACCCAGCGAAAAACCAGTCTCGCACGCAGTCTTTCATTAGCAAAATAAAAAAAATGCTATTAAACTAATCTTTCAACATAGTTTAAAACAAAAATAAATATTAGGACAAAGCCCTACAAATAACAACAATAAACATAATCAGTGGCGGCTCCAGAGTATTTTTGTTGGGTAATCTAGATTCTATGGTAGGGCTAACCCATACAGTGCATGGTGGGGCTCAAGTCAGTATTTGCAATGTAATTACATACACGCTCCCCTTGACAGTGAAACGCCACGCGTGAGGGTTAGATTATTTCCCTGTCTCAATCCAAATTGAACTGTATGAAATAAAAAGGCACATTTGTCTTGTAGTAAATAAAAAGGGCGACCTGGAGCCAATCCTGCAATTTCCCCACAGGTGAAAGAGTTGACATGCTGAAAACCCAACCCCTGCAGAGGTTTTTTGAAATACTAACGTAAAATACATATTCTGGTACTCTCTTGAGAAGAAAAATAAATAAATCTATTACTACACGACATATTTAAAAAAAAATATTATTTTAGTAACTCATTAATAAATGGTCATAAAAGATGCCAAGAAACATCAAGATGGAAGGGGGGGAATCAACTCAGTGAACAACAGATACAAAGGATGCTGGCTGATGAAGAAGATGAAGTATGCTAAGTAGCCAAAATAAGGCTTAGCAGTACAGATAAATGTGGGCTCACTATTTGGCAAGCAACCGGTCACAGTTGCCCTGTTTATCTCATGTCTTATAAAAGCTTATTAATGATTTATAAAGTGTTCACAACCTAATTAATAAATGAATTACAAACTATTCGTAAACCCTTTATAAGGGTAGTCTTATTGTAAAGTGGTACCGACCATACTTGATAATAAGGGACTTCTACAAGGACCATTTTAAGGGTGTTGTTTTGTATGAAATATCTCATTAGTGAAGTAAACACACATGAAGTGTAAAAAAGTATGATATTTTACTTTTAATAAAGTTTCAAATGGAACTTAGGTACAAGTAGCCCTACATTGATTAAGGGTGCGTATTTTCCACCACTGGACTGATGTTATAAATACATGACACTTATGACTTTCCTGGAGACAACTGACATGAGTAACAGAGTCAGGTTGGTAATAACAAGCTTATTTTAGTCATAATGAAGAAGTGGAACTAGGATTGTAACATCGTACGTACTGGCTCTGCAAGTGGCGGCATTATTTCTCTAACAGCTCAGTGGTTAGATGAGACTGAGAGGAGGAGCTGCCTTCAGGGCTGCAGAGGAAACTTCCCTGTCAGTTTTGAGAGTGACAATAACGTGAGGCGCGGCTCGCACTCCCGCAGCATCAATTGCAAACCCAAACCACAAGAGTAAACATCTTTCTCCTCTGTATTTCTCTGATTTCATCGCGAATTTGGCGGATTGTGGAGTTCTAATGCTGTGCGTAAAAGGGAAGCAATGGATTTTCTTCTTGTTGGAAAACCTAGAGAATGCGCATTCATGGAAAGTGCCTCTTCTTCGAGGGTGAGAGGAGACCTTAACCTAGTGTGAAACCGTGAAAGAAACTCCAGCAGATATGAGCTCCACGGCAGCAGAGAAGGGATTCAAAGCGCCCACCATCCCGGCGATTATGTTCATTTTCGGGGTGGTGGGAAATGTCATCGCAATCGTGGTCCTTCGGATATCACGAAAGGAACAAAAGGAGACCACTTTTTACACCCTTGTGTGTGGCCTGGCAGTGACGGACCTCCTGGGCACCCTGCTGGCCAGCCCGGTCACCATCGCCACCTACGTGAAGGGCGAGTGGCCGGGCGGAGAGCCTCTGTGCCAGTACTCCGGCTTCATCCTGCTCTTCTTCTTCTTGGTGCAGCTCAGCATTGTGTTTGCGATGTCCGTGGAGAGATACCTGGCAATAAACCACGCATATTTCTACAACGAATACGTGAACCAAAAACTCGCCGCGCTGACTCTTTTGGCCATTTACATTTCCAACATCGTGTTTTGCGCACTTCCCAGCCTGGGGTTCGGGCAGGTGACGCGCCAGAAACCGGGGACTTGGTGTTTCATTGACTGGCAGAACAACCAGACAACCGTGGCCACTTATAATTTAATGTACGCCGGTGTAAACTCAGTCATCGTGCTGGCCACCATCATATGCAACGTGATGGTGTGCGGGGCTCTCATCCTCATGCACAAGCGGTTCATCCGCCGCACGTCTCTGGGCACGGACCAGAGGCGCATCGCGGAGCTCCGGCGCAGGCGGAGTTTCGGACGGTTGGCCGGGGCAGAGATCCAGATGGTGATCCTGCTGATAGCCACCTCCGCTGTGGTGCTCATCTGCTCCATACCTTTAGTGGTGAGTAAAACTGTAGCAGACACAGTGTGCAACCTACATGTGCGCACTAGATTTGTACGCGTAAAAATGACACATGTTTTGCCTTTACAGAAAATTCAGTATAATACAACCACATTAAAATACAAGCAAGAAATTAATACAAATATAAATGAAAAAGATGGTGCACATTTAAACACAACAATAGTGTGTCTGTTTGCTGTACAAAAACAGCATTTGGTTTGGGACATTTCTGTAGGCTTAATTCTAGACCAAAGGTAACTTGATACCAAGAAGATTTTCAAGATTTTTTGTCAAGGTTTTTAAATAAATTGTGATTTGAAGGAACTATCTCAATACATGAGTAAGAGTACAATATTTCACTCTATATATCCTATAATGGAAATAGTCAAAGAAGGTAGCACATCTAAACTGATTAAAACAGCACTTAGTAAATCTACTTAATTATACATTTTAGTACAAGCAAATGTGTGGTTTAGAAAAGATTGGTGTCAACTGTCATGTTATTTGCAAACAGTCCCTGAGAGTTTGCTCTGTTGAGCTCTATCAGAGTTCAGTGCTCGGCCTGAGGGAGAGAGAGGATCAGGGTAGAGCGTGAGATTCCTGCAGGTGCTTCTGCAGAATGACATCATGTAAACTTAGTTTCTGCATCTGTGAGGCCAAAGTCAGTGATCAAAGTAAAGGACAGGTTGAGAGTCTATCTTAAAACAACATTCAGGTGCCAACTAACCCGTTTTTGCTTTCTGTAAACATTGAGTGGACAAAATATACAGCCTTCTTTGTTATCACAAATAATAAATGTGTTTATAGAGCAGTATTAAGAGATGAAGCTCAAAGTGTTTTACACTCATTTTAAACTTCAGCTGGTATTATTAGCAGCCTCAGTGAATATCTTCCAATGCTATTGTCTTCTCCCCTCAATAACTTCAGATAAACAACTCATCTTCCATACGAGGCATGTTCAAAAGGGATTATTTGAAGGCTATGTACTGGAACATTTTTCCTTTAATGATGAAATACCGAACATGTTGTGACTGTATTTGTCAAAAGAGGATTCTTAGTTTGACCCTGGGGAAGCCCAAAGGCCAAAGGCTGTGCTACGGTGAAATATGATGAGAACAGTTTTTACTGGCCTCCTGCCATCTCCACGCTGTTGTTACTAAGAAGTGACATTCAGCCTCGTGTGTATTTAGATTCAACCCGCTCCATGCCAACCGTGTAGGAATATGTCAAATAAACATTGACTTTATTCTTGTAAATGAGGCGGAGACAAGTTGAGGCTTGTAATAAACACAAGCTTTAAATGGATTCTGCTGTTGAATCAGCCGATGGACAGAAAAATAATCTTAAAGTACATACAAATGGGCAAAAAATGATGCTTAAGATGATGATTTCAAGCCTTTAAAGCTTATATTAGAATAAAGTAAATATTTTGGAGGGTTTTAGCTAAACAAGACTTAAAAAGATCTCCTTCGACAACTCTGTCATTATAAGGGTTAGTTTAGGTTTTAGGGTATTTGGTTAGTGGTAGGTGCTAGCTTAGTGTCTCTTCCACTTCCAATCTCCAGTCTATCTTATGATTTTACTCATACATTTGTATTTAATATGAATGCAATGTAATTGACTTTTAGAAACTAGACTTGACATTTTTACTTTTTTCTGACTGACTAAATGATTAATCAAAAAAGATGATGTGCAGATCATTGAAAGGGAAGTCATCTTTAGAGGCATTTCTGTGTTGTTGCTTGTTCCTAAATGCATTTTTGTTTTCTCTCTGCTACAGTTGAGGATCTTTGTGAATCAGCTGTTCACAAACCAGACAGAAGAGACTTCTGGGTTGAACCAAGACTTGCTGGCCATCCGCATGGCTTCTGTCAACCCCATCTTGGACCCTTGGATCTACATCCTGCTGAGGAAGACTGTAGTCCTCAAGCTGATGGAGAAAATCAAGTGTCTGTTCTGCAAAATGGGCGGGCGGGGGGGAAGAAACGGCGGTCAGTTCCGCTGCGCAGACGGCCGTCTTTCCTCCATCGTCTCACGAGATTCTCCCTCGATGGTGTCACGAGAGCTGCAGGAAAGGGTGAGCACCTCGCAGACCTTCCTGTACCCAGCCGAGGGGAGGCCAGTACAAGCGGGGGCACAGGAAGGCTCCAGTCCCCCAGATGCACAGACGTTAACGGGGCCCCAAGAGGTGGAGGGGCCTCCGAGGGAGCTGGAGCCGAGAGACTTAGAGGAAAGAGCGCCAGGCAGGCCAATGAAAGAGCTGCCTATGTGCCCAAAGGACCCGGCTCTGCATGTGACCTTCACTGACGAGACCGCAAACACGCAGGAGAAATGCATATGACTATCAGCATGACCTCTAAAAAAGCATTCCTCACTGGGAAAAGAACTCATAAGGAGCGCTGCAAAGAAAGGAAAAGCATCTGAAGACTGAATATCTTGCAGGCTGCTGTTGACGGATGTAAAACTGAACTAAATACTCATTCTCAATGTATACATCTTCAGTCATATCTTTCTACGAAACACACTTAAAACGTTGCATAACACAACAGTTATATCAAAGAAACCAGAAGACTTTGTAGACAAGCTCTTCTGTTGCACTTTGAATTGTAGAACCACTGCGAGGCTGAGTGGACAACCTGCACCATGACTGTAAAACATGTACAAAATGTGAAAAGTGATCCATGATGTTAATTTATTATATGTATTCTATGTCTTCTCTGTGAGAAGGTCGAGATGGGATTGATCCATTTTAAATCGGTTTGAAGATGAATGTGTCCGTTTTTTTAAGGTACTTAGAAACATTTGCAAACAATTTGGTCTTGGGTTTCACCAATCAGCTCTGACCTCAAAATAACTTTTAATGATCCCCTACATTTCATATCAAAAGGCAGCTACACTGAGGGCTTTTCCACAATGCAGACACTTTATGATGTTAGCCGGACTCCTAAAGAAAACTATGTGTACATTCAGTCTTTCCAGCCCTTTACCTTGCATGGATTCATCCATCTTGTTTTCACCTTAATGTAATGTGCAATTCCTCTCATCTAAGAGGGAATTAAGAAAGGGAACGAAAACTGATGACTTTGTTAAGTTCCTCTCTGATGAGTTTAAAGGTCTTGCCTTTTTGGATTTCCCTGTGGCATTCATTATATTGTTGCTATAAAGATTGATATAAATGCCATGTTCATATTTCAATGCTAAAGTTGTTGTTATTGCAGCAGCTGGTGTTAAATTGACCTGCAAAATGTTGACTCATCTTGTAACAAACTCATAAATAAACCAAAATAAAAGTTGGTAATATTCAAATATATTTGTGTCACTCTTTTTGGTGTTGTTTAGTACGACAGTGAATGGAGTTGATATGATATTAAGCTAAAATATGCATCATAAATAGTTAGTGTGCTTTAGAGTAGAATAGGGATATCTATATTATTATATAACAAATATATATATTTTAAATTATATATAAATTTGAGGATTCTATGTTTTTTATATATATAAATAACATCTTTCTGGACATGCAAACACAAAACAATGGGCATTTCACTCATTTCTGACATTTTATAGACCAAAAGAATAGCTGATTAATTGAGAAATAATCTGAAAGTTAATCGAAAATGAGAATAATCCTGAGTTACTGCCCTTTCTGTACAGAAAACACATCTATTTCACCGTAGAAAAGGCTTCCGATAGCAACCTCATCGCTGAATCATGGCCGGAAATAAAATATTGATCTGTGCTCAATGAAAGGACTGATTATGGAAATTAAAGTCAATACTGATCTTTTGGAATGAATGGAAGGCGAGCATATCTTTAAAGTGGCCCATTGTATTGTGTTCCTTCTCTGTGATTTGATTACATGCTTTGCCTTTACAGACCATTCATATGCAAACAAGCTATACCACTTCAAGAAAGGGGAAAACATGTAACATGAACCTACTGAAAAGCAAAGAAGCGCTTCAAAGATTTACATAAAACAATAATATAACGTAAAAGCGCTGCTTATTTATTTCTAAGCAAAAACAGAAGATCATTCCAAGTGAAATGTAAGCATGTTTTCAATGCTCTACAAAAACATGTTCCTTTGCCCGCCCGTCAGTCAGTGCCATTCAGCATCTGACAACATGCAGATCAGCTTTCTTCTCTTCAATCTCTTAACGCACTGATTGTTTCAACACATGTCCAACCACTATCCAGTTCAGATGGCACAGGCCGCTCACCTGCAGACAGATGGTTTCCTCACCCTGCAGAAGGCTTCCAGATCCAACATGGCCGACGTCCAGAGGCTTCCCAGAGCCGTTGACCCTCCCTCTGAGAACAATGTCCCGTAAAACAGAACGCTGACCTCAGACCCAGAAAGCTGCTAAAGCTGGGGAGTCTCTCGGGAAATAGTGATCGACAGAACAGTTGTGAGGAGAAAACAGGAGCTCTTCTGGGAAATAAGCTCATTCTCCACCTCATCCGCTAACGGCAGTCATATGTGACATTTAAAGCCCTGAGGCCTGTGAAAACAATCAACTTTCATTTAGAAGATGCCACTCAAAGAGCAGCGTGTGTTCATCATGCGGCCTTTAGCTCAGGAATGGAGTAAAGAGCAAAAAGACAATTCCAGGAAATGACCGTTTTTAGAAATACCTACAGTATTGAGCTATTATATCTTGCTTAAGGATAGTTTTAAGGGTGAGCTGAGGTTTTAAACTGAAGTTAGATTTATATGTTTTATGGGATGGTTAGCGTAACATCCTATTTCCTGGCTCACTTAACTCTTGAAGTGGCCGTGTGGGGGTTTTCTTATTTTGTCTTCACACTTTTAACTTTAAGATATATATCAGTGTTTTCTGAGTGCAACTGGATGCTGGTACCTTTTAAAGGCAAGACAATCTGTTGTATCAGGTTTATTTATTTAATCTTAAACAGCTTCAGATCTCATTTTAATTGTCAATTTCACTGTATTTTACAGTTTTTTTACCCATTGACTTCTGAGTATGCTTAGCCTTTATCTTAATTGTTTTAATACATAATATACTTGATTTCTTTATTTTGTTTATGCATTATTTAAAAAAAAATCTTCATGCCAAATACAATATTTTGAAGAAATGTGCAAGCACATCTCTGGTAACACAATATTTTCAAAGTGGTGCTTGTCTCTAGTGGAGGACAGCCCTAATGTTTTCTGAGCATCATACAAGCAGCTGTAAAGTAGATGAAGTAAGGCTTGGTGAGCACAGATACTCAACATTTGGCAAATAAATGATTCCCTCACTTAAAATGTCAAACGTGTCATATTTGTTTAGTATGCACGTCTCTCTGATGCACTGCTCAAACTGACTCTCAGCAGCTGGACTCTCCCTTCATGTTTATTTAACCTGAAATCACCCGGCACACCCTGATCACACACAGGTGATCTGCAGCATCCATCTTAATAAACAGCCTCTGAAACCAACTGCTGCGTCAGCGATAATGGGTGCATGCCACAGGTGAGGGTGTGACTATAGGTCATTATAAACATGTGTTCTCTTTGTCTCTGACGGATATCAATTTACAAAATCAAAGTGAACACTTTGTATCGTAATTACTGTACAGAAACTTTGTAAGCTGCTTTTCTGCATGTACAATACCAGGAGTCCAGTTTACTTTGGTGCAAATACGTTTCACCATGACAAGAAGTTTCTGACTTGATTTAATTCCTTAAAGGACCTTTTTTTAGAGGTATTCCCACAGCACCTGTATCTCGGGACTTCTTGTGGCCTTTTTACAGAAACTCAATTATTTCTATATTTACGCTGCCCTACAAAGCTGAGAAAGACTTCAACTGCTCTGGAAGTGAGACAGAAATGTCTTATTTACATTACATTGCATTTAGCTGACGCTTTTATCCAAAGCGACTTACAATAAGTACATTCGACCAGGAAGACACAACCTTGAAGAAAACAGAATCATATAAGTACATCAGGTTTCATAGAGCCAAACATTTCAAGTGCTACTCAACTGGCTTTAGGTAATCCAGTCCTTTATTGGTATACAAGTGCTTCGTTAATAGTTCTATCGCTCGAAGTGGAGTCGAAAGAGATGAGTTTTCAGTCTGCGCCGGAAGATGTGCAAGCTATCTGCCGTCCTGATGTCAATGGGGAGCTCATTCCACCATCTTGGAGCCAGGATAGCAAACCCACGTGTTTCTCAAACATTCATTTCAAATGCATTTTTACAACACTTTGCATGAATAGCACACAAACAAACCAATCCATCAATAACTTTCTACATGGTGAGACAATGCTGAAATGGACACGATCAGTCATCCAAATCCTCAAATCTATCAACTCCAGGAATTCATTTTTTTTTTATTAACACGTGTACATTCATAATTATCATAAAGAAAACATTTCCTTCTGAACAGACCCAAAGATGTGATCAATCGGAATCACACATTGATCAGCCGTAACTCTACTTGTGTTTCCCGGTAAGAGACCTAATAATGAAACTTATTAAGATCTCGCAGTAACTAAATGTTTCCTTTGTGGTTATCATGAAGTATTTCTGGAACATTTCAATGGAAACAATCACTTTAAGTCTTTGAGAAAGGAAACGGAGAGCAGCTTGTGGTTAACTCGTGCTTTGTCTTCTTATACATGTTCCTTTAGAGGGGGGTCTTGTTGTTCCTCTCTGTAGGATATTATATAGAAGTGTTTGAAGAGGATTTCTTTATCTGAACTTTTAGAAAATGCATGAATCCTCCTAGAAAGTGCAGTAAGTTGTTGCTAAAAGCAGACGTTTATTATTACATTGTTTGTATTTGTCTAACCATATTCTTTGGATATTTAAATCAGGGTTTATACACTTTTCCACCAATGACTTTCAATGACTTCTCCATGACCTTTACCTAATTTTCCATGACCAAAAACATGACTGTCTCAGCGGTTCCACTGAAAATGGTTTATTTGAACATGGAACAGGAAAATAAGGTCTGCATATGAAACATGTTGTCCCTATCTAAAACAAATCAAATAGGCTTACTAGCTTCTACGCGCTGAAGCAACTCAAATCTCTCACCAGCAAAACACCTCGTCAGATAACTGCCATTTTACGTTTCATTACTATACAGTATTTATTATCATTATAGTATTACTATTTCGGCGATTAGCTAAAATATTAATTATATTTGATGCAACTTTAGTTACATTTCCATGACTTTTCCAAAACTTTGGGAAAAATATTATTTTCTACAACAGTGCCTGGAATTAGCATTTTGAATTTCCATGACTTTTCCAGGTTGTTAATGACCGTAAGAACCCTGTTAAAAGTATTTTTAAAGTTTTTTTTATGAATCAAGGTCTTTAAATATTGGTATTGGATCCACCTTGGTAGATATCTTGCAACTCATCTCCAGATAACAAAGAACAAAGCACAGGACTAAAACAGGGAAAGAAAAGTGCAGGAAACACAGAGAACTATTCCACCTTTTTATTCAGGTTTATACACTTGTTGACAATAAGCAGAGCATGCATGCTCTTTTTCAGAAACAAACACTTCACAAGTCATTCACATTTAACTATCAGAGCCTCACAAAAAAAGAAAATCTTAATTTTTAAACTAACATAGGAACTAGATTTGTGTTCATATGCCTTAATACTGCGGGATACTTGATTGGAAAGATGAATCAATTTCACGCAAATGTTTAATTACATTTCTTTATTAAAGTATTAGCAGTTTTTCACTGCTTTAGCTCTAAGAATTAGTTTGGATTGGAGCTTTAATTTTCCTTCTTGTTATTTGTCAATTTTCTTAGAAATTGTGCCTACATTTTATAATGAATCCCAAATTGCAAATAGGCGTTTCAACGGAGGGGAAGGGTCCTGTTTCAGACGCTAATGTGACCCAGAGTAAAGTAGCTGAATGAGTTATTGTGTTATCCAGAGGAAACACACAGAGCTAGGATACGCGTTGACCGCTTCAAAACATGTCAAAAGTCTACATGCACATTAAAACCATCACATCAAAAGGATCAAAACTATATAAGAGAAGTCAACTGTATTTGATATATATAGACCTATAAGCAGACTTTGTCAGTTCGCATCATTTCTTCAGAATTTTTTTTTTTTTTACCAGGACAATAATTGATGCTGAAACGAAATCAAAGTCCTCTTGCTTTGACAAACGTGTCCATTGAAGGCTCCTCCGACCCCCCTTCCCCAGTGAGTACACTCTTTATATTCCCCTCAGCGTCCATGACCACGGTGGTCCTCTTCAGCTCCTCGTAGCGTGTCTGTCGCTCGGCAACAGCCACGCAGGCGGCCAGCACCTCATCCGACTCAAAATCAAAGTCCTGCTTCAGCTCCGGGGCGTTAAGGATCTGGTTTTTGGTCTCCTCTTCTTGTCGGGTCTTCTCTTTTGTTGCCATCTCCTGCTTCTGTAACCTCCAGGCCCACTCCAGGTCCTCCTGCCACAGGGAGCGCTCTGACGGGCAGAGGTGGATCGCCACCTGGAAGGACCTCACGGCCTACAGGGACAAGCACCAGGTGAGCTTAGGGTTCAAACACATAGCTTTGAGGGAGGATCATTCAAAAAGTCACTTTATTTCTTCCTGGAATGTAATGTTTCATCTGGATTTGTTTTCAGGCCCTTTTCTGCCCTGCTCTGTCACAGATGAATGGTATGAGATTGGAGCTGAAAGAGCCTCATCAGCTTGTCAGCTTGTCTCTTTCATTTTTTGTAAAGCACTTTGAATTGCCTTGTGTTGAAAAGTGCTATATAAATAAACTTGCCTTGCCTTGCCTTACAGAGCGAGACGTTAAACAGATGTATGGTTTCATTAGGGAGACGTCAATAGCTCGCAGCTGACTGTGCATGTGTAGATCAATGTGAAAATGATTGTCCCGATAAAAGAGGAATACAAACGGCCTCCTGTGGTTTCTGGGACCTGACGCCGTGCTGTGACATGGAGACATACATCTGCCCCTACATGCTCTATGAGGCCACTGATTAGCTCCTAAACTGATTCTGACAGAAGTCTGAAATCTCTCAAGCCTGTTCTCACAGATTCAGGCAACTCTGAATCCACCTAAGAGTGTTCACAATAACCTGAATAACACTGACTGGAAACCCATATTGAAAGCCACTTACCACAAACAATGTTATTATTATTAATGTAAATATAACTTGAATAACACTGAAAGTTCAGCTTCTTTAAAAGGAGCACTCTACACATTTGACAAAGAAGTGTGTAAGCCTGTAGAACATGTCGGTGTCTTCGGAGGCTCTGAAGGCGCTCAGTGACTTTGATTCAAAGTCAGATGTTCTTTAATAAAAGTGTTTCTGAGGGAATGCAACACCTGATGCTAACCTGATGCTAACAGATCAATCATTGTATTAAAGAATCTTTCGGTTTAAAGTACTTTGACTTTTCATCAAATTAGAAACGGTGATAAGAACTGCTGTTGGTCATGAACTGCTTATCAAAAACATTAGGGGTAAAATGCTGAATTCATTTTCATAAAGTGAAATGATAACACTAATCTTTGACGGATGAGGTCAAAGACAGTTCATTGAAGATCTGCTGCTCGCTTGGCATTTGTTTAGTGAATGAATGCTTTTTGCAGATAAGAGAGTCGGAGTTTAGAGAATCTACTAACCTTAGTGTTTTCTAAATGTACACACACTTTTCTGACTGAAGAGCCTGGACTGTGATAAAGGCAGTCTGAGGTAGACATCATATATTTAACTAGATTAAATAAAGGATCTACACTTTATTGGTTTTATCTAAGTCGATACACATCCATCAAATCTGCCCTGATAACCATCTTCCCCTGGCACGCTGTGTACAGATGAAAACACACGTCTACAGACAGCGTTGCACCTGTTCCCAGCGACACTGACACACTCCCATTGTGAAAAGGTAATCAGTCAGTAAGACATCCCCAGAACAAATCCCACATGTCCAACCTGTGGTACCAGTCTGGCTGAGGAAGAGTGCTTGATGCATCACACGTCAAGAATGTAATCACCAAAACAAACTGTTATTTCCCAAGAGACCTTTCACCCAAGCTTTAACAACACAAGGACGTTTAGTTCCAACATCATGAGGCTGTTTCAATGAAGAAGATCAGCTTCAATAAGTCATTTTGTTTTAAAACAAGCCACTAAACGCTTACTTGAGTAGTGTATGAGAAGCTGAGCCTCCGTATAAAGCTCTTCATGGGAACCTCACTAAAGGCCAACAATTTGTACAACTTGATGTCAAACGTTCCTCACCTCTAACATGAATAACCTGCTGAAAAACAGTTTGACATGTTACACTCAAATAGATTTCTGGCTTTTGAATTGTCTCAAAACAACAACAGGCTTCATCTTGTACAGACCACAGTTGCATCAGGTTTGTATTTCTAAAGGAATCCTTCAACAGGCAGATCAACCGGCTCCTTTGTGATAATAGTGAGAGATAAATGGAGATGGAGCTGCAATGATGACAGTTTGCAATGTTTTTAAAACATTAGGAGACGTGAGGAATAACAAAATCAGAAGCTATATGCTTATTTCATTTGGGTGCTTTCCAGAAAAGGAAAAGACTCCTGAAAAGAGAGAATCAATGCGCGTTGATGCACACTACGCTTTAAAACTTGACTGAACAAGTCTCGCTATAAATAGATGTCCCCTTTTTTTCACCTTCCTTCCCAACAGCTTCATTATTCAACAAGGTGTGTTTAGTTTTTAGCTCAGGTAACTTTCAACGCTTCCATTGTTGTCCCTGTGCCGTAGGACAGGTCTCCTGCTCTAAGGAGGGACATGCAGCGCCTGTAGCTGAAGGCTTTCAGAGTTCAGGCCTGTTTGTTTGGCTCTAACCGGGCGAACGAGGAGTTCTGCACATTTCCTGCACCCACAGGTCCCGGCGTGTTCTCGGTAATTTAAGCAATCGTCCAAGCCCGAGGCGAGAGGGCGTGAGTTTAAAAAGAGGAACATCTCGGAGCAAAGTGCCGAAAAAAGTCAACAGAAAATAACTGACGTACTTTAACAGCCCCTCACCCAACTGATTGATAGGCGGCTACTATCAGGTGTAGTTCACTGCAAAATCAAACATTCAAAGCTATTCCAAGGACGATCATAAGTGATTGTCTGAACACGAGAACGCATCTTTTAACGATACTACTGAGGACATGTGGCAACAGTCAGTTAAGAGTGCCAGCATGACATCTGGTGTGTTTGCATGAAAGAAAATGGGTTTATATTAGTACGGTATCAAACGTTTTTAGATATCTATTAATGTTATTTATTGAAGTACACTGCCACATCTTTTCTTTTCATGTTAATATGAATATTTGTAATGGAGCAACATCACCAAACAGGATTTTCTAACAAGCTGTACAATTGATACACTCATACACAATCATCTGTCATTTGTAAACAGAGGAATGTCGTTTTTGTTACAAGTTCTGCGTCCTCCCACACGACTAACACATTCCTCCATCTGGTATTTGCATGTACATACAGGACCTGAATTTAAATGCAATTTGACAGCGTTTGCGATCAATTACATTTCGTGTGTGTGTGTGTGTGTGTGTGTGTGTGTGTGTGTGTGTGTGTGTGTGTGTGTGTGTGTGTGTGTGTGTGTGTGTGTGTGTGTGTGTGTGTGTGTGTGTGTGTGTGTGTGTGTGTGTGTGTGTGTGTGTGTGTGTGTGTGTGTGTGTGTGTGTGGCATCAATACTCACCAGGTCCACCTCTCCCAGGTTGAGCTGAGCTCGGCCCAGGGTCTGCCAGCCATCCCACCACAGGGGGCGCAACTTCACCGCCATCTCCGCTGCCTTCACTGCAGGGAACACCTCCTGCAGGATGGTGAGCACCTGAGGACAATACTAATTGGTATTCTAGCAAAAATGATATTTCTTTCTCCTCAAATGTGATTTTTTGGTGCTGTTTTTCATAATTGTATATCCATATTTATATCATTTCAGACAGACATCTTTCAGTCTCGACTGTTAGTTGCACAAATGAGAAAAGAATGTCACCTTTGAAACTGACGGGTGATTTTGTTTTTGTTCCCCAACCAATTCCCTATTTGAACATAAAGCACAGAATACATCAACTGCAGAGTCATGGTCACAAGATGACTTTGTATAGTTTACTTACTTATAGTTAATTCCCTTCTTTAACCTTGTCTTATGAATCATAATGTCTTCAGACTCTCAGTAGCTGAATGCATGCACCTTCACCTGGAATTGGTATTTTGCATTACCGTCAAGTAAGAAAAAAGCTATTAAGAAAATCATTTGCATAACAAGCTGTGAAAACTATTTGGGGACGAAAGGCTATTTAATTCATTATTGGCAGTAATGGAGTTTGCTGTCACATAAGTGCCGAACAACTTTGTATTGTTTCCATCTCTGGAAGAAAATCATGCATACATGTTTCATGACTGAAAGAGTGCATATCCTCTCAGTTTCATACATCATTTGGTTTAAGCACAGCCTCCTCTGAGACACGAGTGCACTTTGAAGCAACAAAACAAGACCTAAAACAAGAGAGGAGCAGTAACTCTGACATGGGGCCGGCAATATGAAGAAAAGCCAATATAATGTTATTTTTCATCAAATTCCTCAATTTGTAGTACGTTAGACCACGGCTGCTTTCACTAGACTTTTTAATAAATAATCATCACTATATAATTACTTTAATGTCTATAACTGAATGAAACCAGGAAACGACACTAAGCCATGTCATGAAATTACAACATAAAACACATGATAATAGTCTTATATCATGATATCGATATATAATTGATATATTGCCCTACTTTTATGTATTTAAAGTCTTTCTTGCAAGATGAAAGAATAGCACAATATGTGTAGAAGTCGCCTTGATGCCCAGGCTTGTTAAAAAGTCAAACAACATAAGCCACTTCTATTCATAAATATCAGTTTGAACACTGAGAACCAAACTGGTATTAGAGCGGTTAAACTGTTAGTTTGCAGTGTCTCTGAAGGATACCAAAGGAAGATATTAAAGATGAATATCACGATGAAATATACGGAAAGAACCTCGTGACCTTACAACACAATCTACAACTTTTTTTTGTCTCCATCAGCTGAAATCCTTTATAATGTAGCCAGGAAGTGCACAACAGTCTGCTGTAACAGACACACACACACAGTGGGCGTAGTGGCACAATACTGATTGAGTTCAATGGAAAGAAAGTGACGAAGGGAGGTACATGACCAGCATCCGTGCAACCATCCTCGTCATCTGGGCCAGTAATGGGAACAAGAGGAGGTCAGGCCTATTGTCAGCCTCATAATGGACACTGATATGCTAGATGTGCTTTACATGTGCAGTCAAACACACACACGAGGAAAAACAGATTTCCTTTTGTCATGCTTAAATTCATTTGTAGCATGAGGAGGATTCTTCCCCTTTGTGGTGGCTTCCAGGCCTGGTGCTCTAATGATTTCCTTCTCAAATATCCTGTAATGGATTATATTGTATTAGGCATACACTGGTTATGGCCATACAAGAGATTTCATTGGGTTAGTCGTAGTAAATGAAGGCGGAAATCATCGAGTGTGTCTGTTCAAAGATGCCTATGATCGAAGAAAGGAATGATGGCTAAATAACAGACGAGGAAGTGAAAGTAACCAGAGAAAGGAACAAGGAAAAGGAGCGTAAAGACATGAGAGCTGTTTGAAACATGTTGCAGGCGTTCATTTCTGTCATCGCTGTGCTCATATTGACTTCTCTATCTTAAAAGCATTCCACAGTGGCAGCTGGAAGAGGGTCTATGTGGCCATGATGGCTGATCAATGATCAGACAGAGTACTAAGACAGGGATGGGAAGTGCATCCACATCATGCTGGTGGAGAGTAGCTTTCCCAAACCAAAGGTCATGAAGGGAACAAGTGGTCAGTTATCAGCAGAGTGGCTGGAAGTGACTGATGAACTTCATGTGTTGGCCATTAACTGCTTGGAATATCCTAAACAGGAAACCCCTGTCGGATATATCGTCCTACGCAGATGTAAAACTAGAAACCCTAACTGCGGCGATAAACAGAATAACAGGTCAATATTTATATCCTTCCATATATGCATGATTGAACTCTCTTGAAATGTTAAGTTAAACAAATTGAGAATGTACAGAATAAGTTCAAGAGGAGAGGTTAAGAAAATGACATTGACCTAGTGTCTCGCACCAACAAGTGACATGACAAAAGACTGCTTTTTACAGAATATAATATCAAAGCCAAGCCTAAATGTAATCTTTGAATATGTTGTATTATTTATGAGGAATCTCCTAAAAAGAATCCACTTAAGTGTTTCTGTGACTTTGTGCTGTAAAGCATTCAAAAGCTTTGAAGGATTTCATGCCGCCTCTTTCAGTTTACTCAAAAACAGATTGGTTACATTCTGGTAAACAAACTGTATTTGGTGTGATTAAAAAGCCGCCTTGATTACCTTAGTACTTTAAAAAGGCAGCTGTTTGACGGCATCGCATTCTAGGCACGCTTGTACTGTGACAGGAAACGGCAGCAACATCCTGCGTATATGTGGTTAAAGACCATAATAACCACCTCACTCGACGTCTAGCTGCTTAGAGGGTAGGCTCACGTTTCCTCACATATCAAACACAATTGTCCACTGTTTAATTGCATTATGGGTAATGACATCTTTTTGTAGAATATATATATAGAAGGTAGAAGAACGTGTAGAATAAAAAAGAGGCTTTAGAACTTAATGGGTTGAAACAGACTTGAGATGGAAGACATGATGTGTATGCAGGGTATGGTGAGAATAATAGTAAATATCAACATTCGATTTAAATCATACCTGAGACTTCATCTCATACAGGAGCGGGTTGTCTGGAGTCAGCTCAATCGCCTCGTCCAACTTCTTAATGGCCTCCCAGTGCCTGGAGAAAACACAACATGGGGTTTAATCATAAAAAAAAGGTTTTTAGCATCAAAATAAACATTTACCTATGAATGCTGTTGTACACCGCCATGTGTTGTATTATTAAAGACACATGCATTTGAATGAGTAATAGTGTATGAATGTTTGTCGGCAATTAAAAATAAAGAGTCTGCACACTTGACTATGCTCCCATAAAATTAGATTTAATAGAATTACATTCTAGCGTAAAGCTCTACTTAAGTAAAGGACGCTTTAATCGGCAGCTGTCGGTTATTAAATGAGTTCATGTCAGCACAATTCTGCTTTTGTAAAAAAAAAAAAAAGCTTATGATTTAAGTGCCCAAAGCCACCAACGCCCTACACAGACATCTTGCATTACATCGTGTTGAACATGGCTTTGTGTGAACTCAGGCCAAAGTTCCATTTTTGGATAAAGCAGCACTGAAGCACGACTCATTCAAGAAACAGAATTGAAATTCGACACTCAGTGTGATTGTCCCCGCCCTGACATTTGATATGTTATGTAACACAACAGGTGTTTGTGAGTGGGTATCATGAAGCCCTTTCCCCTGGAGATATCTGTCGCTGCATGTTAGAGAAGCTGCTCCTGTCATTTCATTGTTGCAAATAATATCTCAAAAGCTGATGGCTGAGTCACCTTCAAGTAAATGTTTCACCTTTGTGCACTTCATTCATCATTTTCACTCAAATAATCAAATCAATGTTCTTTTGACATTTAGATTAAATAAAGCAGGAATGGCTCCTAGAAGAGTAGTGTACATACGCTTATTTATGCTATAAAGCTGCAAGCATACTCCACAATACCCGTGCACCTGTCTGGCAGAATGGCAGCACAGTAAACAAGAGCTAAACACACACTGAGCTGAACACATCAAACTCTATCCAGGAGAACATAACGCAGTCACTTTGTTCGTGAGATTTCTGTAAACAGGTTTTGCATACATTTGGGCAAAGGCCACACGGCATCCTGTCACCTCTGTGGTCTTCTGATCTGTGTTGCATAGATTTATCTATTAAGCAGATTAATCCTGCTTTATCCGACCATTTCTTAGTAACTTTTGAAGTACTGTTACGAGACTACAAAGCATTAGTCAAAACCTCCTGCAGCAGAAACCTATCTGTTAGTGCTATAGCCAAATTTAAGGAAGAGATTCCACCAATACTTAACTCGATAGCATGTCTGCATGTAGGGGAGGAAACGTATACAAAATGTACACCACCCCAAATTGATCATGTTGTTGATAGTGCTACAGATGCGCTGCGAATAAAATTAGACTCTGTTGCTCCTTTGAAAAAGAAGAAAATAAAACAACATAGATTAGCTCCATGGCATAATGCCGAAACCCGCAAAATAAAGCAAAAGTCGAGACAACTTGAAAGGATATGGCGTTCCACTAAACTTGAAGAATCTCGTTTAATTTGGCATATTACTCTCAATGAATATAAGAAAGCACTGCGTAAAGCGAGAGCAGCCTACTACTCTTCATTAATAGATGAGAATAAGAATAATGCAAGATTTCTTTTCAGCACTGTAGCCAGGCTGACAGAGAGCCACAGCTCGATTGAGCCTTCTATTCCCATAGCACTCAGTAGTAATGATTTTATGTGCTTTTTTAACGATAAAATTGTTACTCTTAGAAACAAAATTAATGACCTCTTGCCTTTGACCAGTATAGTGTTATCAACAGCTCCCGGAAACGTAAGTTCTAATATTACACTAGATAGTAAACTAGAATGCTTTTCAGCCATAAACCTTGAACAATTAAATTCAATGATTCTCTCTTCCAAACCATCAACGTGCATGCATTTGTTACTTCAAGGCTGGATTATTGTAACTCCTTATTATCAGGGTGTACCAAGAAGTCAGTCAAGTCGCTTCAGCTGATTCAAAATGCTGCAGCATTCGTGTACTAACCAGAGTTAGGAAAAGGGACCACATTACTCCTGTTCTGGCTGCCTTACACTGGCTCCCTATAGAACACAGGATAGAATTTAAAATTCTTCTTCTCGCCTACAAAGCCCTTAATGGGCAGGCGCCATCTTACCTTAAGAACTCATTATACCCTACTGTCCTACTAGGGCATTGCGTTCCAAGAATGCAGGGTTGTTGGTTGTTCCTAGAGTCTCTAAAAGTACAATGGGAGCCAGAGCCTTTTCTTATCAAGCTCCATATTTGTGGAATCAGCTTCCAGTTTGTGTTCGGGCGGCAGACACCCTATCCGTTTTAAGAGTGCGCTTAAGACCTTCCTTTTTGATAAAGCTTATAGTTAGGGCTGATTAGATTCAGCCCCTAGTTTTGCTGATATAGGCTTAGTTTGTCGGGGGACATCTTACTTCTTCCTTCTCTCTGTCTATACCTGTGTACTCTCATGTTCCGATTAACCCAGCTTCCCCAAATGTCTTTCTTTTTGGTGTCTATATACGCCGGGATCCGGAGTCATGGATGATCCTGCGGTCCTGTGTCCTGGATCGCGAGCCCTGGATCTTGAGTCGTGGCTGTGGTCCTGGATCACAGGTCCTGGATGGATATCCTCGTGGATTCATCTTCCTATTATACACACATGCATTTCCAAACATGTGGACTACCTATGTTGCAAATGTATTATCTTTTCAATTTACACACGGCATCTATTGCACGTCTGTCCGTCCTGGGAGAGGGATCCCTCCTCTGTTGCTCTCCCTGAGGTTTCTCCCATGTTCCCTTTAAACTGTGGGTTTTCTTCGGAAGTTTTTCCTTGTACGATGTGAGGGTCTAAGGACAGAGGGTGTCGTATTGTCATACTGATATTCTGTACAAACTGTGAAGTCCACTGAGACAAATGTAACATTTGTGATATTGGGCTATATAAATAAACATTGATTGATTGATTGATTTGTTTATAAAGGTTGACAATTGTATTGGTATTTTACGAGGAAATAGTCCCGTTTTAACACACTCAAAAGGACACATGCTCCTCCTAAAGTCAATATTGACTGAAGAATCTGTCAGTAGCCTGATAAAGATAAGGGAATGGAATGATTATTAACAATACAGCATGTCTGCCCTCATGTTTAATAGGAGGATATCCTGAATGACATTAAAAGCAATTAGAACCACACAATGAGACCTTTAACACTGATAAGTGATACAACTCAGATAATAGCCAGAAGCAGGATCAAGCCTGAGAAAACATTGAACTGATATTTAGTCCGAGAGAGGAGTGAGGAAATGGAACTAGAGCAGTGTGGAAATCTTACCGACATGTGAGGCTGCAAAACCATGTGAGGAAATGAAGCAATACACATGAGCGTGAGAGCTATACAAGGCTCTTCTACTGTTATCAAATCTCTGTATACCAGTCAAAGTAAAGGCAGAGAGAGAAGATACACTAACGCCTGCAATCAGTGGTTAAAAAGATCTTATATAGTTCAGGAAAAGTAAGCTAATGTGAAATAAATTGAGATTTTTGCAGCATGTTTTGTGATGAAATAAGTAGAGGGTTAGGGTATAATGATGATTTCATGCTTTGCTGTTCAAAAGGAGGAAACATCCCAAATAGTTATGTTGACAACACTAAACTAGTAACCTATTCTAAACAAAACAAGCTGTCCCATTGGATGATTCAAACTCAGTTTTAGTCAGAAAAATGACTCAGCATGACAGCTGCAAGTCAGCAAAAATATTTGGTAACATTTGGATGAGGATTTGACTTGCTGTCTCACCAAACTCCCACGTATCCCAAACATTGCTCCGGACCTGCTTTTTCTTCTAAGGAAAGAAAGCAGGCTAACAAGGCAGGGTTTTGCAATGCATGGCTTACTTTTGACCTTAACTGATGATATTGAATACAAAGAAAAAGCCGCTATCATGGCAGAGCTATTACATTACATTACGTGTTACTTGTTAGACGCTTTTATCCAAAGCAACTTACATACTCAATACTGTGGACAATCCCCACAGGAGCACTTTGGGGTGAAGTGTCTCAGGGACACAACGACATGCTGACTGCAGCGGGACTCCAACTTGCTATCCTCTGATTCGAAGATCAGCGCACTAACCCACTGTGCCACACGCCTCCCTTTCACAGCTATAAAGTGAAAAGTAAAGCCTGATAAAAGATACAGGAATAATCATTTATAGAAGATCAGACTCATATAATGTTCCTATTTTTACTTATTTATTTATCTCTGCAGGTTTACCTAAAGATTATGATTCATATATTTCGATGATTACTTTAAAAGGATGCTTAGTAAAACAAGTTTCTTAACAAACGGTAAGGTAAGGTGGTTCCAATGTGTTTAAGTGAGATTTCAAGTGTTTTAAATGCATTTTGATGATTAATATTGCGATTGGTATGTAGAGAGTTTATGATATTTTTCCATGTAGTTTAAAACGGGAAACTCTCACTAAAAAAACGTGCAAAACATTTTTTTCTTACCGCACAAAATAGGTCTCAAACAAAACGAGAGGCAATTCAAAGAAAGGTAAAAGAGTTCATTACATCAGGAGCATCTAAAGCTGGGTAATGACGGCTGACATCAGAGGTCAATGTGTTTAGAGGAGCTCCTGGCTGACGTCCCCGACCAGACACCATCTCAAACCTCAGAACAGCCATTACGGAGCAGCAGGACATCACTTCCCCGGCAAAATCCACTTTCTCCTCACTTATACGATTACAGGCAGTCACTAAGGGCAACAGCATTACATCCTCGACTGAGGGGAGTTTATGGGCCTGACTTGGGCTAAAAAGGTCAATTATCATGGGAGGAATATCAGATTACAGTGTTAGGCCTATTTTTCTCCGTGCATGTGTGTCTGGAACATTCTGGAAATGTATACAAAGGAAGCAGAGGGATTTTTTGCCAGAGTCACACAATATAAAGCTGAGCATTGCTGACATTATTTTTAAAATCCACCAACAGATCAATATAACTTAACATTTCCAATTTAAAAAAGTCAATAACAATATGCATTTATAAGCCGGAATACCAACTTGATAAGCATCCAGTATGAACCCATTTGTTTTGTTTGATGGGTCTGTGCGATTTGTACAATGGTGCCCTCCCATGGAAGATTTCTAACATCACATGTATAGTTATTTGAGCTCTTGTAAAATATAAGTCTATCTTGCATGATCAACAAAAACATAGCAAAAGCTGGAAGTGTTGTTATCCTCAATGCAATCTCCCTCCTTTAGAAAGAGCAAGTCTCCTTAAAGCTCGTCTTGAGCAGATCCTGCTTCAGAAGATGGGGATCTGATGGTTCACTGGCTATGTTAATCACATTATATGTACCGAGTGATTAAGCGTGATCAAACCCCTCCTATCAAATCCAGTAGTCCACATCAAGAATCCCACAGCACGCACACAGGAAGCCCCTCAGTATCATAGAATAACATATGATTCAAGGTGTAACTTATAAAACTGGCACACAGTCTTTCAAATGACTAACTGACTTGTTCACCACTTGTCATTGTTATCAAAGCAACCAACTCACTTTGCATTTTTTCTGGAGTCATACTGAGAAAAACCCTAACTAATCCCACCAACGACTAACATGCCCATGTCAAATGTATGTGTCTCTGTACAATAGGAATTAAATAAAGAAGTTGTACAAATAAAGAATGTTTGCATGTCTGACTGTTATTGTTTATAGCCAGTGGTGTAAACTAACCACTGGCAGTACATTTACTCAAGCTGCTACTCTGTACTTCTACTCCTCTACAATTTAGAGCTAAATGGTGTACTTTTACTCCACAACATTAATTAAATACCTTTAGTTACGTTGCAGATTTTGACTAATGATGTGAACTATAATCAAGTGTTAAATCAGACTTTAGTTCCACCTGGAGTACATTCACAAGCTACCCTGCAGAATACAAAGTCATTCAAACTAGCTGCAGTGGGCCGATCTGAATAACCAGTTATTTTACTTTTACTTGAGTAACATTTTAAATGCAGGACTTTTACTTGTAACAGAGTGTTCCTACACTCTGGTACTTCTACTTTTAATGAAGTACAATATCTGAGTACTTCTTCCACCCCTGTTTAAAGCTGTCACTGACTGTGATGTGCACACAGATGAGCTTTAACCCTCAGCATGGCTCACCTGCCGTGCCCAGCCAGCTCTGCCCCCTCCTCCTTCAGCCTCTTGCTCTTGGCTGCACAGTCCTCCAGCAGGATCTCCTTCCGTCTTTTGATGGCGTGCAGCCAGTCCACCTCATCTTCTCTCCTGGGTCCAGCATCTTCTGGCTTCTCTGCTTCAGCCACAAACTGCTGCACAGCTGTCTTTGAAACCTTCTCACCAACTTTCCTCTTCCAGCCAAATGAAGCCATGCTGCAGGGAAACGACAGTGGGTTTACTAACAATATGCCCAGATATACTATTATCTCATATGAACAGTATCAAATATGTACAGGAAAGTCCAAACTTTTATTTTGAAATATCGTAAAACCAACTAGCTTTTGATGTTAGCATAATTTTACCATGACATATCCTATGTATCTTACCCGGCAATCTAGCTGCTACAGTTATATGTATATCCTATTTAAGGACAGTTACATAACTAACAAATATTACAAACAAATACTAAAAAAGTGACGTTATAAAACTAAAGACCACCATGGCAGTCACAACAAGGCTAGCTAACGTTAGCTATAATAACCTAGCTAACATTCGCCACACATTTGTATATCTAAGTACATTTGCTCACACAATTATCTTGTTTTGACATGATATATCACATTTGAATTTCTTTTTTAAAAACAGTAATTACGCACAAACGTCTACAGCTTTCCGTGGGCTAAAATTGACAAGCTAACGGAAGCTAACCTCTGGCCATATTTGGTGACCCGGAAGTTGTTTGAATGTTTACATCGTCTCTTAAAGAAACACAAACCGTATTTTGTATGTAGCCTACTACTCTACTAGCATGCCAGTAACGGAAAACAATTGAATTATAAATACGAACTAAGTTCAGCTGACCTACAAATACTTTGATATACTATAACATTTAATTATTTTTACGATTTAAGGAAGTGCAGTTACTGAAATGTTATTTAGATCTGACAGGACTGACTCTCCGTTTCCCCACTAGATGGCAACACATGGATGACTTAACATTTTTTAGCCATAAAAGAGTTTATTTAATCTTAATTCATCATTGCTTTCTATCACAGTATGCCACTGTCCATACTGTTGTTTATTGCACATGATCACATTTGTTAACACAGTTTTTTCCCCCACCTGTAATTTGTTTTTGCAAAACTATTTATATGTTTGTAATATTGCATTTTTATTTATTGTATTGCATGTTTGTATCTTGTCTTGTATCTTCTTCAATACCTGTTTGTGCATATATTGTTATATATTATATTCATTTGTTTATACTTTTGGAAAACATAATTGTGTTCATATATGTACTGTACTGCACTTAATATAGCTGGATGAAAATTAAGTCTTTCTTAACCTAAATCGGTGGTATTTCAGATTACTAAAGTCTTCCCCGCTGGTGTTCAAACTCTTCTCCTGACAAGAAGACATTCCCTGTTTGCAGTCTGAGTAATTAACATTCCATTCACTGAGAAAACGGTTTATTTAATGACTGTGGTGTAACATTCTAGTGTAAAAAGTTAATTGCAAAACACTAGACACATTTGTGTGCAATTTAGCAGTTTATTAGGCAGTTGTGTATACAAATGATTTCAACACTGTCCATTCAGATGTACACTGGTCAATCTGGTAGGGTCCCTTTACACACCAAACAAAAATAATATTTATTTGAAGCAGTCCAAACTATTAGACTGACAGAATTCATCTGATAACAGTCCACTGGGACACAACTCCAGACACTGTCGAAAAAGGTCACGCTTTCACACATCCATCTTTCCTACAAAACTCATGAAAAGTCTTGTAGGCAAAACTTGCAACTGCCCTATAAAACTAAAATGTTTAGTTTTACTTCCCAAGAACATAATGTGTTTATTTACCATGATCACTGTTTATCAGAAAGTCTTAAAACTGAGACATAAAAGGTCAAATATCAACTAAATATTTCAGTCCAAACCTGCCCCACAGGACAGCAGGAGAAACAAGATGATCACAATTACTGTCACTCTTGGCAATTTGTGTTACATTATATGTCTTGAATGTAAAAGTGTTTATACAAATGAGATTGTAAGGGTTTTAAAGCTTTGGAGGGCTAAACACTGAAAACAGAGCAATTGCTTACAATTCTTAACTCATATATAATGTAACGTTTCTTTTATTTAAAAAGTGTCTGATATTACAATTTGAACATGCAAAGTTCTTTAAAACCTGGTTTAGCTGAATTAAGACAAAAATGAAGATATTATTAGAAACCAGTTTACTGGTTTTCTATTTCCCGCACCATAGTTAAAAGATGGTAGCAGTAACTGAGGACTGACGTAATATGGCAAAAACAATCAGATGTTTCTGTGTTTTATAGTGAATTATTTTCTTTTTTTTGGTGATACAAACACTTAAAATAATCTGTGAATTTCTAATGAAGTTATTGTGAATGAAAACTGTCAAAATATGTAGTCGATTCCAACCATTACAATTGCAAAAAGTGCCAATAATTCTGACCAGCACTGCATTCAAACTTTTTCTGACATAAACCCGATTAACAGTATACTGACAATATGGCAGCCAAACAACAGAAACCGCAGCAAACTTTAAGACAGTGGACAGGAAATGGAGGGAGATGCATCAAACTTGTGATTAAATACATATCTTAAACTTTGTGAGCTTAAGAGTAGTATGACATTTTTTGTATCAAATATAATTCACCCCCACATATATTTATGATCTAAATGCTCGTGTGATATTTTTTTCTTCTATCCCAAATGTAATCGACCAGGAAGGGCTTCACAAATCCAAGCTCACAAACCTGTTTCATATGTAAACTTTTTTTCCAAGGGAATGTGGGCAAAATGACTGCTTGTCTGCCAATCAGACATCGCCATGCGCTGCCTGCTTGTCTGCCAATCAGACATCGCCATGCGCTGCCTGCTTGTCTGCCAATCAGACATCGCCATGCGCTGCCTGCTTGTTCTGCCAATCAGACATCGCCATGCGCTGCCTGCTTGTCTGCCAATCAGACATCGCCATGCGCTGCCTGCTTGTCTGCCAATCAGACATCGCCATGCGCTGCCTGCTTGTCTGCCAATCAGACATCGCCATGCGCTGCCTGCTTGTCTGCCAATCAGACATCGCCATGCGCTGCCTGCTTGTCTGCCAATCAGACATCGCCATGCGCTGCCTGCTTGTCTGCCAATCAGACATCGCCATGCGCTGCCTGCTTGTCTGCCAATCAGACATCGCCATGCGCTGCCTGCTTGTCTGCCAATCAGACATCGCCATGCGCTGCCTGCTTGTCTGCCAATCAGACATCGCCATGCGCTGCCTGCTTGTCTGCCAATCAGACATCGCCATGCGCTGCCTGCTTGTCTGCCAATCAGACATCGCCATGCGCTGCCTGCTTGTCTGCCAATCAGACATCGCCATGCGCTGCCTGCTTGTCTGCCAATCAGACATCAGCCATGCGCTGCCTGCTTGTCTGCCAATCAGACATCGCCATGCGCTGCCTGCTTGTCTGCCATCAGACATCGCCATGCGCTGCCTGCTTGTCTGCCAATCAGACATCGCCATGCGCTGCCTGCCTTGTCTGCCAATCAGACATCGCCATGGCTGCCTGCTGTCTGCCAATCAGACATCGCCATGCGCTGCCTGCTTGTCTGCCAATCAGACATCGCCATGCGCTGCCTGCTTGTCTGCCAATCAGACATCGCCATGCGCTGCCTGCTTGTCTGCCAATCAGACATCGCATGCGCTGCCTGCTTGTCTGCCAAATCAGACATCGCCATGCGCTGCCTGCTTGTCTGCCAATCAGACATCGCCATGCGCTGCCTGCTTGTCTGCCAATCAGGACATCGCCATGCGCTGCCTGCTTGTCTGCCAATCAGACATCGCCATGCGCTGCCTGCTTGTCTGCCAATCAGACATCGCCATGCGCTGCCTGCTTGTCTGCCAATCAGACATCGCCATGCGCTGCCTGCTTGTCTGCCAATCAGACATCGCCATGCGCTGCCTGCTTGTCTGCCAATCAGACATCGCCATGCGCTGCATGTAATTGCTACTTATCATTTTCAAATTGAGCCCCAAGGCCTCTACACTTGTAATGGATTGGCATCTACAAATTGGATGTAGGCAAAAGGCATTTCACACAGTAATCATACTTAAAAATCCTAATTATGAATCTAAATAAAAATAAGAAAAAGAAAATACAACAAAAAAAAGTCAAAACTCAACTTGCCGTTTTAATGACACTGAAAATGATATTTCTAGATTTTGACTGTCATGGCAAAATACCTCTTAAATGGTAAAAGCAGGCTATATTTATATGGAAAGACAATCAAGTATCAGAATAGTTGTGATTGAAGGAAACAGAGCTGTGATATTGATTTAAAAACCAGACAGTAAAAAAGGAAAATATATACCATCCAGCAACGGATCTTGATGCAATAAAGAAAACGAAAAATCCATGTCCAATAGAAGCAATACTCCGTCCACTGATAAATATATTCACGTCTTTATATATAAAACTGTAGGGGACAGACAAATTCAATTTTTTACAACAAGGACAAAACCATGACAATTTAGTCTCTGACAACTCCAAAGACTAAACATAAATCTGATGAAGCATTCTTTAGTCCCTGACACAAGACAGAAATAAAGGGGTCGTTGTACTTCTTCAGAGTCCAATGAATGTGATGGGCATGACAGCCCTTGTTATAGCCAGTGCAGAGCCCCCATACATCTGCACCACCTCTCTGAACCCCACCGAGAGGAAAACAAGAGCAGCAGGAAATTAAAGAAACTTGTGCTAAAGTGCCTCCTGCATCCTGCATCCTTTACGACTGCCACCTAAAAACACCCACCCCCAACGCGTGGCTTCCTTCTCTGCAGGCCAAAACTTGATCTTGTTCCTTGTATTGGAAAGCAGTGCTCCCTGGCTACAGTACAGACAATTCAGTGTAATCAACTGCGTATATATGTATAGTTGGGATGTGGACATTTGCTTTTTAAATTGATCAGGAAACTGTAAAACCCCCTCCTTAATGTTGTTCTGTCCTAGCTTTAGAGTAGCTCGTCTTTCACTTTTCCATATAACCCCCTTACATTCCATGGCAGCTCAGTATACATCCCTTCAGTTTAGGGAACACTAACTTGCGTCAGTGCCATGGAACAATCACTTCATCCTCAGCCCGGATGAATTGAGCCATGAATCGGTTGCATGCTTATTGCTATAAAGACACTCGGAGAGGAAAAAAGGCTAGCGATTGTTTTGCAAGCTATCGTGCAAGTAGTTTAATAAGATTCGCGCACATCTCAAAGAACTCGATGGTGTGGCTTCCCGGTCGAGGGACGATCGCGGTGTCCGCCCCTCCCGTTGAGTCGATGGATGAAGTCAACGATGAGGCTAAGGAGCTTTCTGCGGCCTTGGCGAGGGGCACAGGGATAGACGTGGTTGGAGTTTCTGCCCCCTCCACATCGTTCTTTAGAGTGCTGCGGCAGTTGCCCACAGACCCAGATCGGAGAGGGGTCGCAGATCCAGATTTGGTCTCCACCATATCATCTGAATAACAAAAGACAAAACAAGTGTTATACTAAATCCACACACAAAAAAACAATTTGATTTAATTCCATATGAAGATCTATACCCACAGTACACATTTAATATATTAATGTGTTGAATATCTTTCCTGCTTTAGAAAGAAACATTAGGTATACATAGTTGTAATTAGGTTGTAGGCTGTTGGGAGACTTTATTGAGCAAACAGCTTTTTATTTTATGCTAAAATATTTAATAAATGTGTGTGTGTGTGTGTGTGTGTGTCTCCACATCTGTAGCCTGTTATTGTCTCATTATACCGCACTGTGAATGAATCAAAGTAAATATATAAGTGGTCATGAACACATCTGTCCATCAGACAGAGGGCTGCTGTGCCTCCTGTCATCATTAATGGACGTCTCTTTAAAATGACCGCTCAGAGGAGAGGAGTTCTCATTTCTCTAACCGCCTGCTGCTTCCCCTCCTCTCTCCTCGGTTCCTCCGCTTGCATCTCCTGTGGGCGGGACTAAGACACGAGTAGGGATCGACCGATATGGCTTTTTCAAGGCCGATACCGATTATTAGTAATCAAGGAGACCGATAACTGATATTTGGAACCGATATACATCTGCAGTAAAATCAGAAAATCTTGATGTCAAAATGTAGAATAACAGAACTTCTATGAAATGCCTTTTTATGTTTAATTAACTTTTCAACATCTTAAAACTGGTTTCCTCTCTGTGACCCTGAGTAAAGTAAAAATAAAAACTACTAAAACTTGTTCTGAACTTCTGATATTTGAGTCTCACTCATTTAGTAGTCCCAATTCAGCAGCACCTGATTGTGGTGCAGAAAGCAGAGTTGCTGCGAGGCTCCACTAGCAGCCGTCCCAGCGCATCACAGTTTCTCCGCTGTGAGACGCTACCCACTCCCCCCCCCCCCCCTGTCCCTTTGTAACTGGGAAACTGATAGAATTGGAGTATTTGGATCGTAAGATCGCTGTGTTTTTGCAACTTCGGCATAGGGGATTGGGATGTTTCTTGAATTTCGGCTTTCAACTGATTTACCTTCGAAACACCGCTCACTGCTGCTGCTTGCCTCTGTCTGTGTTCTTCGCACCTGCCTGTAATCTGAGAAGGTCCCGCCTCTCTGGCTGGCTGCAGCCCGGAAAATCTTCAGTGTTGATTGACACTTCAGTAATAGCCTATCAGATAGCGCTGTGGGCGGGACATTGCTCATGAACAGTGGTGACTGCAGCCAAAAAAAACGGTAAAAAAGCCGATACCGATAATCTGTCAAATGTGGAATATCGGCCTCGATAGGTCGACCCCTAGACACGAGGATAGGAGTCGAGGAGGGGCATCTCGGAAATGAGATACGGCCATAGTGATGTCAGAAGTAAACAAAGGAGTCCAATGGAGGCATTTAAGGCAGTATGTGGGAGAGAAACTCTCTCTGGAGGGAACACAGGAATTTTAGCCTCTGCAGACCGTTTACATGCACAACAACCTATAACACACTACAGGAAAGGGAAAAGCACAATAGGGCCTCTATCATTTTCGAGACATGGGGGAGAGAAGGGTTATGACCCGGCTGGAATTCATGTTGCAGTAATGTGGCATGCGCTGAAACAAATCGGTTACTAAGGCGCTTCATAAGCTTTAATTCTAATGTCGAAACTAATCAGCCTTCAATTCCATAAAGCCATCAGTTACAGCTGCAGCTAAACATTAACTCTTTGGCTGACTTGGGGCCAAAATGTAGTCTCATGCCCTTTACACAGCATGCCTGTGCCACCATGATACTGCTCATAACAACACTCTTATCTCTGCCTTTGAGGCACCGCTGCACACCTACACTGACTGGGCTAAAGCCCTCAACCCCGTAGTAAATCATTGATAAAGTTTACACTGACACAGCATACCACAGGACAGAAACCAGGTAAACATTACCTAGATACAGGGAGCTGAAATCAGGGCTTAAAGAACACATGTTTCTACTTTAACAGTACAGGTTTCATGAAAAGTAAAAAATAAGGTATATTCATGCTATTTAATGTCTCAGATTGTTTCGGTCTAAGTTATTGGAGTATTGGAAGTATCAGACGTATAAATGCATTCTCTCAAACTTTATGGGACTCAAAGGCAATCCTTTGCAGTTCTTAAAGCAACACAAAAATACATGTTAAAAGTAAGAGGAAAATGTGTTTTGATTCTGGGTGAACTGTCTTTTTAGACAAAAAGCCACTTTTTCTTAGTTCCAAAGCTTTGATAATTGTTCTTTAATATGAAACACAGAAAGCTTCACATCTTAGGAAAAGTAACTGATAGAAAATAGTTTAGTAACTTACCGTCTATGCTACGGAAATCGAGGAGGTAGGTTCTACTGTCCACCTGGTAGAGTTGAAGGCTCATCTTGGTTTGCATCCCAGTAATGGGATTCTTCCTTTTCACACGTAGATAATACGGATTCACAACCTGCAAGCGTTACAAAGGGTGAATAAAACAATGATTGTATGAATCTTTTTAAAAAGGAAGTCTCATATGACAAATAGTTATTTACAATAATGTGAAGATACAATGAAAGCACTCTCTTAGGTTTATTTGTGTCCTCTTTCTTAGTTTCTTTTTTACCTTCCACTCATAATCCAGCTGTTTCATGGCCCGGCAGACTTCAGACATGATGTCGTTGGGTCGACTCTGACTGCGGATGCCCAGGTGCCACTTGGCCCTTCTTACTCCCTGGTGCTTGGACTTCTGGGGGTTCAATTCGTCCAGAGTGTGGCGAGGCCTGGGGGGAGTGTCCGCCAAGAGGAAGGGCACTCGCTCGGGGTGGGGCTTGACAATGCCGGACACAGTGGCACCAGTGGAGGTCAGGAGCTGGTCGTCTAGAAAAGAGTCCGGAGGGCTGGACGCCAGGTAGAAGTCCTTGGCTTCACTCATGATGCGACGATTGTCAATGATGAGGTGGTAGGCGACGGCCAAGGGGTCCTGATGGTTGCGGCTGTATATGCAGGTGAGGACCTCCTCCTCTGTGCACTCAAACTTCTCACAGACCTCCTTCAGGGCTTCGTCGTCAATCATGTTGTTGCTGTAGGAGGGGTCCTCAGGGAACAAGTACTTTGGTAAGCCCTGTTTGAACCAATCATCATCTCTGTGAAAGACACCATATTTGTTGTATTAAACACAGCACATACTGTGAATGCTACACTGAAAGTAGGACTAATATAGATAAGGTGGTTTAAGAAATAGTTTGATTTGTAGTAAATCACGTCAGGCTTACCGGATCTCTCTGATGGTGGCTCTTTTCATGGGGTCCACCTGCAGCATGTGTTTGAGGAGGCTTATTACAGAAGGGTTGAGATACTGCGGGGTAAAAAAGATCCCGTCGCAGATCTTCTTAAAGAGTGTTGGCACGTGGTCGTCATCAAAGGGAAGCGTCCCACACAACAAGGCATAAAGAATGACCCCACTGCTCCAGATATCCACCTCTGGACCAGCATATAACCTGAGAATGAGAAAAATAAACAATCTTTTGATCATGAAAGCAACTTCTTAGCAACATAGTAGGAGAGTGTTTGAGTCCCGAGTCAATATCACCTTCCAATGACATATAGAAACATTACCTTCCTGAGATGACCTCAGGAGCAGCATAGTTTGGAGAACCACAGCTCGTTCGCAGGAATTCTCCATCTGACATCATGTTTGATAGTCCTGCACAGAGTTGTTCACTGTTATAATAAGGTCAGTATCAGCCTTATCGCATTAAGGCATATTAGATTGGTTTATCTCTACATATGATGCCGATCAAAACGGGGACCTGCTCATTAAAACATTGCTCCCTAGCCTTTTTATTGTGCATTTCATTTCGAGTTAGTGAACAAAGTCCTGTACTCGTGTGTCCTAAATTGAACATTAACGTAATCACCTGTGAAGACCTGAGTTTAGGATGAGACTCACTTACCGAAGTCTGCAATCTTGGCATTCATATGTGCATCAAGCAGCACATTTTCAGGCTTCAGGTCCCGGTGCACCACCATGTGCCTGTGGCAGTAGTCTACCGCTGAAATAATCTGCTGAAACAGCCGACGGCTCTCCTTTTCCTCCAACTGTCAAAGCAGAAATTATCCATTAGGTGTGATCTTCTCTGTGACTCAGTTGGCACATCACAGCTGACTAAGCAGCACTTCCTGTCGGGCTTCGATATCTTTTCCAGCCGCCGTTGGTTTTTGGTTGACAGGTTGATGTATCTCTACCAAAAGCTGGCAATAACATTGAAAAGTACATAATGCACTTTTATGATCTGGTACCCTCACTGATTATAAAATATACAACATCTGCTATATATGAAAAAATGGAAAGACTGAAAGAAAATATGGTACATCCATAAAACAGACATTAAGACTTTTTCCAGTATCATGGTGTATTACCTTTCCATTTTTGCAGATGTAGTCGAATAGCTCTCCTCCTGAGACATACTCCATCACCATGAAGATATCAGTCGGGGTGCTGATAACCTGATACCTGCAGACAGAAACACAACATGACAATCTTGTGGGACATAAACAATTACATATGTAACACTGCTCCAATTACTTCATCATTTGTAAAAAAAATTGAAAAATAAATATCCCTGATTTGGTATGCAACTGTGGAATAAGTGAGAGAAGAAAAGAAAAGTGGCCAGAGGAAATATTTCTCTATGTCTCAACAAAATGAACACAAAGTATATCTAGACTAGGGCTGAACGATATACCGTGTCATGGCGATAACCGTGGTATGCGCATGCGCGGTATTCACACCGCAGGGACATGCGGTTTTATTCATTTTTTTTTAATAAATGCTAACGCACTTTAGCACAGAATTCAAAATAAAGATACCCTTATTACTTATCGAAACGGCACATACAATATATCCGATTAAAGCTGAGACTCCACAGATTATTTAAGTATAGTATCTAAGCGATCCGATCTCGCAACAGGGGAAGCAAACACAGACATCACAACACGTATCTTTTACGGAGCTTTTACGGGAGATCGTCTCACCGTAGCTGTCAATCTGATCAAAAGACGTGTTCAATGGCATTAAAACGAGAAAGAAAAAACGCGGCTGAATCGGTTGATCCATAGGTTGATAATGTATATGTGGCTTTGAAGCAATTGTTTATAATCCATAATTCCATTTTTATGTAAAAATCGGATCACAAAAGTTAGCTGCTAATGGTAGCCACCTTGGTGGTATGCAGCTTCCGGTTTGGGCTACGCGTCGTCACTCTCACTCCTTATTTGTTCATGTGTTGGTGTGTGTAGAACTTCCCCTGATATTTGACCTTTTTAGACAGATTTAGCACAAAAAAAACTCTTTTGGTTCCATTTGGGTGGATTTTCCATATCTCTGGCCCACCTTGCTGGATTTTGACATGTGACATCTCTTTCTGACCGTCAGAGCCAATGGAATCGAGGGGAAATCACACAGTCCTTATTTGGTAATGTGTGTGTGAGAGACTTCCGCATCGCCAAGACCGGAAGCAGCAGCCACTCTGGTGGCTACCATTAGCAGCTAACTTTTGCTCTGCGATATTTACATAAAAATGGAATTATGGATTATAAATTAAATCATTTTTTTATACAGAGACGTTAAAAACCTATGGATTAACCGATTCAGCCGCGTTTTTTCTTTCTCGTTTTAATGCCATTGAACACGTCTTTTGATCAGATTGACAGCTACGGTGAGACATCTCCCCTCGAAGCTACGTAAAGGTACGTGTTGTGATGTCTGTGTTTGCTTCCCCTGTCCGAGTTCGGATGACTCAGTGATGATACTATATACCTAAATAATCTGTGGAACCTCAGCTTTAATCGGATATCTTGTAAGTGCAGCTACGATAAGTAATAAGGGTACTTTTATCTTGAGTTCTGTGCCAAAGTGCGTTAGCATCTTTCGCTCAGGGGTCATTTAGATGCTTCTTATGAGACTTGTGTTTTGTTTTGGTATAAAATGGTTTGTATCGTCAGTAAACTGAGATTATTTCCATTAATCTGGTATAACACATTAATAGGTTCTTAAATATTACGATCTCCTGAGACACTGTCGTGAAAAAAAAAAGTAAAGTACCCGCCGGGACTTTGGGGTTTAACAGGTTAAAAAAACCGCAATATATACCGCAGGGGGGGGGAAAACCGCGATGTCAGTTTTTTCAATACCGTGCAGCCCTAATCTAGACCAGAGTCCTGCACGGGTCTGATTTTCAAGACCCGCTCCCGCCCCGCACCCGCGACGTGCAATACCGAACCCGCCCCGCTACCCGCACATATTGCCAATTAGTTTCGCAACCCGACCCGACCCGTCGGCACAAGATCCGCAACCCGACCCGAACCCGCATAGCCTATGAGCAGTGAAAACGTGCAATTATTAACACACGCAGTTGCAAATTTGTCTCAAAAAGCGTGGGATGTTGGTTATTTCCTCCATCTAGGATGACACCAAAAGCCTCCCAGACGTTGGATTTCGCTCTTGAGGAAGTGTTATTGAAAATGCTGTATTCTCCGCTAGAGAGCTTCAGCTCAGCCATTTTGAATGCAGCAGATTGATGCGCTGCAGAGGTTATGATTATGCGCGGTCTCGCGGGGGAGAGGTCTGAGGATTTTAAACATTAAACTAAATTATTATTATTTTAATATATTTATTATGCAATACCCGCGACCCGACCCGCATCATCTTTGTTTTACCCAGAACCGAACCCGGAAAAAAGCATTTGAAAAAAATACCACCCGCGAATCACCTTTTTTGCGGGTCACCCGTCGGGTACCCGCGGGTACCCGACCCGATGCAGGACTCTGATCTAGACCCATGTGTGTGCTTTTGTTTAGGTAAGGTAAAACGACAATGCAGCAGTTTGGCTAAAATAGAATATCTTGGTAATTTATGCCTTGCTTTAATGAAACTCTTCCTTTAAATGAAGACACCGTATGACATAATTAATGAACCCGTTTCATTGCAGCATCTCATGCTTGTCTTCACTGGGCCCCATGAAACAAACATCAGGAGTGAGAGCACCCCAAAGGCCCTTTTACACATGTACTGCAATACAGAAATCATCCAGTAATTACCCTGTAGAGCTATAAATAAGAATTCAAGTACATTCAAAAGAGTTAACCCTGCCAACTACCTTCTACACAGTCAGTGTTATTGTCCGGAGAATTCATGGCAAACGAATGGGCGACGTATTGACATGTCTCTCACGTCTGGCGTGAAACCAAAAGAACACAAACATCCATATATGTTTACTACATATACCACTATGTAAATCATCCATGACTCAGCACATCTGTGGTTTTATCTAGGCTGCAAGGTATGAAGTACAGCATCAACCCTCTAGAGTATTTCAGATAACTTGTATTGCAGCAGCATTAGTTCAAACTTGATCAAGTGACTGAAGAATGTGTTATTGGACAGCAACCAATCCCTTCAGTGCAGGGATTAGCTAGAAATTCTTGAACCTCAGAATCAACAATAGCACCCATCATACCTTTCTCTATTTACACTACACTGGCTAAGAGGCCTGTGATTTTCATAGTCAACATCAAGCAGCAGAGTAAGCTAAAAGCTGACATTTCTGTCAGCAGCATTGTAATCCCTGTAGCTCTGAATAGAGATGTTTTAAAACGACTTAAATCAAAGTCATGACAAGGTGACAGTGTTAGATATTTGAGAATAAGAGTGTCTGTCTCATGTGTAATCTCCAATCATTACATTGTCCGTGCAAAGGTAAAGACAATAGGGATTGTGGTACAGCCAACAAGAAATGCAACTTAGCAGATGTGACAGATGTTGACTAACTGCTCATCTAATCATTCACAATCACTACACACATCCTGTGAACCAAATGAAGCTGTAATGTGTTGTATTGCTTCACTTGACATTATTCACTCTAGACAGGCAACGCCATGCCCTCAGCCCGAGTGTTTGTCAAAGATGTGATCTCCCCTTTCTCTTTCTCTCAATGGCGTTGACATTCTTGTGCATGCAGGACATGCAGATGGTATTTCAGGCAATAAGACACACCTCATGGTCGTTTTGACAAGCCTGTGGCTTTGGCCTTGGTCCTCTGCTGCTTGTTTGGACATTCAAATAGCTAGTATGAAGTACTGATTAGTGTCTCTTTCAGCAGCAGTGTAACCTCAACAGAGCATCTTCCTGTTTCCAAATGAACAGTGTTTACTGCAGGCTTGATGTGCTTACAATACATGCTTGACTAACAGTGTAATGAGCCGGCCGCTAAATACTGTCGCAGTCAGTTTGGACATGTGAGGTTGAACAATGACTCAGTCAAAACCATGCAGTCAGTGAGGGGGCCTGGAAAGAAACATGAACATCACGCTGTCATGTATCAATCTGCATCAACACATGTCGATGTTGTCAGCAGTGCCTGAGCTTTTTTAAAACAATCAGATAAAAGATGGAGTTTATTATTATTTCCTGCTGTATTACAATGCTCAATACAGACCTATGGGTTCTGTAAATACATAGTGAATGCACCCTCAGTGAATAATACATTTGAGTGTAGTTGATCTCTCAGCAAGTTCCATGAAAAACAATGATAAAGCAATTTTGATATTAACATGAAAGGTCAACAGGGAGGATGCAATAACGCAGACTGGGATAGGGGTGTTTTCTAAAACACTCCATCAACCTGTTAAGCCCCGAGTCTGTTTTTCAGGTCTCAGGCTCGAAAATGACATTCCCAGAACAAATGACTATATCTTCCCTTCTAAACGGGCTACATTAATAATCTGTTTTCTCAAAGTAATGATAAACCTGTGAGTTGGATAGAGGAAAGTCAGAATCAATATCGATTTTTTTTATTTTAAAGTAAATTCAGATTGAACATAGTAAAGAAATGTAAATGATAGTGTCCGTCCAAAAAACAAAACATTACTTATTGTGAAAACCACTCTTGAATGATGGGATAGCAGACTAAAAGCTTTAGGAATCCAAAAAAAACTAGCATTTTTTCGCACAGGGCTCATTTAGTAGTAGTAGTAATAATAGTAGTAGTATTATTAGTAGTAGTAGTACCACAAGTAGACTTGTGTTTTGTTTCGGTAAAAATGGTTCGTATCGTCAGTTAGCTGAGTTTCTTCCCGTTAAGTGGGTATGACACATACATAGTTTGTTAAATGTTAAGAAGCCCTCAGACTCTGTTTCTTGCAGATGTTGCGTTTTTGCCCCCGCCCGCGGGGCCGTGAGGCTCAACAGGTTAAGAAGCCCTGAGACACAGTTTTGTGAATATTGTTGTTTTTAGCCCCCGGGGGCGGGGGCTCCGGGCTTAACAGGGTAACGCCTGAAAATAGCTCAGTGGGTGGCTTTAATGTACCGGCAGGGGGATTATGGAGCAGCGAGCAGAGTGTAATCTAGGACTTACAGTTTAATTATGTGAGGATGCCTGAAAAGCTTGAGGTTCTGGATCTCCCTGCGGATCTTTCCCACCACGTCCAAACTGCGAATCTTCTGCCTGTTCAAGATCTTCACCGCCACTTGGTGCTTGGTCAGCTCATGTTGACCCACTGCAGGATAAAAACAAAATGAACATACATGAGTAAATGCAATTACAATCCAGGACGTATAAAAGTATTTAAGAATTTAAGGAGCATCGTTATAGAACAATGCAAGACTTTTTAGACCTGCAGTAACTTATAATTGTACCACTTGGGTGTCGCAGACACAAGCTGTGAAAACAACATTGACATATTATATATCATAGCCTTATATAAAGTTGATATGATAATTGTTTTTGCAAACTGTTGCTCTTTTTTTTTTACACAGAATACACAGAGCAGCAGCCTGTTGCATCTGGGGGTGAGGCTGAGACAGTTAGACAATTAACCAAAATGAAGCTGTGGGCCTGAAAATGAAAACCATGAGCTAAAAGTCACTTAAATGCTCTGTTAAGATAAGGGGAACTTCCAAGTCCAAGTGTTTTTTTTTTGTGATTGCATTACCTAATTCATATAAAGTAATAGGCTATATATTTAAGTTTGACACAAATCTCTAAAGACCAAGAACTATTAAAACATCTTAAAATAACAATCCAACAGACAAATACAGAAAAACCAAATAACATCTGAAGGGATTGTGCAAAGAAGTGGGAGTTAGTTTACAGCTGTTATTGATTTACCAGTTGTGCTGGAAGCAAACTATGAATGTCTCCAGTAAGCAAAACCATAATCAAAGACCAAAGACTGTGGTCTTCTTTCTAACAACAACAAGACGCTTAGTGCAGAGATGACTCACTGAGATTTAACTGACTGTAAAATGAAAAAGCTTGTGGTTGTTGTGTCAGTGCCTGGCTGGTTTACTTCATTTAGGTATATTATGGCTTAATCAATTGTTCCTAGGAGACGCAATGCCCTGCATGATGAAGCAGAAAGCAGCCCGCAGAAGTGTTTTTTTTAGAAGAGCCTTTTATCTATCACATCAGTCCATTACAGAGGCACTTCTAAGATGGAACATTTGAGTAAGTCCAATTGATATGCAAGACCAATAAGTGTTGATACAAGCAAAGCTATGTATTGACTAACCGTACCGCCCTCTGGAGTGACAACATTGGGCGTACAAGTTGCAGGGTTTGCACTGCACCCTCCCCAACCAAAGAAAACCCATTAATCTGTCTTTAATTAGAATGGCAAATATAACTCATAATGCAGTGGTGCAAAGTAACCAAGTAGATTTACTACTTTACTTAAGTACAATTTCGATACACTAGTACATTACTTGAGTATTTCAATGTCTGGCTACTTCGTACTTCTACCTCACTACAATTCAGAGGTAAATAGCAGTGTTTCCCCTACCATTGTCTTGGAGGGGCTCTGCACCCCGCCAACGGAGCCCCCCCCCCCCCCTTCTATATATCTAGCACCAAATTGCAACTTATCTTATTAAATAAACTAAACACTTTCATTTTAAGTTGTGAGTTTAGTGTTTTTGACCCTAAGAAACAATGATGCATTCATCAATAACAATAATCCACAGCTCCTCTCTCTGCTCCACTAAAAGTACTAATTATGCAGATTGGTCTATTACAGAATAACATATCAACTGTTACGAGTATAATTATTGATGCATTAAAGTGTTCTCAAAGCTGGTAAAGGTGCAGCTAGTTTTAATGACTTTGTATACTGCAGGGTAGCTTGTGGATTTACTCCAGGTGGAACTAATGTCTTATTTAAAGGGGACCTATCATGCAAAATGCACTTTTGTACGTCTGTTATACATGAATATGTGTCCCCGGTGTGTCAGGGAACTCACCAAGTGTCAGAGAACACAACCCATAGCCTATGTGTTGATTATATTTCACATTATTAATACAAATCTGCAAAGTAACTAAATGTATTAAATAAATGTAGTGGAGTAAAAGTATACCATTTAACTCTGAATTGTAGTGGGGTAGAAGTACAAAGTAGCAAAAATACTCAAGTAAAGTAAAAGTACCCCAAAATGATAGTTAAGTACAGTACTTTAGAACATGTACTTAGTTACAGCACTGACTGCAGAACTGCATAACTTTAACATATTACGTATAAAAGAAATACAAAAAACGATATGAATCAGCATAGCTAAATGGTACTCATTTATAGGCACTGAGACATATTAACTAACAGCAGTCAGGGGGGTTTACTTCCCGGTGTCTTGGTCTTGACAAGCGACTTGTGGCTCTCCGGCTAGCTCGCATCGCAACCACCGCTGACTGATTATGTTGTTAAATAAAATACTTATGTCATACAACTTGTGTTGTGTGGCTGTATGCTTTAAACTGCAGCTAAAGCACCCATAAATCGCCACGTTTGTCACACACAAGTTAAGCTAACTAAGATGACAACAAGTGTGCTAGCTAGTTTCTGGCGTTGCGACAAGTTAGCCTTTTCCTAGCATGCTAACATTAGCGGCTAACAGCTAACAGCCACCATCTTTCAGTTGGCAGGACGCACAGACGTCAGGACCGTCAGACATACCTTTAACCTTTCCAAACGTCCCCACTCCGAGTGTGTCTCCGAGAATGTAATGTCCAATTTTAACTCTTCCTTCATTTTTCTGTTTTTCCGTCGCCATCTTCCCGCAGTGGCCTTGCTGCGGGGTTAGCTAGCTGCGAGCAGAGATGGGCCGGACTCCGCTGTGTGCGTCTCTCTACTCAAGCGGCGGCTGCGCTCCACACGGAGGGAGGCGGCGCCGCGGCTGCTGCGCGATTCGTCAGCAGCGTAGGCGGCGTAGTATGGTGCCTTCAAGTTCTAACTTGAACAATTTGAAACGCCTATATTAACAATTGTATGGTTTTATATTTTAAGTCAAGTAAAAGTACTAACGTATAACTAAGCATCAAAATATATATAAAGTAGGCTACCAGAAGTACTCAGAATGGCCCATTCCAGAATCATATTTTTAAATATTCAGAGGTGCAGAAGTAGATTTTATACTTAACTTAAAGTAGAAGTACCAGAGTGTAGGAATACTGTGTTAGGCCTACAAGTAAAAGTCCAGAAAAGTATTCTGAAGTTAAAGTACAAACGTAATACCATCAACATACTAACGTAACCCTCTGTTGTGTTCGGGTCAAATCTGACCGATTTACTACTTCCATCAATCATAACTTGTTTGTTTTACATTCGATTGCATTAAGGCTTTGTGATAGCCTATCCTTCACAGTAGACATTTACAAATAATAAATTGCTGATCACCACTTTCATTGAAATGTTGATGATTTAGTCAACTTTGTAACACACACACACCCACACACACACACACACACACACACACACGCACACACACACACACACACACACACACACACACACACAGAGAACAATTTGACACATTTCCCGCTCTTATGTGCCCATCCCCCCACATGGATCACACCTGGCACACGCAATACGTTCAGTGTCTATTATTTGTATATTTACTGCAGTTGTTCATGTATACCAGTAGTCTGATACAATATTTACAGTTTGAAAGGGTGATGACATTTGGTGATGATTAATGGTTTTTGTGTTAATGTAATAGCAGTTAAAACAGGACCGGTCAAATTGTTAGACGCTTTTATCCAAAGTGACTTACATACATTCAGTACTGTGGACAATCCCCACAGGAGCAATTTGGGGTGAAGTGTCTTGCCCAGGGACACAACGACATGCTGACTGCAATGGGACTCGAACATGCTACCCCCTGATTCCAAGTCCAGCACACTATTCACTTTCACTTTTGTTTTTACATAATGTATTACTTTTTTATTTAAAATACATGAACTCCCTGTGTTTTCTTGGATATCCTACATATATCACTTATTTTTGTTCTGTGCATCTCCAGAAAGTCAAAGGCAGCTAAAAGTTGCTGTTGGGTCTCAATGATTCTTGAGTTTGAACCAAATACTGTATCTAATGGCCTGGAAGACTGTGAGACACATGGTGAATAACAATTAGTTTGTTAGGATGTAAAGCACTGATCAGTGACAGTAATAGTATGACCACACAGCCACAAAGCATCACCTAAAGAACAGCAAAGCTCTGCACTTTAAGGGATATCTTAAATAACAGTAAATACCCTAATTATTTTCTCAAACACAATGGACAGGCTGGAAAAATACATGTTTCACTCAGTCATTGAGCAATTATTAAAGAAGGTCTGGCCTGGTGAAAAGTAACCATGGCTCCCCAGAGTGGTTTAGTAGGAATTAACATAGTACCAAAGTCCTGCTCAATGACACTTGGTGTACACGTGTGTGTGTGTGTGTGTGTGTGTGTGTGTGTGTGTGTGTGTGTGTGGTGTGTGTGTGTGTGTGTGTGTGTGTGTGTGTGTGTGTGTGTGTGTGTGTGTGTGTGTGTGTGTGTGTGTGTGTGTGTGTGTGTGTGCTTTGCTCTCTCTATATGTTTTCTGATTTAAGAATACTGATTAGATTAAACCGTTTTAGACTTCCCCATTTGAGGACACAAGAAGTCATTTAGCATCACTACAATAAAGTGCATGCATATCTAATTCTGTTTATGTTCCAATGTATCAGGTGGGAACTTTAGAAGTGTAGGCCAATCAATGTCTGTCAATAAAACATTTTTGTACGGCTTTAGATACAAAAAAACCTGCAGATGTGATCACCCAGAGTCTTCTCACTGGCGATATATTGTGCTTGCTTCTTTATCTTGCTGATTCAAATAGAGCTTGTTGGCACATGGAAGAAGTCTGATTTTAGGTAGAAATCTCCTTCATTTTAGGTAACAACTACACTTGGTCAGGTTAAGATAAAAATAAAGGATTTTTTTCTGTCAGGAAGCCATACATACAAAACCCCCAAACCAACCATGTCAGGGTTGTGCTCGGCTCTTAATGAGAAAAGAAGAGTTGCTTAAGATGTTCTTTGACGATGAATCCAGAGTTTTTTTCTTTTTTGCATTTACTTTAGGAAGTAGGTCAAAGGTTAGATATGGTGTTCAAGTTCAAAAAGGTTTTCAAGTAACTCAAAACAGCCTATCACATACACCTCGCTTGAATCCTACAGTTCCCATAATGCAACTCAAATTGTGTCTTTCATTGAAGTCTCAGTACTTCCAAAATAATACTTACTTTAAACTCCACACTTTCAGTTTGTCACGCAAGATTTCTGTTAAAAGAAGTTAAACGTCTTGGCTCAATCTGAGTCAACGTTTATTTTATTAGTCTACTACTACTACTACTACTACTACTACTACTACTACTACTACTACTACTACTACTACTACTACTACTACTACTACTACTACTACTACTACTACTACTACTACTACTACTACTACTATACTACTACTACTACTACTACTACTACTACTACTACTACTACTACTACTACTACTACTACTACTACTACTACTACTACGACTACTCCTACGTTTTATTTGTTTCACTCTTTTAAAATAAATGTGTCCCAATTTCTCTGAACCGCTTTTTCGACTGCACCGTTATATGAGGGAAATAGGCCTAATTACACCTTACATCTACCACTGTTTTATACCTGTGTATAATTTTGTTGTAATTTTCTTCTGGTGATGGTCTTATTGGAGGCCCACAGCTCAAGCTTGATTTCTTTATCCCTCCTAGTTCATAAAATGATATATTTGTTATTCAATTCAGGCAGTTTGTGTTACTAAAGGAGATAATGTAGCTTCTAATTTTCATAAATCAATTTCAAGTAGTCTTTATCTCTTTCTCCATATCTTGTTAAATCAGCAGTCTTCATTCATTACCAGTCATCTCAGTCATGTCCTGACTCTGAGCCAACAGTAGATGGCAGTGTTTGTTCATGTGAGCAGATACTGAGGAGGAGGAGGAGAAGGAGGTCCTGTCCTAAAATGCCCTGCAGTGTTGTTGCCTTCAGGTTCCACTCAGCCATAGACCATAAAGGAGCATTAATACAGAATGACACACCTTTTGAGTACTTTGATCAGCCATACCTGGCAATTGTTCTGGAGCTATAAAAACAGCAAGTGGGTCAATGGTGAGAAACAATTGTGCAACATCTGCTCAAGCACACTGACTGAGGATGAACAGAAACATACAAATAGTATTATGTGAGAGAAAAGGGAGTGAAATGGTCTGATGTAGCAGCAATGCAGCAGAATCCTGTAATTAGACATCCTTTCAAAAATCCTGTCTAAAGATGTAAACGTTATATTAATACAAACACAGCAGATTACATTGGTCCAGGGCTCAGTGTAATTAATTAGCTGGATATATTATCCTTCCTTAAACAAATGTGCAGCACTGTCCCTCTGTTATTTATTCCACTGTGCACACAGAAGGTCCTGGCAGCTTATTGCATGAACGATTAATTATCATTTTAATTGCAGAGGTTTCTATTTTGATCCTACTGGACCCGCTAGTAAGCATGCTAATTTCATTATTGCTTACCAACACGATTCTACCCTCAAGCACCTGCTCTCATAATGGCATAAATATGAATGGCCTTTACAGAAGATAAAACAAGTGAGTGTTTACTTTGCACTAGCAGTTAGTGACTTTTCATTAAAACATGTTATTGCTGAGGTGTGCATACAGATGTACATAAAGTGCCATGGAGTTAATGATAGCAACATATATGGAATCAAAGCATTATTACAAAATGTACCAGTCGGTCAAAAATCACACACTATAATTCTGCCATTAGATACATTGGTGGATGTTTATGCAATTGTGATAATGCATTCATACATTTACCCGCACCAAAAGCCAAGCATTTGTTGCATGGAGTTTGTATGTAAGCTCATGGTCAGCCAGTCTTTATGACTATGGAGTTATTTGTGAGTCTTACTCTTCTTTTATATGCAAGATTGGAGGCTGCAGCAAATAGCGTGAATACATTAATCTCCCTCTGAATGTAGAATATCATCTCCTCATACAAACACAAAAGGGACAACGGTTCTGAAAATCACTGATGTTTACTAGTGAATACAAAACTATATTTAACCACAATTGAGACACTCATGTTTGCCCATTTAACAAAACATGTCTTTTTTTCAGACTCAAAATTAGCAAATAATTTGAAATAGATCTCAAAAACAATTCAGAACTTAACAGGCCAGTGTAAGAATAACTTTAATTCCTTTGGTGTCTGCAAACACTTGCATTTAAACAACATTAAAAGATGTGATATATCTGTCAAACTGAAAACAAAATTGACATAATAGTTTAAGACATTTTTAAGTGGGTTAAAAAAATACTACAAGTACCAAAGTCACAGTAAGTGAGTTAAGGGAACACTGAGGCACACATTTCACAGGACAATGAACCCATCACAGAGGGGTGATGAAAGAAGTGTGGGGAGAAAAAAAAATCACCTAAAACAAAGAGAAATAACATATGTATGCATTGCAAGAAAAATGAAGGGTAAACTAAACATTAAATCACTTAAACAGGTTAAACACTTTCTGGGATGTTACAAAAATAAAATCCTGGTAAGAAAAAGGGAAAAAACAACACTTCACTCAGAATGTTGTGGAAACATCATGTCAATATAATTCAACATACATCATCAAAACTAAGAAATTACAATTATTTCACTGTTCTCTTGAATTAGTAAGCTAAGAGGACTGCTTGAACTGTGCACTCCCTCCTTTTGTAATCTGTTTGAGCTCTACAGTATCTTCAGGTTGAGGCACTTGGAAAGAATATGATTGTACTGAGTGTAGTATATTATGTACATTTGTTTTTATTTGTGTGACTTTAAATCACACTCCTTCCAAAACTCCTGTGCTTTAGCCTTACAGATGTTAAAAACAAGTCAGATTTGCTGTTATTCAAGCCACACACTGAAACTGAAAGTCACATGGTCAACATGATCTCTTATTCCTCTCCCAACGAGTGAGTGAATGTTAAAAACGCATAGCAGTACAGTCTAGAAAAAATGTTTTTCAGATCATGAGGTGGCCATGATAACCTAGTTACTGATGCCAGATCAGTATTTAGGCTCCAAAGCTTGATGACTCTGACCCCGAAGAAATGGGCTGGGCCTAATCTCTGATCTAAAGAGAGAAGCTGACCAAGATTAGCCTGGCAGGAATCCATCCAACAACACTGAGTGAGGACAGTGCAGGAAATGTGCCGGAAAACTGCTTTTCATTTTCCTCGTGCTTCCTCAAAAGCATCCTACTCTCGCCTCACTAAAATGAATGCCCTCAATACGAAACAAGGAAAGAAAAAAACTGGAAAATGTTGGAGTCTTCCCTTAAAATGTATCCATGAAACACTTACTACAAAATATCATTTATGAAGCAGATTCACAACTAACCAACGCTACATTTCAATTAAAGGGAAAATAAGATGAATATTCACAGTCAAACATCATTTAGTGAGTTGTGGGCTCATTCTTCCAAAATAACAAACACTCTGCACACACCATGTATCACAACTTCTCCATCCCTGGTCCCACACAACACAACACTCCACATGTTAAGAGAACGACTCGACGACAACGACGGTCCCTCTGCTCCACCAGCACTCTGATATAAGTTAAGGCAGGCTGGAAATGTCCCGCTTTGGGGGGGGGGCCGTCCGGTTTGCAGGCGCCGCCGTTGGCTTTGTCCTCGAAGATCAGCACTCTGTGGAGGGAGAGAGAAATGCATTCATTAGCAAATAAAACACAAACGCACTGGCAATTTTTAAAAGAACACACATTGTCCATACACTGTACGATTCATTCCAACATAGATGTTTATTAATATAAAGTGGTTGATTACTTATTTCTCTCTTATTAACCTCACAATAAAAGCAATCAATCATGATGCTAATTTCTTGTTTTTTTATTTCATGTTTTTCAATGTGATGACATTTGTTGTATGTGTTTTATTAAAGTAAGGGCTGCAACAAATGTTAGTTTTCATTATCAATTTATATATATTTTTTATACAATTATTAGACTTATCATTTGGTCAATAACATAAAAAAAACGGACATCATTTGACGTCTTCAAATGGTTTTGGGTGATTTTGTCTGCTCCTTGATCACAATTTTTTAATTTAAATAAATATTAAAAAGTCAAAGATCTATAGAAATATCGGTTAATTAGCACACACGAGTAAAAAGAGCAGCAACAATTCACTATGTGTACTTGTTTATTTCTAGTCTTTGAATTGTTATTGTACAATGCCTTGTCTTTTTATGCTGCTGCAACAAACGTTTCCCAAACTGGGATCAATAAAGTAATATCTTATCTTAACGCTTCTATCAACCGACTATTTCATAAATCCACTGAAACTAGTATGTATTTAAACATGCAGAGATATAAATACTTTGTTTAATGCCCTCAGCACCATGGAATTGTGCATACAGAAAGTAAAATATAAAGAAGGCCGTAGTAAAAGGATGTGAAAAAGACAAGTATAAACGATACAGGCAGGATGTGCAAGAGAATACACACAGAGCCACAGCTACAGTGTGTGTGAGCGCTGAGTGAGAGGAAAGGAATGAAGGAAAGCACAAAGGGGAGTGAGGGGAATGCTGGTTCAGACTGAACACAGCGGAGTGAGTGATCTGACGGGAGCTATTCAGGGCGAATGCCTGTCTTTAATTTCCTTTTTTGGAAAACTCTGCAAAGCTCCACTAAGCTCTTAAGGAGCCATGATCCCGACCACGAAACGGCCACTCAGCGACTCAGAGCCCGACACAAACACTCTCACTTCTTCTTTTCCTGCACACTGCTGGTGTCTGCTACACAGAGCTGCCTGCAGTCAGTCAAAGCCCCCCCCCCCCCCCCCCAGTCACTGATTTATCAAACAACTCAAATCAACTGTTTTGGAAAATCAAAGTGTACATTCTGTTATTATTCTCTTACTCTATTTTAAATGTATATAGTTGACTTATGTCTTCGTTGTACTTGCCCCTTGCTCCTTTGTATCCCCTGCAAGGTTTTATTTTGTTTTTGTTCTTGGATTATTCTTTTTATTTCTGGACAGTAGTAGGTGTGAAGTCCTTTTCTGATATTACCAGACACCTCTAGCTATTGACTAGTCAATAAAATCCACATTACTCATGAAAATTATCATTGTGTAAACAAGTTAGGAAAAAAATAAATATTGTGATACATGAGCTCCTTCATAAAGCCTAGCTCTACATACAGGATTTAGATTTTTTAGTCAAGATCCCTCACATCCGTTAACCGATAATGCTTGTAGAAAATATAAAAACGATAAGGCTCATATTATGGAAGTCTTTGTAAAAAAGAACTAGTGTGAGTGAGTGTCCTGCCTACATAATCGCACTAATATAAACTCTATTCAAAAGAAGAAGTTAAAAAACTGGACCGAAATTAGGAGCTGACCTCAATCAGTTTCCTCTGATTGTAAGAAGATCAATTGTTGCCGTGCCAAATGCCACAAATATATCTGTTCTAGAGCGTATTGTCCCCTCAACGTCTCCCCCCTCTCTACTCTCTGGAGACAAAAACAGCGCACAAGAGAGGCTTTGTAGACTCAGATATCAGAGAGGGGAGCAGCAGGATGCTTTATGAAAGCCTTTAACCAATGTTTCCTTTCCTAATCAGATCAATGATTACGCATGTACATATTTCATACACTACAACATGTTTGTAGCCAATACAAGCTTACTCAAATCTACTTTTCTTTCATATACCATTTGTGATGTTTCAGTACAGTGGATCTATAAGAGATAGCCAACTCCACAATCCTCTAGATTATTTTGGTGTGAGTTATCCAATTTTAGATTTTGTTGAATGCTCTTAAATTTGATTGAACAAAATTGGCCTCTTGCACAAAGCGCCAAAACAATTCTAAAACTCAACAGAAATGTGCCTTCCTTTAGCGCAGTGATACCTTTGACGGATGTAGTTGGGTATAAAGAAAATAGTCCCCATGTTAAACTGCTGTCAGTAAAGTCTGTGGATTAAGTTGAATAACTGGCTCATGATTTCTTAAAAGAAACATTTAAAAGGTCTCCTATCATGCTATTTTTAGGCTTATATTATGGGTCTCAGATATATACAAATATATAAAAATCTCTATTTCAGGCCTGTTAGAGAACTGCAGGTTCGGGTCCTTAGCTTGAAAACTAAAAAAAGAGGAGGGGGAGCTTGTTCCTGCTCAGAATTCTACCCAGATTCTCAGCTAAATGCTGCAGTGATGAAACGCCATCATGTTCCAAACCACATCAAGGATTATTTCTTAAACAGTATGGAGCTCAAATGCTTTTTCTCTTGCGGGTTTACCACAAGGTGAGTTCCTTTTTGTATTTCCTGCTTTTTTACACATACTCTCTCCAGTACAGGTTAGCTCTGAGTGTTAGCGATGCTTGCTAATGTAAACAAAGACCATATTACGTCCAAAACACGTCAGGCATTGTTTCTGATAGCAACGTTTCTGATAGTGCCGTGGGTCCACATTTCCGATATTACGTCATATCGGACACAAATGTGGATCAGCTCCGCTGTACCCCCGTTTTTAGAGATTTGGGTACGGAGGAAAAGAGAGAGGGTTTTATTTTCTGATACTTTGTGAGTTCCCTGACACACAGGGCAGGGGACACATATTTATGTATAAAATACATCAAAAAGTGCATTTTGCATGATAGATCCCCTTTAAGTTAAAAATAATTCAATAACAGACTTTTTCTGAAATACAGGGTCCATCTTAAATAACTGGGTAATGATTTCTGAGAGGGGCATTGCTTCATCCTCTTTTAACTTCAATGCTATTTAAAAAATGCTTCGACAAACTGAATTAATGACAGACATCCGCTTATTTCTGAAATACAGGGTCTATCTTCTAGAAAGCTACCAAGTGGACTGGAGTGGTGGGGAGGGGATGAAACACTTATAAATAGAGGCTTGGGGATTATTGAATACACTTTCGAAATATGGTAAAGGACAAAGGCAGAAAAGTTATGCATTTCCTCTGCTGGGTGATTGTGGGATTATGAGGATTTGTCTACATGCTGCAGTAAATACACACTTTCTCTCTCAGTGTGACTCAATGCAAGGCTGCTTTAAAAAGGCTTAGACTCACCTCACTAACCCGCGTGAGAACGGAAATAATATACCATATCCACTATAGCTATTCATTTCTATTGTAAAAGTGGAATTTGCTTGACAGAATTTGAGGTTATTTGGTGTTTTTGTCCTATGTTACTGTGGGGTTGTTTAAAACAAGAGACAATAACAGAACAAAAATGTAAGTTTTCCATTTAAATACATAATTGAACATATAATAATAACAATACACTTATTTTCATTCGGTTGATTCCTTTTTTAACTATTAAAGTGTCCAAGTTAAGGAAGGCTTTGTTAAAGTTGCCTTTTCTATATACATTTTGACCTAAATTCACCAAGAATGTACTTTTGCCACCATACTTAGGGGCTTGGTGGTCCATATTTCCAGTGGTAAAAAATATTAAACGTGTCTCCCTGGACTGTCAGTGGTTAATCCGCTGTAATCAGTTACCTAAGCTCCTGATCCCAGCTCAGGATAAGGATGGGTTGACTATGGATAGGTTTGTTGCCATTGAGATTAACGCAGCTCGTGTTAGTGACATCATCATTAGTCATCCCAGTATCCCCTGCTGCAGGAGGAAACAATCGGCTGACACGACACATGATTCACATCCTACACACACAGACCCACAATGCAGCAGCAGGTGGTTTATAGACACCATTTAACACAAAGGGGGTGTGACAAATGTATTACAAGGAAATGTAAAATACTCGCCTGTAAACATTAAGCTTCTACTATTCATACAGCATGTGATGCAAATGTGTGAGGGTTACAACCATTGCCGACAAATGTATTTACGGCAGTTCATTTTTAAGATAAAAATGGACTTATCATTCATTTACTTGATTTTCTTTAATTAGAGCTGATTCTGGAAAACAGAAACGCAGAGTATAAGTTTAGGGCTTTTATTGTGAAAGGAAAGAACTAAAGGAGTGGATCCGCTGTCAGCGTGGAAAAGAATGGTACGTTTTGGACCAAGATCCTGTGTTGTACTTTCATCATCCAAATTAGTATAGAGGAAACTCGTAACACTTGGCCACACTATAGTGCATTTCTTAATGTACTGTCCATTCTGCTTGATGCCTTAATCTGGGGTGTAAATGATCCGAAGAAATCAACCTTCTCCCGACGAAAAATTGCTTTGCTTTTCTTCACGTTCAGTGTAAAAGCTACCAAGACTTAAATACTTATAGAAAAAATATAATGCTGTTAAGATTAATTGGACAAAAAAAACCTTCTTCTGTGTAAAGGCCTTAACTCTGCAAGTGTGTACAAACAGTTACTTACAGTTTGAGCACCGCTGAGCGCTTGCCCAGCATCATCTTGACGAAGTCTCTGTAGTTGATGGTGTTGCTGCTGCCGCCCGTCACCTCCACGATCATCTTCTTCAGCTCCAGGTGGGTCTTCGGGACCCCCATCTTCTCCATCGTCCGCTTTAGACCCATCATATCTGAGGAGGACCAGTCACCAGGTTAGATATTTATCAAGGCGCAAATCTGTATTCCTTACAAATATTGGACTGTAAGGAAACCACAACATTATCGAAATGCTTAGTTTTATGTATCTTAAGCATTTTGAATGGGCACATCAGTAATTCCACACATGCTCTGTTTACTCTGCATTACGTGGAGAACTAATATGGGCCTGGAAGAGTCGAAAAATGTACATCTCAGTTGTTACAATGGAAAGAATGTAGTTTTAGTATGGTTAAAAAATAAAAAACTTGATATCAGGTGGGGTTTGGTTGTATTTGTCTGTTTAATGAGGAAGATTGGTTTTGTTTACTTTAAAATACTAAATAAAAGCTTGGGGAACATATTGAACTTACCTCTGGAAAACAGAGATGAAACTACACAAACCTTCCCAAATACATGAAATATATATTGTTGGTTGTTGTTCCGACATCAATCAGTTGGAAAGTTTTAACATACTGCATTGCCCAACTCTAATTTAAATGCTGATGAAAGCACTAGATAAAAGTTAAGGGATCACCAAAGTACTTCAAATTCATCTTTTGGACAGCATGGACATCTGCACCTACTGTTAATGCAAGCTAATTATAGTTGTTGAGATGTTTCAGATTGGACCACAGTGGGGGACCAAGCAACTGACATTACCATCTGTTAGCCGCTAACGTGGCTACAAACAACGCAAGTTGACATAAAGGACAATCGGCAGCTTCTCTCTACCTGCAGACAGACATCATGTCCGACTCACATCTGCTCAGGAACACCCTCACAGCGGTGGACAGTATTGTCTTACTTTACATACAGGAAACAAACATGACACACAAGCCTGTTACAGGCCTGTGCACAGCCGAACAGCCCCCAACACACACAGTATTAATTACTGCTCCCTCATGCAGCGCTGCACAGGGGTCAGCTGACAGTTGTTATCTGGTACAGTTGTTGTTGTTTTAGTGCAACTATAACTCACCAATCTCTCCTTGGTCATTCAGGTCAAACTCGGCATATTTATCTGCAAAACAAAACACACACACATAAGAGATTATTATACACACACACACACACCACATCGCCTTCAGCAACATTTAAACAAACAAATCACCAGCTGGCATCTTACATGTCAGCAAAAGTGTTAACAGAGACCTCAGTGTCTAAAAGGACAGGCACTAACAGCTGATGATGACAGGTGTGTTTTTCTGTGTGTGTGTTTTGGATGTCTGTCAGTGGTCAGCAGCTGAGTGGGGTTGACATCGGAGACATATTAGAGTGAGAGGGTCAGGAAGTTAAAGGAGAACTCAGAGTTCAAACACAGCACTAAGGAAGGAAACCAAAAAGGCTTGGCTGGACAATTTTAAGACTTGGATACAAATGTTGCTCTCTCAGTCACAAATGAAATCTGGTGCTACTAGCCTGCAGAAAAAACACTTATGAAGATCCCACATTAATGAAGTATAATATTGCAACTTTTCAGAAAGTAAGAATCGCATTTGGAGCCTTCTTGTACAGACTCAATACTTTTTTCCTGATTCTAAAAATGTGCAAAGAACAATGTAAGTTTCCTGCAGATGGCCATTAAGCTTAAAGGAATAGTTGGAACGTGTTTAAATAAAACTAGTTATCTTCCCTACTAAGAGTTATACGAGAGGACCGACACCACACTCGTATCTGCTGATAAATAAGGAGCTGGGGTCAGTTAGCTTAGCATAGCATAAAGACTGCAAGCAGAGGGAAACATGCTAGCCTGGTTTTGAATGATGGTTAAAGAAATAGCGGACACAAGCCATCGTGTTATAAAAATTTTCACTTTGTAAGGGGATGCTCGTCAAACAATCTTTAAATGGGAAATATGTTCTCTACTACAATGTATTTTGGTAATTTTAAGTCAATACTGACAAAAGAGAAGAGGAGTCATTTGACTAATCTCATAATCAACCTTTAGGCATTCCTATTAAGTTCATTATGTGGTTATCTTTAAAAAACAAAAAGAAACATTCCCGCTTCTTCCTACATTTCAGTATTCTCTTTTGTCCAGAAGACCACTTCAGTCAGATTACACTGATTTCTGTCGCACAGTGAAAGCTCTGTGTGTGTGTGTGTGTGTGTGTGTGTGTGTGTGTGTGTGTGTGTTGGGGAGGAAGAGAGAGGACTGTGTTAACCCAAGGGGAGAGGGACAGGACAATGCTAACCCTGTTCAAAATCTCTGAGAAAGGGGCCTCCACACACACACATCTACACAGAAACACACAGCGAGCTTTTGAGTGGGCCACTTGTCGCAGAGCAGCCTGTTGATCATCTGCAGACAGAAAATGGCTCGACCAAACTAAAATGTCTTTAACGTATCCTCCTGACCAAAATTCCTTCAGCAGAGGATGTAACAAAATACATAACAGCCATTTTATGACAATATTTTGATTTTGATCTGCTTCTGTTTGACATCATAAAGATGTCTGCTGGTAAGTTTGAATACTTACAGTTGTGGCAGATATCATTTGAAGGGGCTTTTCATTTAATGAAATAGAACAAACCCTGGTGATAAATAGTTGAAATAACTTCCCCTGCCCGGCCAACAGATAATAAACAATGAACTTTTTTCCCACACTTTTAAAAGACACTGATCCTACAGTATGGCCATACAAAAACACACCATGATTATTTGAAAGGAGGCCCTGTTGTGCTTTTTGGGGTTTTCCCTTTCCTGGAGTGTGTCATACTGAAAAGAAATGCAGTATGAGAAAAATAAAGACCTTTAAACATGTCACAGTAGAGACACAAAATATGAACCTGAAAATAAGCATATTAGGACCCCTTTAATAAAACATGTTTTAAATGATCATTCCCCTTACTATATCGCAATCATCGCAATATCAGTCATAATAAATAAAATTAGTTATTTTGTCCCGAATTGTACAGCCCGATAAGCATCCTTCATATTACAGGGTATATGCAGGAATCCTGAAGTCAAATGTAAAACCTTTAAAGACCTTTTTTAAGACCCTTTCCACACATTTTAAGACCTCATCGCCACTTCGAGTTTTAACCGGTTACCTTGGTGACACACTTCACCTCACATTGACTATATACAGTATTGATTGTCCTTCCTCCTTATCTTCCAACCATTTGGACGCAGTCTTGCATTTCCCCATAACGATGTTGTTTAACGGACCTTCGCACGCTTTCAAGCAGTGAGCGTGCGATCTCCTGTTCAGATTAGGGCTGCACGATGTTTTTCTGACAAATATTGCGATTGCGATTTGCGATATTTGTTTTTAAGCGACCCAACGGAAGTTTATTGTAAAAGGCGGCCATATTACATTACATTACATTGCATTTAGCTGACGCTTTTGTCCAAAGCGACTTACAATAAGTACATTCGACCAGGAAGACACAACCTTGAAGAAAACAGAATCATATAAGTATATCAGGTTTCATAGAGCCAAACATTTCAAGTGCTACTCAACTGGCTTTAGGTAATCCAGTCCTTTATTGGTATAAAAGTGCTTCGTTAATCGTTCTAACGCTTACGTTCATATCTCCGGCTAGGAAGGTCGCATCAACGTACTCCCGTCTCTAGCACCCCCGCAGCTTGAGCTACGAGTGAAAGAACTAAACTTACATGAAGCTTCCGTTGGGTTGCTTTAAAGTCAAGCTTCAGTTTAAGATTCACCCTGTAATAGAAACACGTGATGGAGCATTACTAACCTGACTCGGATGCTTTGTTTCACCAAACCATCTAGGAGAGCTCCATTGGAAGCCGTTTGGAAAGGGCAGGCACTTTCAAAAATACTTGGCAGGTGATTGGATCAATCTGTCTATCACCTTCTATCATGGGCCACTTCTGATTGGTTAACAATGGCTGGTACATGTGGAGCACAGCACTTCTGATTGGTGTGGATGACTGACACACAAGAAAAAAGTTTAAAAAAAGATTTTTTTTTGTTTTGTTTAAATCGCAGGCTTTGCGATTTGATAATCGCATAATTTAAAATCGCGATTTTGATTTAAAATCGATTAATCGTTCAGCCCTAGTTCAGATGACGTCAAATCCAACGGGATGCCATAAATAAACTACACAGAATCACACACCTACGCAATGATTACATTCAGGTAAACTTTAGAATACAACCTCTTTGGATCATTTATATTAGGGATGCTCCGATCGTCAATTTTGGGGCCGATCGCCGAAATCAGTATCGGCCGATACCGATCTTCCATTTAAAGTGATGTTTAAAACTCAGTTAATGGGGCTCATTCACTGGCGCTTCCAAAAACAACAATCAACTTAATTATTACATTCAAATGATGTACATTATTCAAGTTCTCCGCTCACCGTTCCGTCACAGCGGGCGGAGCTGCAGGATTTCTGCTTCACACACGTTGCATTCCGCTATTTTACTGTCTTTTTCGGACACCTTAAAATACTGCCAGACCGGTGAAGCCATTTTGGCGAGCTTGTTTTGCCGCGCACAGAGAAAAGTGTCATGTATTTTACGTCATGCGATCGGCTCTCGCGATCGGCATGTTTAGAGAGCACCGATCGATCGGTGGAGTGTGAGTATCGGCCGATCTCGATCGGTGACCGATCGATCGGAGCGTCCCTAATTTATATACTTATTGAAAACAAGCTACAAAATGTAATACCTTGGAAAATGCCATTTGATACTTTTTAATAGCCATAATTTTTGCTAAATTGATTTATGAACTTTTTATACTTTTTAAGACCCCGCGGACACCCTGTATAATAAAACAAAAATGAATAATTGAAAAAAGTAATTTGACCCTTAAAGTAGGGTATGTTTATAAATGTTATGGTCATGAGAATAATTGATGTGATTTGGTTTGTGTTTAAAAGCTGTGTTTAGTGACCTCTGGTTAAGTGGAACAGTATGAAACAGAAGGGGAATGACAGAAAGTAAAAAGAGCGATCCTCAAGGGAACTGGGTGTCAGTTCCTCTTTCAGTTTATATATTGCTGCTCCATTTCCTCCAGCAAGCATAGATTATAAGTAGGACAGTTGGCATGTTCCTCATATGCCCTCTATAAAATGTTTTTTAAAAAGCCTTATGTCGCTGATAATATACTTTGTTCTCTACATGCACCCAGAGCCTACATGTGTAATATCAGAGCAATGGGGAGGAGATCTTTGGCAAATCATGTCCTTTTGTTCCCGCTTTTATCTCCTCACAGCAGTGATGTTTTCTATCCCCAGGAGCTATGCGTTTACCCAGCATATTTCTGAATATTGTAACAATAAGCAGAGGAACGCCCCTGCACATTCCTGCAGGGCCACGGAGGATTTGGCCTTGCAAAGCTCTCAGAAATCTCTGCAGTCCGTCTTTCCCACAGAGAAAAACAAAATGCTGAAGACTCGTGTGTGTGCAAACTGCCAACAAACACACATTTTCAGGCGAAGACAAAAGCCAGGAAAAAGGAACACACCCTCACAAAGACCAATACTTAGATACTGAAACTACTGATGGGACGGAGGGGATTTACTTACTTTTGAGACCTTCCAACTTTTCCGCCAGGTCTTCTTCATCCCTGTATTTCTGGTCTTCCAGGTATTCCTGAAAAAAAGAGAAAAGGGGTGAATACACTGAAAGTGATCAGGAAGGAAAACAAGTTTGACTGAAACCCCTGAAAAACCACAGACTTGTTCTTTCCTTCACCACAAACAAAGGTTTAGTGCAGCACACGATTGTAGGAGTCTGTATTTGTGTGATGTCTACCAGGGGCTGTTTTTAAAATCTGACTGCTGCAGGAAGGAAGGATCATGGCATGTTTTCTTGTTTTGTTTTATGTATACTGTATGCAAATAAACGAGTTTGTAATTTGTATAAAGTACATGTAGGACAAACCAGGTCAATAGATACAACGTTTTTAAAAAACTGTCACATTTCTTAAATTCTCCAAGAAACTTCAATATGCTTTTAGTCAAACTACACAAAAATGAAACAAGCCCACGCACACATTAAAGCCTTACTATCCTACACTACTCGGTCAAAAGTGTCTTGGGAATGATGACTCACAGTCTTAAGATGTCCTTCCCCCTCACATTGTCATTACTTATGTTCATTAAGTGGAACACCTCACAGGGGTGTAAGAGGAAAGAGCCTGCAGGGAGCCATCGTAATGAAATGATAATGATGCAATCTGCCATGTGGGAGTGAGCCTCCATCCTCACCGAGAGGAGGGGAGAGAGGGAGGAGGGGAGAGAGGGAGGAGGGGAGAGAGGGAGGCTGTTCTCTGCACTGACCTCTGCGTGTCAGTCAAGCATGTCATTAGGGTGAGGAGGGTAAACGGCAACGCCACAACTGGATGTTTATCAAAGACGCCTGACTCAGCCTGCTGAATCACTACTGAGACACACCCCCCCCCCCCCCCACATGAAGGAATGTCCTCTCACAGTCACAGTGCATCTTGATCGAGTGCTGAGCCAGTATTACTCATGTCATATTAACAGTAACGTTCATGAATCTAAATATTGTTTGGACAATGACCCTAAGAAAGACCCATGCTCTGGTCATATTCTAGGACCTATTGTCGTTTAAAATAAAGCCTTATTTATTATTGCGCGAACCAAACCAAGCAAGGATTTGAATACATTTTTGGGTTATAAAATATCAGAAGATATTGAGGGATGTCCATCACAAATACTCAAAGCCCAACCCGATAGAAAGAACGTTTACAAATTCACATTGGAGGAGCTAGAACAGGGAATTTGCTTAAAAAGGAAGCCAATGAAATGCCATGTTCGTAGATAAAAGTGCTTCGACTCTAAGTGAAGTCCCAACAGGATCCACTTGGACATATGCACCCAGGTCAATATAATGTACATAGACGGATTACTGAACCGTGGGTCCAAAGTGTCAGGGGCCCCCTGGCCTTCAGTTCACAAAGTGTAACTCGAAGAGACACGTACCAACCAGGAAGAGAATACAAATGACCACAAGGAAACAGATTCTACAAAGAGGACAAAAATGAATGCAACAAAGCTGCAAAAAGCGCATCACAAGTTCAACAATAAAAAGGGGGAAACAACCACAACTATGAAGAAACGGAAAACTACAGAAGGACCAAACTAGTTAAAAACTGACACAAAACAACCGGACAGAATAGAGACTCACAAAACAAGTTCAGACATGTATCAACAAAAAGATTAACAGTGACAAAAGAAATCTATGAGAAGGGAACAGCTCGAACAAGGAGAGGCACAAATAACTACAGCAAACCGCAAACGGATTACAAATTGACACAAAAGAACTACAACGAGTAACAAAAAGGACTACAACGAGACAGAGAGCAACTAAAGTGACACAAAACAAGTACAGGACACACTGAATGACGATCAAATGGGAAAAAGAAACCCATAATAACTACAGAAAGAGACAAAAAGTACAAATTGACACGGAACATCTACAACAAGACACACAATGACATTAAAAAGAGGCTAAACATCTATACACTCTGTATGTGGTGGGGTCTTTGCGCCCTGGAACCCAATCTCTCATAATCCCCCCATGGATGTCAGTTTATAAAAACCAAGCATTTAATCCCAGGAACTGTTTTTTTAGATCTCTTATACTAAGAGATGTACACATTCACAATAACTGGGTGAATATCTATGAAGGAACTGAGAGTGTGTGCGTGCGCGTGTGTGTGTGTGTGTGCGCGTGTGTGTGTCTGCAGGAATGTGACAGGCGCTGCAGGCTGCCCTCTTGATGCGACCTGGTTTTTCATGTGAGGCGATGACATCAAAGTGAGGGAGAGATTATACAGACATCCAGTTAATCTGAGGAGAGCAGTGTGGAGGAGTCCGAGCAAGCGAGGCCTGATGTGAGACAAAGGGCTCGTTCACACACCTGTTCCCCGGCAGAGGAGCCACAAAACACGGGGGAACAACTGATCGATATGACGGGGTCAGAAGGGAAATGCCATGTGTGTCAGCCATTCAACAAGTGCCACAAGACTGCAGCGGGAAATCAATCAAATGCATTACCAGCTCCAATAAAATAGTAATACAATAACCTGTGTGGCGTTCAGGGGACTCCTTTTACACGAACTGCCTTGATACATCAGTGCAAAGAGAGGCCAATGCCAAGTCAAGTGTATGCAGGCTCATTACATTCAAATTCCCGAGAGAGGACGTTAGACACGACACATGGAGATATGAGGACTATGCGTACCTTGTTTATTTCGTCCAGTTTTACCCTTTGCTGCTCCTTTAACAGTCCAAAGGATTTCCCTCCTGTGAAAAAAAAGCACATTTTGTTAATTGCATGCTGGTTAATTAGGATTTAGCTCGTATTGTAGTCGGGGTCGGCCTGCTGATGCTCTATTGTAAAGACTCAAGCTAGCAGCAGACATTAATACCCGAGAAACAGACAATAAAGCATTCCGCTGTTGTTCTTTTGTGTTTTACCTTGCAGATTTGAAGGCATCCTGGAGTTTGTGTGTGGGGGAAAAAAATCCAGAAAATGAAAAAATATCCGAGCCAGAAGGCTACCGCTGCTGTCCGCCGGGGCGATACTCTGTTCTCCGTCAGAGACCGGGCTCACTGGGCCACTAGGTACCGGTGTCAAGACGGACACAATTATAAGAGGGACATCCGGTTAAGCTTTTCAAAACAAACCGTTGACCCGTTTTATACTTTCGTCTTTCAAGTTCTCTATCCATTCTTTACACAAAAAACCAACATCAGAATCAAAATTGGCTGAGTAAAAAATAGTGAAATAAATGATAGTAATTTTGATAAATACAAATAATAAAAAATAATGATAACATTTCAATTTATTACAGTCATGAACCAATCTACTACCAAATAGGCTACTATACTTAACGTGATTAAAACAATGCCACACAACTGTTAAGCTTGGTCTTGAGTCCGGAAATCTGGTACAGAAATAATGGTGCAAGTACCATCTCTCGTTCGTGCATTAATAGGCCTACATGTTTTATTTGTATTATATCAATTTGTTTACTTTTATTCTTATTATGTGTAGGGCCTACTATCTGTGTTTCTTTCTCTTTTCTGCTGCTGTTACGATACGTGAATGTCTCTACGGGGATGAATAAAGGTCCATCTTATCTCATTTTATCAATTTTCATATTTTTAGGTTACAGGAACAAAGCACACTTTTAGCAATGGTCAAAGGTCAAGACTTTGGAAATATTTGTAACGTTTTAACAGTGGTTTCATTCAATATATTTCATATGAATGTTGCTTTTTGACATTGCAAATATTTATATCTTTATATTTGTGTTATATGTCATAAAGAATACCTGATTGTTTTCCTTGTAGTAGTAGGGATTCGATTTTAATTATATTATTTATTTGTTGTCACAAGGGGCTTTTTCCTCAAATAGAATTACATTATATATATATATATATATATATATATATATATATATATAAACAAAACAAAAAAACAGTAGATAAAATTAACATTGGACTGTTACAAGTAGGCAAACACAGGTTGATATATATATATAAAGCCACAATAACCAACAGCATACAATGTCTGTATATAAGTGTATCTGTCATTTGGAAACAAACACAAACAGTGCAAAGGAATTGTAATGAAGTGGACACAAACAGATAATACCCTTGTGTTGTGCTTTTATGATGTAACTCTTATTGTGAAGGCTGCAACATCTGAATTCCGGTATCATTGTAGATGCACTGTCCTCATCAGTGAATGATGCTTTTGGAGTAAACTGGGTCATTTCTTTCTCGCGTTCACCACCATCTGGCGGTTGTGGAAACTGCACATAATGGGAGTAATTTAGACAATACTGGAGCAGAAACCTATTCAGGAAATGCTAATTCTACTGATCGTGTTGCTTTACGCAGGCAAACTCAGTGGGCAGGCACATCTCGTTCCACCAGGAAACTAGTTTAACTCATTAAAGGCCTATCTGTGTGATACAAAAGACTTCAAAGGTCGGTCACTGTCTGAGAAATTCTTGTAAAATATTGAAATGTGTTCTCTCCTGGGACCTTAAAGGTCCCATGTCATGGCCATTTCTACTGATCATAATTCCATTGTTGAGGTCTACTAGAATAGATTTACATTGTTCAATGTTCCAAAATCACATTGGTTTTCTCATACAGCATCTCTGAAGTAGGCTATGTGTATTCACTCTCTGTCCTACACGCCTTGTTGGAGGAGCAAGCAAACAATCTCCAACGAGGCAGGGGCAGCATAGACAGGTATTTTCTGTGTTAGAGTTTTACTCGCTACAGGGTGTAGCCTACTTTGAGGGTTTGTGACATGCAGAAAAAGCTACATAACACACAAGGGGACGGTTAATAACCGGAAAAGCATGACATGGGACCTTTAAGGGTTTCTCGCATTATATATAGTATATATATAGTTGATCAAAGCTGACCTCATGACAAGGGGGATTCATTTGGTTATTCACCTTTGGCCTTTTTCAGTACAATGGCTTTTTATTGTGACTCATCAGATGACTCTCATCTGACTTACTCTGAACATGAACACATAGTCATCAACAACATGTAGCCTATTACTTAGTCTATTCATATTCCGCCAATAAACTGTTTCAATCCACAATTAAAAGTATGTTTTGAGTCTGCTGTGCAACCAAACTGAAATCCATCATGCATGAATTTAATTCACACTGTTTGAAATATTTCATTGTCTGCATATGATTGGATTCATTATGCCTCGAGATGATTTTAGCTTTCAAAATCCAATCAAAAAGTTGTGCCTACTTGTCTTGGGTAGTTTTACAGAGTCTTAGCGTCACATAATATAGAAGCTATTTAAAACATTCCCAAGAAAAGTTTTGATTTTTACTTTAAAACAATCAGATGAAATAGAAAAAGAAAAATGTGTTTACATATTTGTTTTCATACGGAGTCATAAAGTCACACATCATGTAAGCCATTAAAAAAGTCCAAGAGATTTCATTTGAAAAAAATGCAGATTGTTTCATATAAAAACTGAACTAAAAGGTGGACAGAAATCCAAATCATTGAGGTGTGCCCTTTTTGTGTTTGGAGTCATAAAGTCACACAACATGGAGTATTTTTTTTTAAAACACGCTGAAATTATCTATTAAAATATGTTGGTCAAATCTATTCAGTACACATCATTTACCAAAAAGAAAAGGAAGACACATTTAACATAGCTGACTGGTCCTTACAATTTATAAACTGAAAATGAAATAGGCTGCTCACATCAATGCATTATTCACTACATCTAAAATGTTTATTTCCCACAATTCTCATCCCCCAACAACAATCAGCATTGAAACGACTCTTCTGAGCCTGTCTTTCCAAGCACTACATGTGTAGTAAACACTGATATGACGCCAAAGGATATGCAACAAAACCGAAATGGATCATGCATGAAGATAATTCCCATTCTCTTTGTCCGGAAGTGTTTCTTTGTCTGTTTATGATTGGCTCTGACATCATTATGCCTCAGATGAAGCTTTAATCCTCTTAATGTGATGTCATTTCAGCCTCATAAAGACACACTTGGCTCCAACATTCATTTTGGTTTCTGGATGGAAGAACATTTCCAAACGATTAGGGAGGATTTCCTGCTGCAGAACCATTCAAATCCTCCTGTTCACAAACATAGTGTCTTTTTTAAACCTCTATCAACTGCATACACACCTTTAAATAAAGTAAAACACCCAACATGAGTTTAACAGCAATTCAATGCAGCAATGGTAATCATTCATGTTTAATGATATGTGTTTCCCACAAAACCATAAACAATTTTAGCATAACACAAATGTAATTACAATCATAAGCATTCATCAGCTTTTTCTAACTGTGATAACATGTATGATTTCCCTCACACATCTTGCATCTATCATAATTAATTTATATTATTTTAAAAATGTTTAGGATATCCTAATGTGACATTAATAATATATAATATATAAAATGGATGTTTGATAAAAAGAAAAACAAAATAAATCCCCTAATACATAATAATATTCAAGTTTAGTTTAGTTGTTAGAATTAAAGATTAGTTTGTCGCCCCATGTGGTTATTTATTTTAAAACCACGTCTTTGTAATATTTATATATATATTTTACAAATTATGTTTAACAAATACTTTATAAGAATATCATTGTTATTAACTTTGATCAGCTTTTATACATTATAATTATACTGATATTAATAATTATCTATTATATAGCATGAATCTAGCCTCAGGTCTTTTTTGGATTATGACCAGAAGAGTTATTTATAGTAAATAATGTTCAGTAAATTCATAGGTTTTACTAGATTTAAATAAAAATGTGATGAGACTTTAGCATTTAGCATGTGTGAAATTAATGTCACCATAATCATAAAAAAAATAAAAAAAAGAGAATATAAATAGGTATGTTAGATTTCTTTTGAACTTTTGACCAATTCTAAAGTTGAGAAATGGTCATGTCTTAATGAAAAGTAGTTACTGTAACAATCTGTAGATACTGTTTTAATAATAATCTGTAATCCTGTTGTTTTTCCCTTATTTTTTATTTATAAAATGTTACAGCATGTTTTGACTCTCAGGGCCACTTTACTGAATGTATCCCAAAACTACACAGAAAGCAAACAGACCAAGCATCAGAAAAAAAATGATTCAATCAGAAGTTATTTTCTATGTGATAATAAAGACGTTTTTATCCACATGCATTTGACTCTGCGTCAGGAAACAGGCATGATGCTTTTGTCCTCACAATATACAGAATTTAAATGACAAACGAGTTTGAGTGTTTTATGGGAGTGTAGATGAAAGTCGGTTTATTCAGTTTACCACAGAGCATTTAGTTTTATTACAGGAGACGTTTTTAACACTCCCCGCTCTGATTTACATGAGGAGGCCTTTCTTTTTAACAGCTAAAGAGATTAGACTGCATCATATTCATCTGTGCGCCTCTGAAGCTCCTTACAGCTGTTTCACAAGCATTAACTCAGGGCTGGATCACAGGCCTGCTGCTTTAAATATATCATGACCTCGGGAAGACAACAGTCTGCTGTTAAATTAAACCGACTGCAAAACACTTTCAAATTAGTGGTCCTCCCAGTGATTTTAAATCTCTCGTATGCTTTGTCTGAGGTACTTATGGACAAATGTAAGGCCATATAATTAAAGTGTAATCAAGTGGTCAAATATGAGATTACTGGTACATTTTGAATGAAAAGTCGACCAGTTAGACCTTCATTAAAGAGCACGTTTTATACTTATTTTCAGGTTCATACTTATATATAAGAAAAGGGTTATAATAATAAAACAATAACAATTAGGCAAATCGTTGTCTCATGCAATATGTTTATATGTTCAAAGCACATTCTTTCTCTCCAAACATCTGTCTGAAAACCTGTATCCAGCTATGGGATCGGCTTGTGAGAAGGACATGGCCAACATTGCAAAAGTATAAATATATAAAGCTGCGTGAGGAGAGGTGGTATATTTGAATGAGCCTAGGTAGTGTAGAGGAAACTTCTGTGTAGCAATGCAGTGGGAGTCACCGACTCAGGAAGGAGACACGGTAGGAGCAGTAGCTTTGATGTCAAACACTGATGGTTTATTTGGAGTAACGGCCGGAGGATTCACATCACAAGTCCAAGAGCCAGAGGTTCTGACTTCACGGTAGAGTTGCCACGTCAATTCTGGAGAGCCTCTCTCTTGCCAGCCCATTTAACTGGTTCCACAGAGAGTCATCAACATGTTTTGATAAGATAGCTTTAGATAGTGTAGAGTTATATTTGTATTTATTCATGTTAGCAAACTATGGATAAGCTTAAAATGGGAATAATTTGGGTAAAACTGTGAGCTGCATTTGGGGCCTGTTGACATGTGTTTTTGAGGACAAAGGAAGATGGGGGAAGGTGAGAGCATGTCCTGATTTGCATTCAACTTAGAACGAGCTACAGTGGTTGTGATGTTAAGAGAGGTCCCTTGGGTTTCTCTGGTGGTTATCAATAGTAGCAGTTAAGTGAATACTGTTCAAACAATACCTGTGTTTGTGTTTTATATTGATTTCTCTGTTTTATCCTTTCATAAATGTAAGGACTACAAATGGCTATAAACATTCTGGGCTGGTTGGAGTAAACAGGGTTTTATGGCTCTGTGGGGGAGGTGTAGGTATGCAGGCCTTGAGACCTTTGGTTGTAAAGTGAGCCTGTGTGGTTTCCTGCTGCGTTTCCTGCTGCGTTGCGTCTCCCAATGAGATGACCTGAAAAGATGACCAGCTGACCTAACACCAAACCCCTCCTTCTTACTCTGGTATATATCCGGTGGATCCCTGGCGTTCGGCCTCTTCTTCACATGCTGCCCTCGGGTGAAAGTAGCTCTGTAGTATGCGGACTAGAGCAGGAGTAAGCCGGCATTACTCCTTAAGCATTGCAATATAACTGTAATATATCATGTTGTATTGTAATGATTGTATTGCATTGTCATATTGCCATTAAAGTAGATTATTGTTAACGGTTACTTTGTAGATATGGATTCCTTCCTGTATTATAACCAGCTTCATAGGAACGCGCGGAGATTTGAAAAGCGGACCAGTTATCCCTCCAAATCTCCAACAAAATGGTGACCCGACGTCTAGAGATAACGAAGCTGAGGAAGAATTCAGACGCTTTCAAACATCTCAGACAATCAGCAGGACTCTGCAACTCTGCAAATAAGGTAAGCAGACGATGAAAGTCGCCTGTCTGTAATTGGATACGCTAAAACTTTAGGATTGTCTGTAGGCGTTTCACAGTGTTTTTATAGTTTAAATGGAATATACAATGCATATTTTACTATGTTAGGAAAGTTATATACAAAACGTAAACGTGGATCGACAGGTAGACGAAAGTCCTGCGTGACGTAAAATAGAGCAGTTTGGCGCGGATCTGCAGGTGTTTATTCCTGAGTGGCGTAGAAATGGTGCAGTTTGTGTGAATGCGAGGTTTGAATCCTGCACGGCAAAACCTGAAAACTCGATATATCAGATCGAGTCGCCGTTTAAAACTGGGGTTTAAATAACAGACCAATGCTAAAAGCTTAAAGCCAGAGGTCTGTTATATATTAAACCAAGGTAGAGCGTTTCCCTTTGTCTGGAAACTTCTGCTGCTGCCATCTAGTGGCTGAAAGGGGGTATCACACCCTTGAAACTTCTGCTGCTGCCATCTAGTGGATGAAAGGGGGTATCACACCCTTGAAACTTCTGCTGCTGCCATCTAGTGGCTGAAAGGGGGTATCACACCCTTGAAACTTCTGCTGCTGCCATCTAGTGGCTGAAAGGGGGTATCACACCCTTGAAACTTATGCGAGCTTAGAGTTTAATCATTACATTGCTGGCCGGTATTGTTTGGTAAACTGGTACAAAACAATAAGGGATTGAACATTTTTTACAACGACAGCAACAGGAGATGAGTAAACTCAAGAATCTGTAGAGTGTAAATACATTGTGCAAAACACATTTTACACTCGAACTGTTTGCAAATGTAGACAATATAAATAAATGTTCAGAAAGAAGACATAGGCCTACACTTGATTCAAATTTCATTACTGTGATCCGATTGGTGTGCTCTGCAGGTTTACTATTGTTCGAAGTAACAGTGGGATTTAAAATGAGAGAAGATATGGAGATGTTCTTTCATAGTGTGTGGAATATGTGATGCTGGAAACATGTAAGTATTTCAGAGTTGTGTTGGGTAAATATGTAACAATGGATGAGACAATTTTTGGAGTTAGTTTTTGTAATATCATAAGTAGACATTAATTATGTTGTTTAGATGGCATTTAACAACTAAGACAGATAGTATGATTAGAAAGAGACAGAGTGGAAAGGGTTGGATTTATTTAACATCAGTGTGCTAGACTTCTTATAGGTAATGTGTACCGGGACCTGGACTCCCCCTCTGAGTTAGAAAGGCTTTGATCCCGACCCTCCAAGCAGACAACGAGACCTAACCCAACAGGAGACTCCTCCTTCTCCATCGTACAGACAGAGAACCAGAGCTGAACCAACAACAACAACAAGACTACATCAAGACTGCAGCCAGAACTATCTCCACCTGTGGCATCCAGAACCAAACCAGCATGCTGACATACAGAGAGATACTCTCATCAGCCCCTCAGACAGGACATGAGAGCAGAATCCGCCCTCCATAAAAACAGCAGAGAGACTGTAAAGGAGGAGTGCAACAACAGTGGCATGATGGGGCTGCAGATGTGACTGGGCCAATGGCGGCCTACAAAAGTTACAGCGGATGGATTCAACAGCTGATGGACTGAAGAGAAGACAGAATCAGAGGAGTTGGCATGGTCGATTAGAAGTGAGGAGGCCGGGGTCACGGCTTGAGAAAACCAGGGGAGGAGAAAAGGAGAACGGGAATGAGTGAGTTACACATAAACACACTTATTCACGAAACGCACATTTAAATAACTTGAATTAACTTCATAAATACGTAAAGACAGAAAGATTTATTAATCATTTGGTAAATTAAAAATAGCAGTAAAGAGGAAACTATTAAAGTAAAATGATAATCATCCTAAAACACACTGACAGAGTAGAACCATATTCTTCAATATTTTCATCATGTTAACAATTCATTCTTTAAGACATTTTTATTCACGTGTGAATAAAGTAGTGATCTCATTGGTTACAATATTGATCACCATTAAAAGGATAGTTTTAGGAACCACTCTATAGGACAAATCTTTGTTTGTATTAATGGCTAGTGCCAAGCCACATATTAAATTCCAATCTAAAGTGTTGATTTCACCATTGTGGCATAGTTATTACCAGACTTCGGTTTTAAATCCTTGATAAAGGAGGGAGTAATTGTTGCATGTTCGGACACCCAAGGTTCCACACACTGCTAAAGAGTTTAACATCGTTTTTTAAGTAGACCAGAATTATAATGAGCTATGAAATGCAGAGCGACACAGATCCTAGTAATGTTTTGACTCAAGATAATAGTTATTGTACAAAAGTTTCTGAAATAGATCATTAGACATTTTAATTAGTAGTGGTACTCGAAGGAAGTGAGTTTTGTACCAAGTTTCAGGAAAAGTGGGAGGCGGAAGTCCCAATGACAAGTGAGAATCATCTTGAAAATTATAGTTGAAATCGTGACATATTTTTGTAGACAAAGGATACTGGCCTATGCTGAAATGTCAAAGTCTCTGCAGAGCACGACACATGGCCAAAAAAGACGGAGACCAACTGACCTTTGACCCTGACCGACAGTGTAACTTGACAAGGCACTGTGGATGACTGACTCTGGGGTGAACCTGACCAAACTTGACATGACAACCAGACAGTGTGAGTGTGAATGTATGCCGGCATGTGATCAGTGTAACTGCATGATTCTAAAACGATAACTAACCAAGCATGTTTTTTGGACTAACATATTATTTTGGAGCTCCAAGGGAAACGAGAGGTTTCCTAAAAATTCCACAAAAAGGGGAAACCGCACATGTGATATTTTACTCTCACATGAGTTGGCGGTTTGCAAATGTAAAAGCTGAAGATTCTGTTTCTTTTAGGCCTGAAGGACGGAGAGGAACACTTCTTTTCACTGAAGTGTTCACTATGGAAATAATGATAATAATGTTCGTTATGTTCCTAACCAATTACCTGACAGTTTTTGTTCCCCTCCCATTACAGGGGTTTGTTACACATGATTTCATGTGTAAAAAGGGGGAGTGAGTATAATGTATAAATGTCAACATGGCTGTAAAATTCACAATTTACATTTTTCTTTTAAGGATTGAGCATTGAATGTAATTAACCTGCTCCATATCTGGGGATAAGATACTGTTTGATGAATGTTGAGATGTTTCTAAATATTGATTTGAATTATAACAGGTAACAAAGAAGCAGTGGCCAAGGGGCTACTGTGAAACCGAAGAAGTTGACCTGTGATAATGAAACAATTTTGTAATATTTTAACAGACATTAGAGTAACTGAGGTTTGAAATGTAGAAAGAACATATTACAGTTAAAGCTAAAACATAGTAGTGTATTGAGACAGAATTTAATTTAGACAACATCATGTAACTAGCCTGGTAAAGAAGTAAAAGCCATATACTTTATTGTTTAGGTCATTATGGGGATATACATTTCATCTAAATTTATAATAGAAAGACATTTGATGACAGTTTGTTGGAATTCTGTATTCATTTTTTCAGCGTGATAATATCTAAGCACTGACAGGTAGAAGCAGTATCACCAGGAAATCATTCACTTTGTTAGCATCGTGATTTTGGTTGTTTTTGAATCCATAACATTAGTGTGTTTCTTTACCAGAAACATTAGCAGTTCATATTATATTTGGATTTTAAATAGGATTTCATTTAAAAATAAACACAGATGCTTGTCAGAAATTCAGAGCTATTGAAATATGTTATTTAGTTTACCTAAAGATGTTGAGGTTCTTATTTAGTTGGCACAATCCAAGTATTAAGATTCTGAAGCTGCACTGGCAGATAGGAGGTCTACAATTAATTTAGAAAACCTGTTCACAGACGGCTGTTGTTTCAAGACACCCCACCAAGAGGCTCCAAGTGGGGCAAAACAGCTGAGCGTAGGCTTGAGGGAGTTGTATCAGATTTCTCCACACAGGTCACCGGCGCCAAAAGGGGGACCCGAGAAGTCATCAGGACAAAGTGGCTCAACCCCAGGCTCTCCGACCCCGACCGAGTGACCCAGCGGACCTCTTATGCCGTCTGCCTGGGAGAAAAGGGGGACAGCTCGTACCACGGGAGCCAGTGTGCGGCGGGGAAACCACCTACTAGGACCAGGGGACGACATCAGGACGGACGTGGCCCTGGCAGACGTGGACTACTCGGAAGCAGCAGACTGGAGGAGCAGGACCCTGGAGACATCTCTACAGCATCGACCCGGAAGCCGCCATCAGCGGGCCGGAGGACGAGGAGGAGGAAGACATCTCTCTAGCAGGCAGCCCAGAAGCTGCTGTCAGCGGATTGGGTGGACAAAGACACGGCAAGCCAGGACGGCGCAGCAGAGGAGTCTACTTCGCTCTGATCAGTTCTACCCGTGAAGGGCAAGCTGCATCTCCCCCTCCCTATTAGCTGTCCTTGTGGGCTATTCCTCCGGGGGGGGGGGGCTGATGATTCTAGCACTCAGCTACCCCCTCATGGTTCCTTCACTGCCATGGAAAGTGGTGTTCGGTCTCCATGAAGGTTTCAAGTACTCTGAATACCAGCTTCGGATGGATTTACGGACACAGTAGAAAAGAATGACCGTGGGTATATTTCAAAATGCCTTGTCTAAGTTTATCTCTGGAGAAGGAGATAAAAAGGGGGATTTGTAGAGTTATATTTGTATTTATTCATGTTAGCAAACTATGGATAAGCTTAAAATGGGAATAATTTGGGTAAAACTGTGAGCTGCATTTGGGGCCTGTTGACATGTGTTTTTGAGGACAAAGGAAGATGGGGGAAGGTGAGAGCATGTCCTGATTTGCATTCAACTTAGAACGAGCTACAGTGGTTGTGATGTTAAGAGAGGTCCCTTGGGTTTCTCTGGTGGTTATCAATAGTAGCAGTTAAGTGAATACTGTTCAAACAATACCTGTGTTTGTGTTTTATATTGATTTCTCTGTTTTATCCTTTCATAAATGTAAGGACTACAAATGGCTATAAACATTCTGGGCTGGTTGGAGTAAACAGGGTTTTATGGCTCTGTGGGGGAGGTGTAGGTATGCAGGCCTTGAGACCTTTGGTTGTAAAGTGAGCCTGTGTGGTTTCCTGCTGCGTTTCCTGCTGCGTTGCGTCTCCCAATGAGATGACCTGAAAAGATGACCAGCTGACCTAACACCAAACCCCTCCTTCTTACTCTGGTATATATCCGGTGGATCCCTGGCGTTCGGCCTCTTCTTCACATGCTGCCCTCGGGTGAAAGTAGCTCTGTAGTATGCGGACTAGAGCAGGAGTAAGCCGGCATTACTCCTTAAGCATTGCAATATAACTGTAATATATCATGTTGTATTGTAATGATTGTATTGCATTGTCATATTGCCATTAAAGTAGATTATTGTTAACGGTTACTTTGTAGATATGGAGTCCTTCCTGTATTATAACCAGCTTCATAGGAACGCGCGGAGATTTGAAAAGCGGACCAGTTATCCCTCCAAATCTCCAACAATAGTTTGGGCACACTAAGTTACCAGCTTCCGCCACTTATGGCCTTGGATATGTCATGCCCTGGAGTCCTCAGACAACAGAGAAGGAAGTGTCCCAGTGTACCCACAATACAGACCATCTGTGACCCAGTATTGACCGGTCACAGAATGGAACAATAACATTATTGGCTGAAACAGCCTGTGTCCTTAAAGGAGGTAAACAGACGTCAGGGTTGGTCCTGTACGTCATATCTAGGAGTCTAGGACAATTATTTCCCTAACAGGTAGGACATCGAAAGGGAAGCCAAATCTGAATGGCTTGATGAATCCCATGGTCCCCACAAAATAAAATAATAATTATGCTGTTGTATATCACAGTTTTTAGGTTGATATACACCCCAGACACCCAAATGGTTATGACTTGGTTATCAAAAATAAAGTATTGCACAATTAAACCCTTAAAGGTGGGGTAGGTAATTTTGGAGAAATCAGCTCGAGTGCGCTGGAAGTTGAAAATACACAACCGGAAAGAATCTGCCACTTCCTTACAGAGCCCCTCCTCCAACACACATGAACGCGCACATGACCAATGAGGGCACAAGATCAGTTTGTGCACAGATGGAAGGCTGACAGGCAGGTAGGCCATCCAGTTACTTTAGCCGGGCCGGCTCAGCTGATTGGTCGTGCTTTTTACAGCGCCACGGCTTCCACAGATTACATTTCTTTATGGATTTTTTGTCAAAGCATTTAATGTATTCATTGCTATCGGGATGTTAAGAGCATTCCATGGAATATAACAAGTGTTTCTGAAATAAATTACATACCCCACCTTTAAAGTTTCATAATTCATTCAATTTTCTCCCGAGTGTGTTACAAAACAAAGTCCACCTTATCAGACATAAATGTGGACTTAATAAAGTGGATTTATTGCGGGTGCTGTTATCTAATATATAGCAGGCATCTTAGCGAGCAAGCATTTCCAACTTAGCTTTCAAACTACAGTATCCAGCTATTTTGGAAAATGAAGCTTGACTGTATATTTGTGACGACATTTTAGAAATGTCAATCTTTAGTTTGAACGAAATAAACCTTGGACAGTGCCATAAAGACATAGGAAATGAAGTTTAGAGGGCTGTGCTATTTGACTTGTAAATTCAGGATGTAAAGACGCGCCTACAGCTTCACTGTCTCTGCTGAGGTTCACGTGCGTCTTTTTGTTCTTATAAATTCCCAGAGAGCCCAGGTCAACACTGAACATCTGGAGGTTCACAATGTGGTGGAGGATGTTCTCAGAGAGAGAGCTGCAACAAGGAGGAGGTATCAGTGTTTCTGAGCAGGAGTTACATTTGACTAATTGGGTTTGACAAGCATTTGTGTGAGGAGGTGAAACATTCCTGTCAGGCAGTTAGAGGTGTTATAGATTAAAGACAATTAAAGGATTTAATGATCTGACAGGGGGGGGGAAGGAGGCCACCTGCAGGCAGTGGGTATTCTTGGTTTCCTTTTAAAATGGCCCTTTAACCCATTTTCTCAAATGGAAGGTCGTTATTTTTGAGAAACTATTGATGTGAGTATCGTGATATACTGTATTGTTTCACAAGAAGACTGTCATGTTTTTTAACACACCTTTTAAATGTGATTAGATGATTTAATCAGTGTTATTATTTGTGGCATTCAGCCTAATAGATTTACAGATTAGTATCTCTCATTCACATGGTTAAGTGAAAAACATAAAAACAACATAAAAGTAACATTTTGAAAACAATCACAACTGCTTATCGGTTTTACGCACAAACCTACTTGTTTAAGTTTAGGAAAGATAGTTCAAATAGGAAGATTTTTAAAGTTGAATTAAATCTTAACATTAGGAACATAAAGAAAACACAGTTTGTTTGACAGATAAACCCCACTCTTCTGGGTACATTACCATCCACCGGATCATTTTTGCTGCAAAGTATAGTAGAAATATGTTTTTAGTCACCTGAACAAAGATGTAAAAGACGACATATCATAGAACACCTTTACAGTATTTCTACACAGATATCTGGGTATCTAGAGTGATCATCAACCCACAAACTGTGAAATGAGAATGTCAGTTTTTGTGGGCTGCCTCATGAGATAACATGAGATTCAGATCTGGCTCTTGTCTATGTCACATGCATGTCATCAAAATATATCACCCCCCAACTGAGTGTCTCAACACAGTGTTTGAGAACCAACTTTGCATTTCGTCTTGCAAGCTAATCAGAGCAGAATGGTTTTTTTGGGAGGTGGATTTAAAGAGAAAGGCTCCGAAACAAAACATGTTTCATCATACAGAGGGTGATTACAAGTATATTCAATCACCAATGAGAAAATTATGTATTTTTGATCATTGTAGCATTGAAACATATTATAAAAGAAACTCAAAATACACATGAACCTGAGAATGACCCTAATATGTCCTCTTTAATTCAGAGTCACTGGAATAAGAAAGCGTAGCTGAGAATTAGGTGAAGGGTTAAGGGTAATTGCATTCCTGCAGGGTGTCAAACTATCTCTCTGAGACTCTTCGGTGAACAGAGAAACAGGAGGAGGTCAGAAAAGGTTTCACCAGAATATAGAAAGTGAGAGGAGGAAAATAGGAAGAGAAATGAAAAGTATGGGTGTGTTAAAGAGCCTGTGACCGCATCCCAACAACTGTTGTGCAATGAAATATTGGGCTACTAGTAATCTCGAACCGTCAGTTTAAAAAAGAAAAAGCGATACCGTTCCGTTAAATATCAATAATTTCGAACATCGCGGGGAAATTCCTTCGACTCATTTTGAAGTTTTGGGGGAAGCCGGAAGTGACGTCAATGCGGGAACGCTTCACTGTGCGGCGAGAGAGCCAAACACGGACAAAGTGTGTTGTCATGCGTAGAAATGGTGAATTACTGAGTTTAGGCACGTTAATAACTATTATTTCACACAGCTACCCACAATGCAACGCGCGCCATATATTTTTTTATAAAGACGCAATTTTTCTGGAGGTGCAAAAATCCTGGCAATGCTAATATAAACAGCTAGCTTATGTTGCCAGGCAGAGCGCACTAGGTTTTTTTTCTGAATTAACGACCGAAGAAATCGCTGCATGTCTTCGGATTACATCTCTGGACTTGAGGGGTGTGCTCTAGGTCGTTACCAGCGTAAACTATAGCTATGTGGGTTGTTGGATGTACAATGTATGGAATTACGACCCTCAAAAGTGGCCTTCGGTCGATTTTGGCTGCATCTACGTCTATCTTCTGGAAACACCAGGTGAATACCCCACTTGTCACAATAATATTATCATGCCAATGCATATATGTGGTATTTTAGAGTTGACTATATTGATTAAGGCAATCGACTATAATTATTCTGTATGCACCTCGCGTGAAATGGTTGATACCGGAAGTACGGTGTCGCCCTCGGCCCAAAACCCATATGTGTGTGTGAAAGAATGTCCACCGTTTCCCCGCAGCGAGGCTCCCCCCGTTGACAGTTTACGTGGGCTGGGTGCAGTGGCGGAATGGCCATCGGGACGAATCCCGATGGCCCGGTACCGAAGTGGGCCGGTCGGATAAGTCACTAGCACATCCCCCATAGGCGGCGCGTGAGGCTCAGGTTTGGGACGGCTAAATAACTTTTTTTACGCCTCCGGCGTCTATAGAAAAGAGATCAACTCAGTGTGCGATGTTTAAATCTCTCAAGTCATATTACAGGATAAAGGAAATACAGAGAAGACGCCGACGTGTCACACTTATCATTCATATTACATCATCAATCAGATCATCGATCATATAATATCATAATATATCATATATTTCCTTATCTGAGTCAGCTTCTCCAGCCGTATCTGGCCGTGCAACACTTACAGTGTCACATACAGTGCTTGAATTGGAATGAAAAAGGTGCCAGTACTCTAAAATCAGCAACTTTTTCAAGTCAATTTTATATATACAGCCCACAAACAAGAATTTGGCTACTATAATGCTGGTGGGTTTGTCTCTTTACTACTGTATATTTTAGAAAGGTTCACTGTACTTAACATTTTTTATGATAGGCAGCGGATATGGCTAAAGCTCAGTAAGGTCAATATTAACTGAAAATATAGCAATCAAAGTCTAGATCTTCTGGTGAAGACACATGAAGCAGAGACCTTTCAGGTGAGAGCCCCTCTGGTGGTGTTCAACATTAATGACAAGGAAACAAAGCTCTGGTCAGAAGCATTTTTTATAAAAAGCTTTAACAAAATTAAGTATTTCTGTACATTTTGAATGCAATCTAACTTTCCAACTCAGAAAACGAAAAACGAAAAAGTGCCAAAAGTCTTCTCACATGGCTGAGCTGCTTTGCAATATACTTCACCACTGAAGAATACAAATATGTATAAAGTAAACTATGATGCAATCTAACTTTCCAACTCAGAAAAATGATAAAGAGCATGAACAAAGAACATGTAAAAACAAATGCAAAATGTGCACAATCTAAAATGAGAAACTGTAACTGCAAGTAACAAAGTCTGAGCCATGGTAAAGAGTTACATTGAACACCAAGCTGATCAGATAACTCCCTGGTTGGTCTGAAGTCCTTCTATCTCCAGGATCTGTACAAATCGGCACATTATGCCAAAAGTCTTCTCACTGGGTGAGCTGCTTTGCAATATACTTCACATTGTTAGAAAAGGCTCCAGAAGGCCTTGGGGACATCAGTATCAGGGGCTGGAGCTGGACAGGCTCTTTCATCAGCACTTCTCCTTCCCTTTGCCAGCCAGCACCTCACATACTGTTCCGGATTGAACTGTCCTAGTGATGGTCCATTACATTTAATGAAAACCAGGCTGGACAGTCGGCTGACAGAGAGAGCATTCCTTTTTGCAGTAAGGATATCGTTCATGCAGCTGAATGCCCGCTCACACTCACTAGTGGAGACAGCGATGGTTCGGACTGCTTTCAGTAGAGGCTCCATGGCAGCAGGTGTACGGGATGCCCTGGTTTCCTTGTATTCGCGAAAGCCCTGAACAGTCTCTCTTCTGTCCACTTTCAGCACTTCGCACAAACGTAGCACCTCTACGTCCCCATACTGTACGTCTAACTCCTCTTCAGGCCAACTTCCAGGATGGATAACTTTCATGTCCTGGATTAGCTGATTGTCCCGGGCCTCCCGGCCATGTAATGGGATTTCTCTTGTGCTGACATGATAGGAGGTTGTGGAAGTCATTCTGTGTCTCAGATTCTCTACCATACTGCGGAAAAACTGACCTGCATGAATCTGTACAAGCCTGCCATTCTCACGCAGGGCAACACCCTTGAAGGACTTCTCAGCTAGAGCTGTATGAACTGTAGTCATGTGTGGGCCAGGCATGGTGACCATGGATTCAAAAACTCGTATTTCTCGAGTTAAGAGCCTATCTGCTGTAGGCAGTGTCATCTCTCTTTTTTGGAGTTGCCGAGAGAGGTCACTGAGCTCTGTGAGCGCATCGTACATCAGTCCCAGATTGCTGACAAACGTTGCAGATGTGAGCACATCATCCAGGCCCTTGTACTTTGCTCTGTCTCTGGAATCCCTGCTCGTGTCGTTTGCAGCATTTGTGAAGTGATCATGAAGCACTCGGTAGTTTTCCCAGACTGCTCTGACGCTCCTTTCACTTGAAGCCACCCAGCGGATGGACAAAACACGCCCTATCACCAGGAGACGCTGTCCGACTGCTTGCGCACACTGCGCTAACTGCCTCTGATTTTTGGGGGAGGCATGGAACAAGGAATAGAGTTTGTCAAAAAAGATCTGGAAATGATTGAGCCCTGAGACCTCCTTGACCACATCCCCAACTGCCAGCTCTAGACGATGATTGGAGCAGTGCCACACAAACAGGCTTGGGAATTTACTACACAACTGGGTAGCAACGCCTGTTCTCTTCCCTAGCATGACTGAAGCCCCATCACATGCAAAAGAAACGAAACACTGACCTAAAAAGTCCTCGTTAAAATCTCTTCCAAGACACTCCATTAACGCCTTTGTGATGTCATCAGCCGTTGTTCCATCCAACTCGATCAGCTCCCAAAAAAACGTTTCGGGCTCAGCATCAGCTAATGCTGAGCGTAGACACACAACAAGCACCGTTTTACCACTAATAGTGGTAGATTCATCGACCAAAACACAGAGTTTTCTTTGGTTTTCTGTAATGTCTTTTGCCATTTGTTTCTTCAGCTCATGAGCTATGTGGTCGATGATTTCACCACAGGTTTTATTGGAGTGCAAAACCCTGCCCACGTTCAGCCCATTCAGTTTCTGTACATTCAAATCAATTGGCATGTCTGTGAATGGCCGGCTATGTTTGCCAATTGTATATGCCGTTCGAAAAACTCTGATAGTGGTGTCTAATTCAGATGTATAGACTGCACTTGATGTTGAATAGTTTCACGTGAAGCAGATGTAAGGATGTCAGCAGCTTTTACATGGGCTTGTGATTCTTTATGTTCTTTGATTTTTTTTTCTCAGGCTAGCTTGTTGTTTGCCCTTGTCAACACCGAAATGAGACACTGCACACTCACCCCATTCAGTTGACAGTTTCAGTCCTTGTCCAGTGTGTATTCCCAAAGATTTGACATCTCTGCATATCCGACATCCTAGCTTCTTATCTTTAAGAAGGAGCCATGCATTGGTCTTGCAAAAATATTGCACCTGGTCCGTTGTCCAGCAGTCAGGTGCATCGCTTTGCCCGGTGTTGGTGGTGGCAGTTGCGCCAGCAGCAGCTAACGTTAGAGGCTCTGGAGGAGGCGGCGGAGCTAGTGCTAATGCTAATGCACTAGAACTTGGAGCAGGAGGATCAACCAAAGAAAGCTCCCCATCAGACACAATTTCCAACACAGGCACAGCATTCTCTGTATTTGAAGTTTCTTCCGGCGACAACCGCTGTCTTTTTGCACTTTTATTAATCCACGCTAACATTTTAGAAATGCTAATTTGTGACGTGACTTGCTTTCCTTCTCTCGGGGGCGTGCCTGCTCTGTTCTATCACTCTACATAGCCACGCACTGGGTGGGAGTTGCACTGCATAAACACAACACACGTGCATCTAGGTATGTCAATTGTAAAGCATTAAAACATGGTTTTACTAACAGTTTTCAGTATGTTGTTACTTCGGCATTATTATTATTATTATTATTTTGAAACGTGTATTACTATTAAATCACGGTCAAATAGGTTAATTTTGACATAGTCGTTTCCACCACAGTATTTACATGGAGAAGATAAGCCCCGCCCCCTCTCCAGCACGTTCTGTTTGAATGACAGGAGTAAACAGCTGACAGCCGCTGTGAAACTCCAGCGGTTAGAGCGATGAGAATGTCCGTTCGGCACCTCATGACGCATCTACTGAGTACCGGGCGGCTGTATATATATATATGGATGTATAATAAGAACGGCGGGAGAGTGTTGAGTACTGGCACGGTGCATGAGTACCGGAGTACCGCCAGCATGCCGGTACTGAGCAAGAAGTGCCGGTACTCCATGGGTCAGAACCAGAAGTGCCGGTACTGCGTACCGGTGAGTACCGGCCCAATTCCAGCACTGGACTGTATGCAGAAGTATTATTTTTAGCAACACATTATGTTGACGAAACACTCGAGTCAAATGTAATTAAAGTCAGATCCACTTGTGTCTTAGACGTGAACGCGCTCTCAGCTGGAGAGAGAAACCCTGGCTTGATTTACCGAGTTGATAACCATGGCGTCGTAGGACCGCTTAGCGAGATCTCGTTTGTTAGTTTGTTGTTGTTAGTTTGTTTGTTACTCAAACATATCCAGGGTCTGTTGAACTGGCTTCGTAGTACAGGGCACAGGTGGCTGGCAGCGCTAATGTCAAAGACACAGACATTGCATTATATTTGTATTTTACCAGGATGCAGTGACACAAATATTTACATATTTACATTTACTATCTACAGCACCCGCCGCCCCTGACATCCCCCACTCCCCCCGTTGACAATTTACTAGCGGTACTGAAGTGGGCCGGTCGAGAGTCCCGGGATGATTTTTAGTCCCATTCCACCACTACATGACCGTATGATCGCCGATATTGACGCACCTAATTCCTAAACTTCTAACAGATTCGTACGTTTACATGCAGATGCTGAGATCCTGAACGGTGCAGCTGGAGCGCTGTGCTCGCAATGACGTCACACGTAATTTGGCGGGACTTGAAGAATCCCCGAGAAGATCCAGAAAATGGTCAACATTGAAAGGCAGATTAATAGTTATCAAAGTACAAATATCCAAAATCAGTTCAGTAACGGTTTTCAAGGGGACAATATTTACTCAAATTGATGGGTTTGGATGATGGGGGAAACTCGTGTCACAGGCTCTTTAAGATGAGAGAAGACAAGAGCAGCAGGGTATGGAAAGACTAGTGTATAGAGACTTGAAATAATTATTTAGATTCAGAACAGATGAGTTTACTTAAAGAAAACACAGAATCAAACTGTGAATGTGTTGCTTACTTTTAGTGATTCATCATCAGAGCATAAACGAAACATCCCCAACCGAGTGTATCAAGCCTTAGCGAGCAGATGGAAAGTATTTGAGCCAAATCCAATGTTTTTTGGTGAAAATTAAAAGAAAAAGGCACCACATGAGGGCAGCGTTGATTCACTCCATCTCTGACAGTGGAGCCGTGTTTACACTGCATCATTTCATAAGCTGAAGGTACAGGAAATAGATGATACTTAGGTAGAATAACGCAGAGATATATATGCAAGATGCTGGATACAAAACAGTCTGTGATATTGACAATATTAAACTACAGTTCATCATAGTGTAGAAGTACAAGTGCCTGCTAATTCTGCAGACTCTCTTAAGCACATATTTGATAGATGGAGAGACCTACGAGTTTCCTGCTGAGTGAACAAAGATAAATGTCAGAATATACATCTTAAACCTAGATCAAATCTGTAAATCCACACATCTATCATAATGTGAAATATTGAACAGAGGATTACATGGTAATATTAATATTTTTTCGCTGAATCTGAGTATTTAAAAGATTAGTTTCCACTTCAATTCAAGGGCTGCTTTATTACGTAGGCGTTTAATATCTCATGTCTCCACTGTTAAAGTCTTGCATATGGATGTAAGACATGAAAATATATATAAAAGTACTCGTGAACATCTTTTGATCGTGTATTGCTCTCAAACAGGTCTAATATCTCAACAGATCTAGAGTAATTACAAACAGATAATTGGGCTAATTATCTTAATATCATGTTATTGATAATTAACTTCAATCTGTTCAATCAGATGTGTTACCTTGTAAACAGAGACAGATGAGCTCCCTGATTATTAGTACTTCCAATATTCATCAACTTTGTTTATGTCATTATTTTTACAGCCTTAAATGATGATCACCTAAATCATAATGTTTTGGCCTCCTTTTCAGAATGAGCTGGCTAATGTGAAATCATATTTTTAGGCCATGTTGGTCAATGAATACTTCATAATATTATCAACTTTTTTATACTAACTATTACTTACTATTTTTGAATTATTATTTATTATGAGTTTTTATATAATTGTTTAATATATTATATTTGTATACATGTTTAATAACAATAATCCTTATAATTAATTCACTCAAAGAGTACTCAAAGATACTTCAAATAAAATAAGTATCTACGCATACAGGGCCGCCCCTGGCCAACTTGGGGCCCCAAGCGACATTGTGAGATGAGGCCCCCAACCGACAGGAGTGAAACATTTAATTTTATAAATACTATATTATTTTATTATTGTAATATAGTCAAGACAAAACATGCCTATGACATGCTCAAAAAAAACTTATATTTCTTAAATCTGTATTCAAATGTAGTTCCCTCTGTCAGCAATGTATCAACAACTACACACATTTCTATCCGTATTTCTCTGTGTTGTGGTTGACATGATGATGACTGTTAGGAGTTAAGGGGAGAGGCTGAGCATCACCATCAAATGTGCAAATTGACATAAAAATGAATAAAAGGGGAACAAATGCTCCATGTTTTTTAGGCCGTAAACTTTAACTGTTATGCAAGCCAACTAGACAGACAGTCAGGGCCAAATGCAGACACTCACTATGACTCGCGAAAGTCAGAAATGACCACCAAAACAGAAAGATATGGACACAAGATGTGTGCAACTGTATTTAGTTTCCTATCCATTTGAACATGATTTAAGTGGGGGGGGGGGGGGGGGGGGGGAACTCACCTCCTCTAGGGGAGTCCGGGGGAATGCACCCCCGGGAGGACTTTTTTTTTTTAATATTGAAGTTAAAAGCATCAATCTGGTGCACTTTGAGAGCAGCATTAGGAGATCTATGGATACATCTCTCAACACGATATGAAACAGAACTGTAAGCAGATTTTCTTTTTCTTTATGGATATTTTACAAATCACTCTCCTTTCAAACTGTATTCTTTTTTATTAATAACAACTTTTTTGTACTGTCATATAGTATTTTATACCTGTTTTTCACCTATTCTCTTATTTTTTTATAACTATAATGTTCATATAAAGGTGTGCCTTTACCTCACTGAGCTGAGGTTATCAGAGCCTCTCAGTCTTTCAGGCGAGAGCTTTCTAAAGCTCTCCCCCCACGGCCGCTTACAATGTAAATTCCAATGTTAATAAAAGCACACAGAAGCTGTGTACGTTTTTTGGGAGTTTGATTTATTTTAAATGAACACAAATACAAAACCTATAATTGCACACTAAAACCATTATTTCAAAAAAAGAACAATTTCACACAAACCTCTGGTTTTTACTGGGGCTGGGGCAGTTCAATTTTAAGTTGGGGGGGGGGGTGCCATAGTTTATGGGCGCTGTACGCAATATAGGCGTAGTTCTGTTAGTATAAGATAATAAGATTTACTTTGTTGATCCAAAATCGGGAAACTGTGTTGTTATGAAATAAAAAATAAAAATACATTTCGAACTTTTTTTTTTTCTCCCCAATTTTCGGCGCCCCCCTATGGGTCGATGCGCCCTTAGCATTCGCCTATACTGCCTATGCCGAGGGCCGGCCCTGCAGACAGTTTATTACTCTTCCTCCTGTACATTAGCAGATAAAAGGCATAACATACTGGAATGAATGGTAAATAAAGAATGCTGGAAATAACTGCATCTCCATTAGCCTGTATGCTCTGCAGAGACTGCCTTCTTCATGTCGTGAATTGCAGCTGATGTTTTATTGGCGATTAGCAATTTGACTTATACATTCGCAAGTTGTACATTTGACTCATACAATAACCCACCTTCGAGTGATGCTCTAGTTTCTTCATGTTTTGTTTTTTTCCCTCTTGCTTGCGCCGGACTGAAACTGTCTTTTCACCGACATCTCTTCACCTGCACTAGTGGCCGAATCAAAGCCGTGATTGGTCAGATGTCGATTCATTGTAACGGTGTCGGGTTACAGACGTGCTCCCCTTGTCACCTCTCACTTTCGCGTGTCAGCGGGTGCGCGGAGAACTGCGCGGAGAACTGCGCACAGCAGCTGAGGCCCTCTGGGCGGGGCCCCCTGCGCAAGGCGGGGCCTCATGCAGCCTGCGTGATTGGCGTGAGGGGCGGCCCTGTACGCATACACAAATAAATACATGAAATCATTTTCATTCAGTGTTTCCTTCCCTTATCCTCTGATCCTCTGACTTTTCACAAGGTTGACTTTTTTGGCTTGGAATGTTTTGACAGCTAATAGATGAAATATTCTGTATACAGTATATAAATAATATATATTGTAAACATTCAATATAAATGTATTGTGGACATTTCTGCCCCTCAGGATAGATTGTAATGTGTCTTTTGGACCCAAAAGCAGAACTGGGACAAGGTCAGGAAACAGTTTAAAGGCCCGGACACACCAAGCTGACACCAAAGAACTGACACAGACAGACCCACGACTGTTGCGTCGCCTCGCGTCTCTGCGTCTTGGCCATGTGTCGCACTAGAACACACCGCAAAGACTTCAGCCGACGGCCAAGTTGCACGTACGAACTGCGCATGCGTGAGTGGCAACAACTCTCCTTACCAAACACTGATGAGGTGATGGGGCGGCAGCGGGCTCGGATCTCAGGTAGAACAAAAGTTAGATAGTTTAGCTTGGCTGAGTTGTTGGTAAGATGCTGGCAAACTGAACAAACTGGCAGGTAGAGATGGGCTTTTATACTGCAGGAGCTTAATGAGCTGCAGGTGTGCATGTTGATTGGCAGCCGGAGTGAAGAGCCGCGCCCACAAAAAGGCTGTGTTCCAATAGTAAGCATCAATTACGTCCTATATATTTTCCCTTGATTTGTGAAGGACTTATGTAAAGGAGAAATCATCAGGACCGAGCAGAAGTCAACCAAGCTGCTGTGAAAATCCACATTTTGGCGGACAGATGTTTTCTTTGGGTGTGTCATATCCTCAATTTGTTTGCATAAATAGGATACATTGACACACTAAATGCTATATAATTCAAGTTTCCTGTCCAAAAGATTATAGATTACAGCTCTCTTTTTAATTCCTCAGTACAAAAGGATATATAGATGCTTAATTCAACTAAGAATGGTCTGTCACTTTGCTGCCATAAGGAATTGTGTGACAGCATTTCCTTTTCTGTGCTAAAAGGAGATAAGAAAGGAAGCACTTTCTAATAGCTTCTCTAATTTTAAAGGTTCTTATCAAGGCTGCCACTAAACACTTCTGGGTAATTTCAATTAGTTAGGAACTCTAAACAAATAAGAGTATAAAGCGGTTCCCATTCAATATCCCATTGACTTTTAGAGGAAGCTCTTAAATGCTAACTTGTTAATGTGTTTGGACTCATCCCTGCAGCATTCTAGATCAGAGCCAACAAGGGAAACATAGGGAACAAACAGGAAGGTAGGAAAACTGTAGAAACATAAGGAATGACAGGAACAGCTGGGATCACGACTAAAATGGCTCCTTTTATTCCTCCTCAATTTTATTTTGTGTAAATACAAAAAACAATCATCCTCAGCTGTTTGCACGCTAAACATCAGTGTGTTATCAAAGCCTCTTGTTGACTTTTATCACATAAATGATAATATCTCAACTCTAAAATATCAATCAACCCTGTTTATACACCCTTTTCCTACATTTTGTTCTTTTTTGCTTTCTTATAATTATTGTTTATTTTGGTTCACATCAACAAAATGTATTATACCTCCATCTCTTCCGTCGACGAGTCATTTTTCAGCCTCTCTGACATGATTTCTGATATTCAAAGAGTCCAAACACATGGTTACAGCGGAAAACGCCACCAAATATTTGATAAATAGAAGGCTGCTGTCACCTGATCAGATTACGCTCACACACACATTTGTGTAAATACCATGGTAAATACTGATAAATGAGGGCCGATGTGAGGAAGCTGCAGCTGAACCCTCGCCTTATCAAGCAGAGAGAAGTCACCCGCCCTCTGGAAGAAGCTCATTTTATTTACTTTGTGCACAATCTTTGGGTCACTTTCCAAAGCTTGTGAGGAGAGTATCTGATTTAAAATGTACCTGAGAGTTTCACAACCACACTCCCATTCAAAGTGTGTGTTACTGCAGCCGATGCCCTTAACTGGAGGTCAGTTTTGTGATTCCTTCTGAATACAACACCTTTGTCTTCTTAAATTGCAGCCGTATCGTGGTGGAGCTGGTGTGCGTGCCGCGGTGACCCCAGAGAGCAATGTTTTCAGGAACATGCACTCCTGTTAGCGACACCTGAGGCAAACTATCAGATGAAGAGTCTGTGAAGAAAAGTGTGGCCAGAATAAACACAGCAGGGGGAGAGGCTTCTCACCCCTGCAGTTTAACAGGACACGGCTACATTTGCACTATTCACACACAATGAAACATTTTCTGTATGACCTTATTTATAACAGATTAAAGTATCTGTTCATTTTCTATCTTGATTACATGTTTTTGCTAATTGTTACCATTTTATCCAGTGGGCTGCAAAGTTGACCATGTGTGAATTTATTCGACAATTGAAAAGTACACACATAATACAACGACTACACAAAGCATTCAAAACAAATACAAGTGAATGATGGCAGCAAACCCTGAGGCTTGTTTTTGTTGCAGTAATTTAAAAGATTGTCATTGTACCAGGATCAACAAACAGAGCCATATAGAAGACAGAATAAAAGCTTCACCATGGTTTCAATATTGAGGATCTCATTTCTGAGTGGATATTTTGTTTCAAAGTCATGTACAGTAGGTTTTTGAGCCTGCCATTCGACTGTGAAATTAAAGGGGCCCTATTATGTTAATGTCCAGGTTCATATCAGTATTTAGTGTCTGTGATATGTCTCCATGCTTTAATGTTCAAAAAGCTCTTTATGTTTCTCATGTGCTGCAGCACCTCTTTTCACCCTCTGTCTGAAACCAGAGCCCAGTCTGCTCTCATTGGTTAGCTGGCCGGCTTTGTTGTGATTGATCGACTGCTTAGAGATGTCCCGCTCCTTAGCCTATCACGTATGTGTTTGAGCCAAGCGGCAAACTCTGGGGCAGAGCCGGGAAGCCCATAAGGAAGTGCCACAAACTGCAGTTCATCTATTGGCCGATAGGGGATGGCTGCAGAAAGGAGCAATTTCCACAGACCCTCCCCCCATGTTAAAATGCCCAACTTTACTGCAGAAATAAACATGTTTCTACCCCTGGATGCAATACAAATTATTCTGGATATAGTTAGATTCCACCTTCATGACAATGGATTGATGAGTGATTTGTTTATAACTTACCCCTTTTAGTTATATTAAGTCTTAAAGCGTTTGCATAAATTAGGGCGTGGTCACCTTGAGTGACAAGTCTCTGCGGTGACTGCTGCTTCTAGCTTTCTGTCCCTCTGCTAGCTCCGTTAGCTCTGTTAGCTCCTGGATGCTACAGGGGCTCAGCTGCAAGGCTGATCCGGGGAACACAACTTGAACTCGGACGTGTTTGTTGTGTTGGTGCCTGGTGGAGTATTCCTCATTTAAATATCGGACTTATCTTATGCCGCAGGCAGGAGTTAGACTCTGACGTCACTGTCGAGACGGCAGCGGCCGACTCCACCTACCAAGGGCTTCTCAGCAACTCTGCAGAAACCTATGGGTGACGTCACGGACACTACGTCCATTTATATATACAGTCTATAGAAATACTACGTCCCAAGTTGTGGACCAACGTAGTTATTACACGTTTTTTTGTGAGACTGGGTTGTCTGGTGTAAGCACTAGCTAATAGCAGACACAAGTGTTACGTATTGATGTCACTATGTTCCGGAAGTAAACAAAGGAGTCCAATCGAGGCATAAACAAGCAACAATCAAAAACAAACATCCGCTTCCTGTTTGCCATTAACTTGGTTTACCCATTTGACAGGAAGTCAAACGGTACAGGCAAAACTAAACTAAATCAATTCTAAATAAATCCAAATAAAAGAAACGAAAAGCAAAGACAAACATGATAAAAGGAATAAAAAGACTGCAGTATCGAGAGGTGTTTGAGCAGCAGAAACTGTTTTAATTATTTTTCAACACTTTCTTTAAATACCTCACTACAATGCAATTAGCAATGTGCCATGTGACAGAACTCATTACATTATTAAGCTAAGAATACACCTTTATCACGCATAAAACATGGCTGCTGCTGTGGTGTGATTCACTTATTTCCCATGACAGTTACAGATATATTCCCTTTTGGTTAAAGGCTTTGTGGGGAACATATGCCGGCTTAAAGTGCAGACAGATGTCATGTCCCGTCTCTTTTCTTCCCCCTTTGTGAATAATCTCCCCTCTTCCCAGTCTCTTGCTACTCCTCAGTAGTGAAGTATGTTCCGGAAAGCTGAGTGCGTAGTGTCGGTGTCCAAGTGTCAGCGGTGTACTTCCACTGTGTGAAGGTTGAGTGCATGTAGGGATTAGCGGGAGGAGAGGTGTTTGAAGTGAGAATTACCCTTTTTATTCACCTCATGCGTATCTTTTTTAACCCGAGCAGCTGCAGAGTGGCATGTTGAGGAAAGGTGGAGTGACGGAGAGGAAGGCCATGTCAAAGCTCTTCATTCTGGTGCCTTATTTTTGACTGTATAATGATACATACAATCAATCTAATTCAAATGTAAAGTAGTTAGAGGTATAGGACCTTGTAAATGCTCAAAATACAAACAAAACAAAGTATTTTCTAGTGGTTGTACGGATTTAAATTAACTTTTTAATCATGGAGAAGACATCTATTAATCTGCTCTTAATCGTAAATAACTATTTGTCTGCCACTAGGGGTGTCTCAAACATAACAGGAACAAAAGATGGCGTTGTATTAACTTCTTCAAGCATCCTGGGATCATGGGAGTTCTTATATTTATAACATTACCTGTCGTTGCAGTCAGCTTTTCAAAAATAAGAGTTTCTCCGACGCTGTTCGGCTGCCACTAACGTTTGCTCAGCTCTTCTAACCTATGATCGAGATGTCAGAGGACAAACAGTTGCTAACATCCAACCGTTAGAGAGCTCCATCAGCAATAATTAGGACTTGTGTTTTTGAAAGAAGGGATTCCAATATTCCCATTATCTTTTGTCTCCACCAACTCTATCTGCTCCACTGTGTTAACCTCTGTATTGGCTAACTCTGTGTTATGTTGTTTGGTCCTGAGCAATATCGTTAACTGAGGGTTTTCGTTTTTTTTGCAGAAAACAATAAAAACAATGCTAATGGCATTTGTAAGAGTAAATCAAAACAGTTGAAAACGTAAAAAACAATCAGCTGAAAAGGGAAACAAATATTTGAAGAGCTGCAGGATATCTTTGGGTGACCCCTTTCCCATTAAGCATAATCTCTAAACCTATTATTATAAAAATATCTATTATAGCAGCTTTTACTTATATTGGTCGACATACATCTTAAACTTTGAACTATACATTTTTGTAATCATAACATTAAGGTTCAGGCAGCCTCGTCATTATCCTAAACGCACAACCTAAAGTAGGCTACGCTCTGTTGACCTGCGGTATTCAGTATTTACAGAATGAAACAATGCACAAAGTATCTTTAATCTCAGTGAAGCAGAGACAACCTGTTAGTGTAAAACACATAATGAACCAGCTGGGATTGGTCTTTTTTTAGCTTCATAATTTCATAGCTCCGCATGGACCATTTTTCTGAGAAGTGCGGTTCTCTGAGGCAGTTCCCCTGGCAGCTATAGCACAGCTAATAAACTCTGGATAGCGTTTACTGCACTCACCTGTCGGGGAGAAAAACAGCTTGGCCTTAGTTTTCATTCCCTCCGACTCTCTCAGGTTTCTTCCTCTTTCAACACACTTCCAAAAAGTGTTTATGACCTGACTCTACCAGGGACAGTGTGCAACTAAAACTGGAAATATTTGGAGAAATCTCCGTCACATTTTTTATTACACACCTGGCATTTTTTGGGAATGGTTTTCTGAGATATTTTAGCAGTTGGAATTTAACGTCCGGAAAAACACACGGAGCTTTATATTAAAAAAATCACAACATTTATTTTACACTCGCAGAAAAACTGTCTGTCTGTGGATTATTTTCTTCATATAGTTCCCATTTTTTGATCAATGGATATGGTATTTCTTTCATCACCATTGTAAAGAACAGTGGCTCGACAGTTATGTTAGGTTAAGTTATGTTTTTTACTCTTGTGTTTTGATCTTGTCACTTCCTGTTTTTATTTTGAAAGTAATCCTTCCCTCTCATTCCAGATCCCACATTTCCTGCCTTTGTGTGTTTTCCGCCCTTGAGATTGCTTGGCCCTGCCCTGATAGTTTTCACCTGTGCCCATCCTCCTCACCTATAGCCCTTGTGTTTCTTTGTTCCCTTGTCAGTTCGTTATGTTTCATGTTGTGAGAACCTTAGCCTTTTGACTCCTGACACTAGTGATGGCGAGATGAAGCCTTATGAAGCTTTGAAGCTTTCCAGCCAATTGGTTCGCAAAAGGGTTCATCTCATGAGGCTTCATCATGGGCTTCATTTGAACTTTGAACACAAACCCCCTGTTGGTCAAAGTGTGTGATTGATTGATTGATTGAAACGTTTATGAACATTAGATTTCGTTCTAATACATCCTAACCGGACATTTAAGACATACCAAGTCTACAGATATACAGTTAGTAACAGAGTCTAAAATGCGAGTATATACGTAGATGGGGGGGGGGAAGCTGTCCATTGAACGACAGGTTGAGATTTGTACCATTACCGGGCCAGTTTTGCAATGCTCTCCCCCGAAGGTGCTCTTTAAGAGAGGTTTTGAAGGTAAGTATAGTTTTACTTTCCTTACAGTTGTGGGAAGAGCATTCCACCTTGATGTGGCATCATTGCGAAACGTGTATTCCCCCTTTTTTGTGCCAAATCTGGGTTTCACATGATTTGTGGAGCTCCCTCTGGTGTTATGATCATGGTATTCCTTGACCTTTGGGAAGAATTTTGACATGTACATGGGTACCATAGAGGTGTAGTGGATCTTGTAGACCAGGCCCATTGCAAGTAGCTGTACTCTGTCGTCTACTCTAAGCCATCCTAGGTTGTCAAAGTGGGCAGAGATTGAGGTGGGTTCTAGATGAAAGGTCAAGCAGTAGTCTGACCAGTTTATTTTGCGATGTTTGAAGTTTTATTTTTAGCGCCTTGGAGGTGCTATGGTACCATGACGTGCAAGCATAGTCATAGTACCCTTGAATGAGTGCTCCTGCCAGAGTTTTCAGGGTGTTTTTGTTTACCAGAGGAGATCCGGTATAAAACAGGCAGATTGGACCTCTCAACAGTGTGCTCTCTCATACCGAGTTCCCAATGAGTAAAGCCTTAGAATAACTCTAAACAACCAACATAAAATCATATTTTCATGTTAACAATATTGTATTTATTCAAGTTTAATGATTGTGATTGAAAAGCCTAAGGAGGCTGGTAAACATTGCAAAGAGGGGATTTGTATTCCTTAATAATATTCATAAACTTAACCATGTTGTAGCCTGAGAAAGGCTAAACCATATCAAAGAATACATTTATTAACAACATTATCTCATTTAGCTGTAGCTTTTATAAACAACAACAAATACGTATTGTGCAGTCATTGAACCAGGGACCCTGCCGTCGTGAGTCAACTGCTTTCCATCTGAGCCACAGCACACACATTAAATCTTCCTGAAAACACTGACACATATGTATTCCTGTATTTATTCATGTTTTTATTCCTACATTTATTTATGCTTGCATCCATTTATACTTATGACATGTTCCGACCTCTATATAAGTGAGGGTCTGAGCTCTCTTGATTCCATCGTGTCACCGGGCCCGGGTACAGGAGGGGTAATATTAGGGATGCACGATATTGGTTTTTTGAAACCGATACCGATAACTTCCTGCTTCTCAAGACCGATACCGATAACCGATAATAAAAAAATCTTTACGCCACTAATTATTTTAACGCGATTAACGCATGTGTATTTTTTTTCCTCGGCCGCCCCGTAGTTTCAGAGCGCATCGAGTTTAAAATACCATCTACACGCTGATGCTGACAGCCCCGCTCCTGCCGCCCGCTTGTGGCAGACCACACTTCCACGCTCACCGGCAGGCACCGACTGGCCATCTGGAGGACCGGGAGGGTGTGTGTATGTGTGGCCCGAGCGAGCGAGAGAGAGACCTTACGTGCATTGTTGTTGTTAGCATCTGGTGCTAGCTAGCTGCGCTAACGGATATACGGAGCTGTTTAAATGAAAACAGAGAAGCGACATTTCGCCACAACTGCGCCGAGCACTTGACTTTATGCAGGAAGCCAGACAGTGGGACATTGTACGAAAAGTGTGCGCAATATGATTGCAGCGTCCAGGCAGCTCCGGTTCGAGCATATGCCTTGAGTTGCGTCACAGCCAGGCATGAGTTAGGGAGCGCTGGATTTGTGAAAAACTCCCCTCTTCCTAAACCACTAATACCACAGTACTGGCAAAACGGGAGGAGCCGACTAAAAACAAGCGCCCCTCATTCCAATCCACCCACACCGCAGTATTTTTTATTTTTTTTTACCCAAAAAATATATTGTATATTATCGGGGCTATTAATACTGGTATCGGGTTTATCGGGATGACGTCATAATTCCTAATATCGGACCGATAATTATCGTGCATCCCTAGGTAATATGGTTCTTATTATACATCCATGGGTAATATGAGCGTTGTGGTTCAACGGTTCAACCGATCTGAATGGTTTCCTGAAGCAGTCACGTGGTATCGACAGGCAGCGAGGCTTCGTTTGTCATCGATGACGTCACTGGCCCAAAACGATACAAGCCTCGATACATGCTTCACAAAAAGCTTCGGGGATTACTCGACACATGCTCCGAAGCCTCGGCGCAATACGTAACATCACTACCTGATACTTTACTTATACTTTGAGTTATACCTTTTGTCAAGTGAGTTTTGTTTTGATGTACGACTTCGTTTTTGTTATTTAACTAGGCCTACTTTCTATTTTTTGGAAGTACGACTTAGTTTTTGTTATTAAACATTCTATTTTTGGATAACTGTCTCCGAGTCCTGCTTTTGGGTCCTGTGTCCAGTGGCGTTTCTAGGTATACAAAACTGGGGGGGCAGAAAGAGGTCGGGGGAGAGAGAGAGAGAGAGAGGGGGGGGACAGAGAGAGGGAGGAGAGAGAGAGGGGGGACAGAGAGAGGGGGGGGAGGAGAGAGAGAGGGGGAGTGTCAAATTACATACTGAAGACCACAGGAGCAACACTGTGAGCGCATACATTTACGTACACAGCGTGGGGATGTCATAGTAATGCACCTTCATACATGGAGTAAAGGTCACCATCACAAAGTAATTCTTAACAATAACAACAACCGTAATGCTTTAGCATTAAAACACCATAGACTGTAAATATAAGGAAAACACAGACACTCATCATCGAGGTCACAATATCAATCGATCCAGCAGAGGCAAAACACAGAAGATCAACAAAATATATGACATAAATGAACTTACCAAAGCTGAAGGCTCACTTGAAAAGAAAAGCGGCACGGCGGTCCTTCCTCTGACAGAATGTGTCTATCACTTTGGGGATGAAGTCCTGTAGTTGCTGGATCAACTGGCTTTCAATTGAAAGCATGGCCAATGCGTTAAGTCGCGGCTGTCCCATGGTGTTGCGAGTGAAAGTCTTTATCCTTTTGAGGGTGGAAAAGTTCCTCTCTGACTCGGATGTCGTCATCGGAGTTGTCACTATTATTTTGACCAAAATAACAGTCTCAGCAAACGTTTCCTCCAAGTTGTTCTCGTGAATGGATTTCAACAGAGACAGGGCAGTGTTTCCAGTGTGAAGCTCACTGTGGCGGTAGAGCGTGGTCAGCTCAGACTTCAACTTCTCCTTGTTTCCCAACGCAGGCCACAGTTTCACGGCGCAGTCAAGCTCAGGTGTAGGAAATGACAGGACATGCTGTGGGAAGAATGAGCTGGCAACAAGCTTTGCAGCGATCAAATGGTCACTCTGTGAGAACCTCTGTTCCACCTGTGAGATGACTGTGTCACAAGCCTCCTTCATCACCGGCGCTGTGCTGCTGACTCGTCGGCCTGGCTCGTCTGTTCCATCATGAGCAGTGGCGGCCAATGCATCAGTTTTCTGCCTCATTTTCTGAACATTTTCCTTGAAACGGCAGAGCGCGCTGTTGATCCCAGGTGCATCGATGCTTCGTTTTTGCAGAGTGTTGTATAGAACATCCACTTCTGGCATAAGCAACGAAAAAAACTCCAGGAGCTGCATAAATGCTCGGTCCCGCAGTTTCTTTGACAGGCCGTATGCCTCACTTATGGTGACCGCATCCCATCCTGGTTGTGTGCGTATATGCTCCATACACTGAAGAAGTGCTTCTCGGGTCTCCCAAACCGCGTTCACAGTTCTGCTTTTAAAGTTCCATCTCACAGCCGGTGGCCGTGGGATGCGTCTCTGTGTTGCCTCTGCAAGAGCTGCAACACGTTTTGGAGCACCGGAGAAAAAAGTGGAAAAAGCAGTTAGATCTGCAAAAAACACCTTCAGGATGCTCATCCTTGCTGAACACAGTTGCTGCAGGGTCAGGTTCAGTTGGTGGGCGTAGCAGTGAACAAACTGAGCGTTTGGGTACGTCTCCTTCATCACCGTCTGTACCCCGCGCACGTTACCGCTCATGACGGCCGCCCCGTCATAGGTCTGAGCGATTAGCTTTCTTTCAGCTTCAGGGGTTCCAGAACAGCCTTGATGCTGTTAGAGAGACCTACACCAGTTTTGTCCTTTACTTCCACAAACTCCAAAAAACGCTCTGTAACTGTGAGGTCAGGCATAATGTATCGCAGCACAATCACCATTTGCGATTTACAGGAGACATCGGTTGTCTCGTCGGCCTGAACGGCAACAAATGATGTGTTGTCCACTTGCTTGGCTATTTCCTCCCTGTACACATCATACATGCAGTTCAAGAGTTCATTCTGTATGGTGCTTGATGTCCCTTTGAAAACAAGCTGAGCTTCGTAGTGCCGTTGAAGCCTGGAATCGCCCTCACACATTGTCTCGAAAATTGACCTGAATATCCCTGGATTCAGAGAGTCCGCCGACTCGTTGTGGCCACGCAGTGCTGTCTCACATTTCCCACACAGTTTAATACAGGTGATGATCCGACCAAGCACGTACCTGTTTTCTTCCACCTTCCTATTATGAGAATCAATGCCGCGTCTGTAGGCGCTGTCAATCTGAGCTGCAACATTCACCCTTCCAAGTAATCCCAATTTTACGGCATTTTCCAAAGGACTGTTGCTGCTCTCATGCTTCATTGTCCTCTCCGAAAGATGCTTTAAGTCCTTGTAACCTGTCCTCGACCAAGTACCTTGATCTTCACAAAAAAGCAGGCAAGGAAAGCAAAAGAGGGAATTCTTCTGGATGCTCGCCGTTAGCCATTTCTTTTTAGCAAACCACTCAGCGTTAAACCCACGTTTAACTTTGCCCGCAGTCTGGACCATTTGGAAATCCGGTGGATGGTGGGCACCGAGGCGCTTTACCTCCAGTTTCTCTCCGAGACTAAGTGTCTCAAATGTGTGCTCCAGTAAATGGTCAACTTCATTCATTTTCTTTCAGTTTTTTACTTCTTTTAATCGCTGGTGATGTTAGCTATATGCTGCTCTCTCGTCTCCTCTTCAAACTACACGTGACGTTTCGCAGCACTGCACACGTGAGTACTTACAGCCAATCAATTCTGAATTATGTGAGATGACGTATGGTGGGGATGGGAGCACTATGCCCCTACGGTCATTATTTTTTTGCCACACACATTAAATAGAAAAATACTCTGAGCATGCGCAGTGTAGTTTTTACAATCACCGTTCACTTAGACTGTGAGAGGGAGGGGCAGGATCGGGTTTTGTCCCACATGGCTCTAAACAGCTCAAAACGGCACTCTAGACACTAATTAGAAGAACACAGACTAAAACAGAAATGTACAGACGAATCAGATTATTAAACATTATTAAACATATTTTATATGTTTTTTTATTTATTTTTTAGTATTTTTTTGTAATCATTATTTGTAATACTTTCTTCTGACACTAGGTGGGGCCAGGGTTTCCGCCAGGATTTTTTCTCGCCGGTCAAATGTCCGGGCAGAATTTATTTTACCGGACACATTTGAAAATTACCGGTCATATTTTAATAATAATAATAAGAGTTGTGTAGCAGAGTTTCCGTTAGCAGGTAATTACCGGACTATGAGCAGATATGCTTCAGTTTAAAACTCAGTTCACGGGGCTCATTTTTATATTGCTTCAGTTTATAATCGTAACAGATCGAAAAATTCAGATTCATTTTTCAATAAATTATTCCACAAACAACAGACAACATAATTATTACATTCAAACAAACTACTTGTAGTAGATAACGTACATTATTCAAAAGTTTACATTAACTTTGAATAATAACACGGGAGAAACGGATCCTCTCTTTTCCCCTCTCCCTCCCTCTCTCTCTGACAGCCCGTCAGTTTCTCATGCAGCTAAACAGAGGGCGGGGCTTCAGGTGATTATGCAGAGCTGCGTGTCTCGGTCAGACTCAGCAGCTGATCTGATCTCTCTCGCGTGTCCGGTTATACTTCACTCGCGTTTATGTCCATATCGATCAGATCCAGCTCTCCTGATCGGCCTTTATAGAGAGCACCGATCAAACTATTAAGAGAGAATATCGGCCGATAATGACCGGCGGCCGATCTATCGGAGCCTCCCTAATTATTACCAGACATTTTGACCGGCAGGTTTTGAATTTACCGGTTTTTAATAAATTTTACCAGCTAAAAACCGGTAATTACCGGCTAACGGAAACCCTGGGTGGGGCTGTGCCCCACCTGCCCCTAATGACCCGCCGCCACTGCCTGTGTCCTGTGTCTCAGTTCATAACATGCAGTATAGTAAAAACCTGCTGTTTTGTGTGTCTTCTGGACATTTTGCAATTTCCTTTGACATGTTGCATTTTACATTTTTCATGCATTGCCAGCAGCATCTGTCATGATTTGCTTCATATTTATAAGAGAAATACATTTCTGTTAGAACTGGGAACTCTTGTCATTCCTCTATATGCCCATTTCACAGCACACCAAACAAAATACTTTCACTGACAATAGATAAGAAAAAGATTCTCCTTTGAATGAAGGTTCTTGGTCTGAATGAGAGACCCCGCTGTGTGGGGACTAAACACTTCTTCTGCCTCTACAGTAGATACCGAATACCTACAAATAATGGTTTCGCATTTGATCTTTTTATATAATATCTTTAATCTTCACATTTGACCAACAATTATAAAAAACGTTTTTGTCTCAAATCTGTTGGAAGATTTAACTCATTTTTCTAGCTAAGCCTTTGTGTCTTTTTATGGTTGACATGTTTCTTTTAGGTCATTTTCCACCACCATTACACTAACTTATTAGATTCTTAGTTTGACACTTTCCAATCTCCTTCAATGTTCATGTCATTATTTTTAAAAATACATCCTACATATTGAGGCAAAATCAAATATACAATGTTATGCAAAAGCACAAAAATAATTGAATGAGCGACTACAAATCCGTGTATCTACCGTCCAATTGTTTTTCTTTATTAAACACGTAAACGGAAGAGCGTTTGAGAGGCCTTTTTGATTTTTGCTTTTTACCTTACTAATTTGGTCCAGCGCTGATTTGGTCTAATGGTCCTTGGAGCGAGGGGCGGGGCGAAACTCACGGAAGTGATTTAAAAACAAAAGCGGTGAAAATATTATAAACAAAGGGAAACAAGGTGAATTTAGCGATCACAACGAAAACGGCCAAGACACAGATTGAGCCCAGAAAATGGAAAATATAAGCCTCTGTCTAAAATGAACAATATTGTTAGGAGATTTAAACTATACAGCAGTTCTGCATTGCGGTCACTCAGCCGCCTCTCGAGTTTGTTTTTTCAAATCAGCTGCTCTTCATTCCTGCTATATTTGACGAGTAATACAAATATGTTTTACCACAAGTTCTTAAGGAAACTGACTCTGTTGGACTCGGTACTAGTTTGACTTCTACCAGAAATAAAATGAAGTACTTTTACTGTGTAGCTACTTTGTGAGTAATCCCCTGTCAAAGTCCCCTCCATAGTACATAATGCATGTTTTTCTGCTATCTTTGATGAGTGATACAAATATAATTTTACCATTAGTTCTTAATGAAATTGATACTGTTTGACTTTGTATAAGTTAGCCTATACTACTTACAATACGTTGAAGTACTTACTGTGTATTTTTGAGAAATACTCTGTCAAAGTCCCCTGCTGAGAACAAAATCAAGCCACTTCTGCTAAGTTTGATGAGGGAATTCTTTTTTGTTTCCATTAGTTCTTCGTGAGATTGATCCTGTTGGACTCAGTACTAGTGAAACTACCCCCACAAGTACTATGAACAGGGGTGCACATAACTTTTTTGCCCTGGTTCTCAAAGGAGCACCTGGAGATGTTGCTTGGTGCTCCGCGGGAAGTAGGGGTGCTGGGGGTGCTGCAGCACCCCCTGTTGGCGAGTGGTGTACATTTGAAAAACTGAGTGACCACCTAAATAAAAATGATTAAACTACATAAAATAGTTATGATTTTACGTAAAATAAAATTTGCTGTATACAGTAGCATATAATAGTCATAGTATATATTTGTATATATCAGGGGGCTTGAATTTATTTTCCAAATAAGTAAAATCCGAGTCATCTAGGTCGTAGGTCTTGGGAGAGTGACGTAATTGACGCGACACACATACTGCAGAGTGACAACTTTCTAGAATGGCGCAAAAAAGGACACATCTGACTTTGATGCATGTCCATAGTAACATTTTGGACAATGTGGATGTATCTGCTCTAATGAGGGTCTTCATTAGTGCCACCCCAGGCTACATTTGGAGTTTTGTGAAGCCCCAACACAAGGTAAGACGATTTTTTTCCTTTAATGCTGCTGCCGCTGTGCAGTGTTTTGCCTTGTCAATCAGTTAAAATTGAATTCATAGTTTTATTAATATTGTAAATAATATTTTCTGACTATTTGTAATGTTATGTAGGTTTGTAAGACCCATAGTTAGCATGTGGGCATGTGCAGCTGTTGCTAAGTGATGTAGGTCTAATGCTTTATTAACAGGGGTGCACATAACTTTTTTGCCCTGGTTCTCAAAGGAGCACCTGGAGATGTTGCTTGGTGCTCATCCTTAAAATGAAATAAACCGTAACTTTTGAGGGGTCTTGACTTTATTTGCCAGACACACGGCACTGAACACACATGCAGAGGTGAACACAGAACACACATGCAGAGGTGAACACAACACAAGACAACATTAGCACGACCAGTAATCCTACAAGCTGTCATCACTACCCTCCTGACTGTTCTCATCACTGTCTTCCTCTCTGTCAGACATGGTAGCTGATGATGTAGGCCTACTTCTTTATCTCTGGTTGAGTCTGCGATTATCTGCTTGCATCCACAAGTCAACAGCTGGTTTTGGGTCGAAAGTCTCTGTTGTCATCTTAGACAAGTGGATGTAATCAAATAAGTATGTGAACATAACCAATAACAAATTAATGTAACTTATTTTATTTGTGTTGTTCATTCATATCTTATTTTACCTTAACATTTATTTATGCATTTTTTTTTTATCTCCAGTTTTAAAGGATATTTTTGGTTACTGTCCTATAGTATACATTGGAATGATTTAAAACCTGTTTATCCCAATAATTACAAAGGAGTGCCTTGGAAATATGTGTTTACATAAATTGTGACCAAACCGTTTGAATTTAGACTAAGAGTCCTTTACCTCACTGAGCTGTAGTTATCAGCCTCTCAGTCTGACTGGAGAGGACTCTCCCTCCACATTATTGTAGAAACATCTTCTTCTTATCTCCGTTAGAGCAGCTAGCACGGCACCAGATTATAATAACAACAGCGCTGGTACCACCCTCCCTCTCTCCCTCGCTCACTCGCATTTTGTCTGTGAGCTGCGGGCGCCAGATAAGCCAACATCCCCCATTTTCATCACTTACAGCGCCCATCGTACAGGGCAAATGAAAGGTGGAACCGGGGTGAAAAGGGTGTTACATTTACTTAATTGTGAATATTGTTACATCAAGGCCGAAAATTAGGATGAGCCCCAATGGTCAAAATGTTTTTTTCCCTCCCGGAACTGCCAGCGCAGCACCTCCCCAGATCTGGTGCCCTAGGCCAGGGGTGGCCAACCTGCGGCTCTCGAGCCGCATGCGGCTCTTTGCCTAGTTTCATGCGGCTCTTCAGTTCATATTGAATTTTATATGTGTGAGTTCGGGGGAGAGACACTGACTCCTGACTAGTTGTGCACGGTGTACCGATACTTGAAAGGTATACCGCGATACCCTGCCGTTCAAAACGTTACGATTCCTCCGTTTAAGAATGACGGTGGAAAGTACTCCGGTGAGAAAGCGCCGTTTAAATAAGAGCTGTGTGTGTTCAGCGCTCTGCTTCCACTCCCTGCTCTGCAGCCGTGCCTGCAGTCCCGCCCCTCTAAAGCACGCTCAAGTGCCTCCCCGCACTCGTGCACGCGCTAGCTGCCAGAGCATGTGAGAAAACGAGAAGCATGGCTGCAAGTGAGAGTGCAACTGCCGCTGCCCCTCGGCTTGTTGACAAAAAAGACGCCAGAAGCGAAATGTGGAAGTATTTTAGCTATATCTCTGACAGTGAGGGCAAGCCTACGGACACCACGAGGCCTGTCTGTAAGAAATGTATTAATTTTATTTAATACGAATTCTTGTCATTTATTGTTCTCATTGTTTAAAGGTTGTGTTATGGTTCTGGTTCTGGTCTGAAATAAAGCACAATAATTACATTTAAGACTGTTTCCCTTTTTTTAAGAAAAGTATCGAAAAATAATCGGAATCGCAATTCTTGACTTGGTATCGAAACCAAAATGTTGGTATCGTGACAACACGACAGTTAAACCTGATATTTAGTAGGTCTGTTAAGTATTGAATGCTGATAATTCTGACGTAATTTGGCCGGTCAAAGTTGTTTGGGCTCGGATAAAATTGCTCCGTTACTTTCGTTCCGTGTTACTTTCGTCCCGGCTCTCCCTACGTGTGTATGTGTGGTGTCAGGTGTCAGTATGAGAGGATGACAGCGCGTCTAATTTTGATGTGGCCCAAGAGCCAATCACAATAATACCTGCGATGCAGTGAACCAATCACTTTTTGAGGGGGGGAAAACCTATCGTTGATTAAACACTACTATCCAGTGTTTCCCCTACCATTGTCTTGGAAGGGAGACAACCGCCAACGGAGCCCCGCGCCCCCCCTGAAATTCTAGGTGTTTAAAAAAAATATATAATTTTAAAAAATATATATATATCGCACCAAATTGCAAATAATCTATAACTACTGTCACTTTTCACATTGAACATGTGCTCTTTTATTAAATAAACTAAACGCTTTCATTTGAAGTTGTGAGTTTAGTGTTTTTGACCCTAAGAAACACTGATGCATTAATCAATAACAATAATACACAGCTCCTCTCTCTGCTCCAGAGGATTTAAAAAAAATATATCCCAATGCCACAAAAATGCATCAGTGACGTGGTTGAAATCTTGTCTCCAGAAAACAAAAAACTGAAACAAGCGGTATCAGTGACTGTGTGTTTGATGTGGCTCTTTGCAGTAACATAGAAAAAATGTGGCTCTTAACCTCTGACTGGTTGGCCACCCCTGCCCTAGGCGAACATCTAGCCAGCGCTACGGGCCGGCCCTGAGTTCATATCATGGTTCATATGCAACTCGCAAATATCTTTCTCTCTCTTCTCTCTCTCTCTCATCTCTCCTCTATTTTCTCTTTTCTCTTCTCTCTCTCCTTCTCAATGTTGGTACGCAAATGCGCTTTGTTTCAAATGACCCGGTGCTCTTTTTTTGGCGGAGGTGCGCATGCGCACCTGCGCACCAGTTATGTGCAGCCCTGACTATGAAGTACTTACTGTGTACTTTTCCAGTACTCCTCTGTCAATGTCCCCTCCTGAGAACAAGAATGCATGTTTCTCTGCTATTTTGAATAAGCGTTAAAAAAAATCTTTCTTCATGAGACTGAAATTGTTGGACGGAGTATTTTAAGAGGATATGGTGGACATGATATCAGCAATACTTCCAGTCAGTACTCCGGCAGCAGCATTTTACACATTGGAAAGTCTTTAGAGTCTGGCCTGGATAGCTGGTCTATCCTTCAGCACACTGTCACTCTTGTTGGCCTCTTATGAAGCTGCTGTCTTTTAAAATATGATTATTTCTCTGCTCCAGTTCATTCCTCTCAGATTCTTCCTTCAGTCCCAGTCATTGCATGTCAGTCAATAGAGCTTCGAAAAATGTGTCCAATTCAACAAAATGTTTTTTTGTGAGTGAAGGCCAGAGCTAAATTATAGATTGTTTGATTGTGTAAATACAAGGTGAGAGCAAATAAATCCACATCCTCCTATGAAACGTATTTTATTTCCTTTTCCATGTTATACTTATACTTACTTGCCTTAGAACATGTGCATGTTGAACTAGGCCTACATGATATCTTCCCCAGCCTCAAGGAAATACAATAAAATAAATGGATTCATAATTTTAAAAAAATCGATACAAATGTATACATTAATAATGTTGTGTGCAAACTAGGGCTGTCAAACGATTAACAATTTTAAGTTAAGCTAGTGGAGTACTTCGTGACCACAGAGTGTGAACGTTGTGATCAGCTGTTTAAACGCAGTTCTCCAGTGAAGGGGGGGGAAGGAAGTCTCCCTCCGCAGCCGGTTGGCGTAGTTTTGGCACAATTCCGTTGTACAGACCGACGTTAACAGCAGCCCTGTCTGTGCACACGGAGACCGACTCTGGCTGCTTCTCAGGTCGATTAAATGAAATCCTTGCTTCCCTCACTTGCGTCGTTTCCCTGCGTTTAGTCCCTCCCACCAGGGAAGCATGGAGGGACGCAAGGAAACCACGAGAAGCGTGAAGCGTAGTGCTGTAGCGACGCGTCGACGTTGTCGACGCCAAAATATCGTCGACGACATATTTCCGCGTCGACGCGTCGCCACCATAGACTGTATGACGCCACACACACGTGGGTCACCCAAAGCAACAAGCAGTTCGCAATCGCACTTCTAACACAATGGAGACTGAAACGGCTACCAACTCCTCCTCACGGGATTGCGCACGAAGCCCTCAAACGAAAACATCTCGCCCCAGGTCTTCAAAAGCATGGGAATATTTTAAAGTTAGTCCAAAACGCAAAGATATTTATATATTTATATCTCACTGAGACTGCTGCTTGACCGGAAGCAGCAGCTAGCTGTGGTGGCAACCATTAGCAGCTAGCATTTGCTCTCCGATTTAAAATGGAATTATGGATTATAAATTCAATAATTTTTTTATACATAGACGTTAAAAACCTATGGATTAACCGATTCAGCCGCGTTTTTTCTCATTTGAATGCCATTGAACACGTATTTTGATCAGATTGACAGCTACGGCGGTGAGACGATCTCCCTAGAAGCTCTGTGAAGGTACGTGTTGTGATGACTGTATTTGCTTCCCCTGTCGCGAGTCCGGATCACTCAGTGATGATACTATATACCTACATAATCTGTGGAGTCTCAGCTTTAATCGGATATATTGTATGTGCAGCTACGATAAGTAATAAGGGTACTTTTATCTTGAGATCTGTGCCAATGTCCGTTAGCATTTTTCGCTCAGGGGTCATTTAGATGCTTCTTATGAGACTTGTGTTTTGTTTTGGTAAACATGGTTTGTATCGTCAGTTAGCTGAGATTATTTCCGTTAATCTGGTATAACACATTAATAGGTTCTTAAATATTAAGATTCTCTGAGACACAGTATCGTGAACAAATTTTTTTTTACATTACGTTTTTTTTACATTACGTTTTTTATGAATTGAACAACAGAAAAATAATCGTTCGATTAGTCGACTAATCGATCAAATAATCGCCCGATTAATCGTTTTCAAAATAATCGTTTCCCCCCAGCACTAGTGAAGCGACGTCCGTTTGTGATGACGCTGCACAGCTGATCGTCTGACAGCAGCTCTGTCCCCGTTATTTCCACACACACCCCCGCCTCTGTTAGTACACATTTACTGACACAAACATTTGTATCATCTGTTGTAGACCCCAATAAATAAAATAAAATAAGAACTAATTCTCAAAAAAGATAAACGCCATTCTTAAAATGTATAAACGAACAATAGTTTGATTAATATTGATTAGAGTGCACAATAGAAATAAAATAATTGAGAGAAGAAAAAGAGATATGTTATCTATCAAAACCCAGTTGGATTAACATTCATTGGATTGCACACTTTATTTGTTTGGATATGTAGCATATTAACATTTTAATAGCACTTAATGACTGACTGAATGGAAATGACAATAAATGAAAATGTAAAACGAAAAAAGCGATCATGAAAATGTTTCCAAAAAATGAATTAAATGATTTTTGACCACTTTGTTGTTCAGATATATCACATATTTGTAACTAAATGAAACATGAATTGAAACAAAACACGGTATAAACAGAGGAGTGACTCCCGTGAGGTTCATGTATTTTCTTCACTCTGCTCTCATGTCAAGAAGCATCAGATCAGTGCATGCACTGCCTCGTCCAATCAGTGAGCGATACACAGTAAGGGGGCGGGGTGAGTATCTGAGGATTTCATCGGAGGATGGTCTGGTGGTTCCTCGGTTATCGCTCCTCCATGATCGCTCCTCGCTCCTCCATGATCGCTCCTCGCTCCTCGGTCCTCCGGCAGAAATAAGAGCCATGGGACGGTACTCAAGATGGCGCAGACAAATCAACTTCCGGTAAGACCGAGGACCGAGGAGCGAGGAAATGAAAATAGTCGACCTGAGAAGCAGCCTCTGTCGTCCGGTGATCTAACCGCCTTCTGGAAAAGCTTCACAAGTACGTCGGTACGCAAATGCGCTTTGTGACACAAGTGACGGTACGCATTTCAGATTACGCACATAACCTGCGTACCAGTTATGGGTTACCTGTACTACAGCAAAAGTATTCTCCGTCGGGACTTCCTGCAACAACACCACGCCGTTATCTTGATTCTGATTGGCCAGAAGACATTATCAAAGATGTTCTATTGAGAAGACGATCACTACGTGACAAAAGTTTTCAAAACCGTTTCTGGTCTTCGGTATTTCCAGACAAGTGGCTACTGAAATGAATCTTACTAACTGTGCAATTTACTCCGCGCGAGTTGGCAGACTTTATTTTGCTTCCTTTAACATCATTTTTCATGGTGGGGCTAAGCCATTTCTTGGTATGGGTGTAGCCTACCCCAGCCATACCCTGGCGCTGCCACTGGTGGCATGTATGGGGCGGGCCATTCTGCACGGATGCGTTAAATGCGTTAAATATTTGAACGCCATTAATTCAAAAAATTAATTACCGCCGTTAACGCGATAATTTTGACAGCATTAGTGCAAATATTTCAAATTTAAATATAAAATGAAAAATAAGTTTACTTTTGAAATGATTTCTCACAAAAACCTTTCTAAATTATAGTAAATCATTAAAAAAGGTTTAGTGAATATACGTTTTTCTGCCTAAAATAGTTGAAATTGAACGTAAACTATATCAAACACCACATGCATGGCAGTTAACCCATTTTTGCCTGCTATTTAAATTGACTTTGGTTGAAGTTAATACAAATATTGATGGTTTGTTTAAATAACTAGTGACATTTTAATACATATTGTAAAAAAGGGCTCCAAAAAAGACATATATAACCTGGCTGGCTTAACCAGTGTGTAATTCTTCTAGCACCACAAGATTCAGAGTTTATAAAGTACAATTCTGGGCCATTGATTGTGTCATTTCTCCAAACACATACAGTAAAAATGCCTGTTATGAAGCCTTCAAATGGTGCAGGAAAAGGACTTTACATTGTATTGTACTTAAAGACAGGGCTATTCAGTTAAGAGAAGAGAAAAAGGAAAGAAAATTGTTATAATGGGTGATGTAACATTAATTACATACATAATATGAGGTCCTTGGCACTCATGGGTGTCTCCTTGGGTCATTTTGTGATCATGGGGCATCGCCCTTACAGCATCAGGACAAAATCATATGGAGTCAGACACTGGAAGTGTGCTGGAGGCTGATGCGTTGACTGCAGGGGACTGATGGAAGGATGAGGCTGATGAGACTGAAGAATCTGTGATGAACTAGCGGCTGAGAAATAATCATATATTAAAAAACAGCAGCATCATAAGAGGCCAACAAGAGTGACAGAGTGTGTCAGTGTGCAGTCTACCATCCTCTTAAAATACTCTGTCCAACAATATCAGTCTCATGAAGAAAGGTTGTTTAACGCTTATTCAAAATAGCAGAGAAACATGCATTCTTGTTCTCAGGAGGGGACATTGACAGAGGATTGTTGGAAAAGTACACAATAAGTACTTCATAGTACTTGTGGGGGTAGTTTCACTAGTACTGAGTCCAACAGGATCAATCTCACAAAGAACTAATGGCAACAAAAAAGAATTCCCTCATCAAACTTAGCAGAAGTGACTTGATGTTGTTCTCAGCAGGGGACTTTGACAGAGGATTTCTCAAAAAATACACAGTAAGTACTTCAACGTATTGTAAGTAGTAGGCTAACTAATACAAAGTCAAACAGTATCAATTTCATTAAGAACTAATGGTAAAATCATATTTTTATCACTCATCAAAGATAGCAGAAAAACATGCATTATGTACTATGGAGGGGACTTTGACAGAGGATTACTCACAAAGTAGCTACACAGCAAAAGTACTTCATTTTATTTCTGGTAGAAGTCAAACTAGAACCGAGTCCAACAGAGTCAGTTTCCTTAAGAACGTGTGGTAACAAATATTTGTATCACTCGTCAAATATAGCAGGAATGAAGAGCAGCTGATTTGAAAAAAAAAACGCGAGAGACGGCGGAGTGACCGCAGTGCAGAACCGCTGTATAGTTTAAATCTCCTAACAATGTTGTCCATTTTAGACAGAGGCTTATTATAAATGTACAGCCCTTAATAACATCAATTTTCTGGGCTCAATCTGTGTCTTGGCCGTTTTCGTTGTGATCGCTAAATTTCCCTTGTTTATAATAATCACCGGTCCTTCAGCAGGATACTGCAGTGATTCAAATGTGATTTTAGCAAACGAGTGCTTTTGTTTTGAAATCACTTCCGTGAGGTTCGCCCCGCCCCTCGCTCCAAGGACCATTTGACCATTTAGTAAGGTGAAAAGCAAAAAGCAAAAACGCCTCTCACAGACGCTCTTCCGTTTACGTGTTTAATAAAGAAAAACAATTGGACGGTAGATACACGGATTACTACACAGCTATTCCTCCATTTTGTAGCATTGACAGCACGAATAAAGGTTGTTATTTGGCAGGAAAACCTGCAGCAGAATGATGGGAAACACAACAACTGCAGGCAGCTTCAAATGCAGGAAAGAGGAGTTTGATTAATACAAATGAAAAAGTCAGAGAGTCCTAAAACAAACCCCAGGAGGATAAACAGAAAGCAACTTAAAAGAGAAGTAAAAACAAATCACATTCCTCTAAGCATGCCTCCTTGAACAGACCAGTGACTGGCATTTCACAGAACCTGGGTCGTACCATCTGCTGAGGTTAGCAAGGGGGTGACCAACACAGGTGTGCATTTAGCAGGACAAACAAAACCACAAGAGCAAGTTATTGATGACTTTTACATTTAGCTGAGTGCACACAAATATATTCAACTGCACAACATTCAACAAAAATCATCCAGGCAGAACGTTTTCTTTTATTATTGAAATAGATATATATAAAGATATACACCTGTTTTATAAATCAATCCTCCCCACAGTGATTGTGGCCAATTTCAGAACAGATTTCTGTCTGTGTAACCCAAATAGATCTACTTTTAAAAGCTTGTGCTCCACTTCCGTAAACAGCGCGTATGATGAATGTTGTGATTATACCTCGTCTTTCCCCAGCAGGTGCTTGGGTTTCTTTAAATGTTTTTTAGAGCACAGAGACTCCAACAGAGCGGGCTGAACCAGACACAAAAAAAATGTGCCACCTCTGAAACTTCAAGTAATAAAAGTTTACAAAAGGGATAAAAACTCCTACTTGCATTTTATGGCTTCCTTTACATTTAGTGAAGTAACAGCACAGAACTAAAAAGAGATTCCATTTAAGCTGATGTCATTTAAACGAGAAAATGTGCAGAGTGTAATACAGAGGTAAACAGCAGAGTGTTTACAGCTTTGCTTTATCATACCTGCCTGTATTAGTGGCTAATAAACACACATCAGTTAGCCTGAGCCTTTTTCTTTAAACGTTTTTTAAAAGTATACTTATTTTCCAAATGAGCTGTAGCCAAGAATAACACAACAACATGCCAGGATCGCTCTGACATGACAACATGACAGCACCTGAGAAAATGTTTGGGGGACCAGACGTAACTTAGCTGACGTAAGTAAGATCCATCATGTAAGATAACATAAGTCAATGTTGACTTTTGGATCCACATAGGGACATGAAAAGCGTACTAATGGGTGAAAGTCTTGTATTTGTTTGACACATCTATCCACCTTTACCCATTTCCTACTCAGACTTTTTTCTCTTTCTTAGATGACGGCGTACAGAGAGGAGGTGGAAACCCTGACATCTTGGTGCCAGGATAACAACCTCCATCTCAACGTCAGCAAATCAAGGAGCTGATTGTGGACTACAGGAAGCAGCAGAGAGAGGGACACGCCCCCATCGCCATCAATGGGACTACGGTAGAGAGTCAGCAGATTCAGGTTCCTCGGGGTCCACATCACTGAGGACCTGACATGGACTCTTCACACCACCACCATCACCAAAACAGCAGTGTTTAGCAGCTAGAGCCAGATATTTCCATTTAGGAGTTGGTGGACACCAAAACAGAGTTAAAAAGGGAGTGAATATTGAAAAAAATCTATCAGGTGGCAAGAAACATGCCTCCAAATGACTTAAAATATGTTGGATGTTTAATAGGCCAATACGATTGCTTTATCAATTTAAAAGGTGATAGTTTGTCAGTATTTGTTGTGCTGGCCCTAAATGGCCAACATATATTTTAAAGTAATCTTCCCATAAATCATCCATATTTACTCTTTTCCCCATATGCAACTTGTTTACAACTAAATATTGTGTGTTTGATTTTGAAATTTTTAATCTGAATCCTCTTTCATCTGCTAATTTGTTTTAACATGTTCACTCTCCATTGAAGACCCCCTTATCAGCTTTCATCAACACCACAGCTTTCACAGTTCATTTGAGCTCTGCTAAAGCTAAACAATTCCCGACAGGACGCGGGGTACGTTCATCATCAAGGGGGAATGCAGCAGGGCTCCAGGCAGGAGGTTTGATTGTAAATGAGGTTACAATTATTTCATCATGCAAAACCCTTTTCTTTATAGTTTCAACTTGAATGATTCCACGTGTTGCAATGCAGAAAGGGGATCCGTTTTGTCGTATCACGCCGCAATCTCCTTTTTAATTCATTTTAAAGAAAGAATATTCATTTTTTGTATTGACTTTTCTTGTTTGGCTTTGGTTTAAAGTGTATACACTTTTTGGCACAGTTTGTGTGCAGCAGATGATTATTAAACGTGGATTTACTATAGCATGTGTTGAGTACAGATGCAGAATAACAGCCAACGAAGCATATTGTTGTACTTAAGTATAATAATAGTAAAACACTTATGTGGGGGAAAAGGTGGTAACAGTATCAGACATATCCCCGAAAGCAGGGTTTAAAATACATTTCTGTATTTTTATACAAATCATAATGCACAACTATGAAGCACTCATTTGCATATGTTAACATGATTTCAAAAGGTGAGTCTCCCAAACTGTACAGCACAAATCCCTCTGCAGTTATTTGAAGTTGTGTTCCTCTGACATCCCTAAGAGTCGTTTGACATGTATTTATTCTCTTGTTATGAGCCTATTTAATCTATACCCCATGCTAACAGCAGGCTCACATTCACAGCCGCTGTGAGATGCTTGATATTTACGCAGAAAAGCCAGCAGCTCTTGGATCTCATTTTTCTGACATTGGGCATGGCAGGGTTTGGGGTGAAATGGATATTTTGGGAGCATAAACATACTTAGATTCCTCTTCTGAACTCATTTCATGACAAGCTGTGAGGTGGGACGGGATGCACAGCGGGGGACGTGTCAGCCACTGTGTTTGAAGTTTAGGATTTGCACTGGTGTCGCCTGATCAGACCATGTCGAGGATCTATTTTGTTTGGATTTATTTGCTTTTTTTGGGTGGGTCTGAATGAGCTAATTTGACATTGATGTGTATTTCCTCGAGAGGGTACAATGTTTTCTAGTACAAAGTAATCTATCCTCAGCACATGTCAATGACATCAAACCTGTAACACTGCCAGCGTGCAGCTTGAGGAGTAACAGATTACAGGTTCAAAAAAAGATAACTGTATTGTATATTTTCCTTACATAAAAAAAAAGTGTAATTGGATAACTGGGACATACCATTTTCTTTGGAGATTACTAACTTATTCTGCTCATTTTCAGGTTCACATTTGTATGTAGTGTCTCCATGCTTTAATGTTCAAAAAGCTCTTTATTTGTCTCATACTGCCTGTGCTGCAGCACCTCTTTTCAAACTCTGTCTGAAACCAGAGCCCAGTCTGCTCTGATTGGTTAGCTGGCCGCCTCTGTTGTGATTGGTCAACCACTCAGAGATGTCCCACCCCTTAGCCTGTCGCGTACAATGTGTGGAGCACCAGCAAATAGGAGTTCGAGTGTTACACAGTGATGTCACTACTGTATGTTCCTGAAGTAAACAAAGGAGTCCAATGAATGGGGGGGGGTGAGAGAGAAACACAGGGATTTTAGCCTTTGCAGACCATTTACATGCTAATAACCTATACAACAGGGGAGGGAAAACCCCCAAAACATTAGCGGGCCCCTTTAATCTTCCTAATTGGATAATATACAACTAGTAATTGTAAATGAAATACATTATTAAAGTAACCCTCCCGACCTTGTACCAAAGACACAAGGAGGGAAATGTGAAGAGATGCCTTGTATAGTTGCTGATGATAATTAGCCCCCCACCAGTAGCCAAACAGCATATATGATTCCTAGCTTTTGGCTTATTATCAATAAACCAACCCTTATTTCTCTGCTCATGGCGATTGCTTTTCATGAATATATTTTTGTCTCTGTGGGAGAAACTTTATTTTCGTGAGAAACAGACTTCAGGCAAGAGGAGAGAGCTGTGCAAATAGAAAAAAACGTATGAGAGGGCATGCATACCTACTGTACAAAGGCAGATTCAAGAAATAACGCATTTGTATTCATGCAGTTTACTAATTGATGTTTCATTTGGTCATACCTAATCTGTACACATCTATCGCAAATTAAAAGCAGATTTTTCTAAATGTTTTTACTGGAAACTCTAAAAATGTAAGTGGCACATTTACATTGTCTGTTCCTTCTTGGCGTAAAAACCCCATCAAGAAGAATGTCGTAATATTCACTTCAGTACGAAGCAGGAATATTGTAATAAAGTGATGACTTTCAGCACTCTTTCCCATTTTCTATCTCCACATCACCTCTTCAATGGTCATGAATTAAAATTTTCATTTTCATATGGTAATGACACTCATCTCTACTTGGCCGCTAAACGGAATGAAAATGACTACTTTTAATTCCTAAAACGTAGCGCTGCATTTATCCTGGTGAAGGGTTTCCATGAATGTTCTCCTCTGTGATTATCTTTGTACAGAGTGGAACAGAAGCACTGTTTCTTTGACCTTGTTCAACATATGGCTCATCAGCATTGGACGTTTCAATGGAAAGAACATTCACATACACAGGTTGTGCACATGGTGAGTGTTAAAAGGTAAAAGCTGACTACAATTGTTATAAAATATGTAATTAATTTTAAGCAAACTTCTACAAAAAATGCGCATATTGTTATGGCTATTCAAGGTGTTTCAACATCAAACAGAGCTCATTACAAAAGCAGCATGTGGAATTTCACAATGATTTCACAGCACAGTGGAGTTATTGGAACTTTTTCAATCTAATTGAGCTTCTTTTCTTCTTTTTGAGCGTTGATAACATGCGATATATCACTCTTATTGTTCTTCTCATCTATGACGCAGGTCGGAAGGTGATTAGTGTAAAGACTAGTAGCAACATGAGGAAACAGTGAGCATGGCTCTGTCTGTAAGGGAAGATATTCAGCTACCTGTGCCTCCAGCACTAATTATACTGTTATATGTACGTTTAACGAGATATAACACTCAAAGTGTAGAAAAACAAGATAACACGTCTTGATTAGAGAACTTTGCAGGTGTAGCTTCACATTCAACACAGAAGAAAAAGCACCTATATATATTTCCCCAAATGTAAAACTTTTTCTTCCTTTTCTATTATCAAATACGACGGACAACTACAGGTTTATTTATGAGCAAAGGAACAAAGTGCACTTTTAATGCACACAAATGATGAATGAATGAATTAAATCACCATAAATAGAGGAAATACTCATGCAACTAATCGTACTCAGATAAATAAATGGTTAGTTTTAAATGCTGGAAAGATTGTGGTGAGCAGAAGGCACATCGTTTTTTGCTTCTTGGAAGTAATTATAAGAGAACTGGAAATAACAAATAAAATCTCACTTATCCCTCTACTTGAAAAACACCAGAAGAAATGTTCTTACTGATTAAGAGCCATAATAAAAGAAAATTCCAATTAATTGGTTTAAAGTCGATATCCTAATACATTCTGAATGTTAAGAATAGCCATTAGAAATCGATACATTTTTAAACTATAAAAACCTGGCCTGTAACCAGTGGCGTTTTTATATGTACCAAAGTGGTGGGGCACGAACAACTTAGATATGTGTATATAAAAATAGCTGTAGGCTATCCATGGTTCCGAGACACACACACACACACACACACACACACACACACACACACACACACACACACACACACACACACACACACACACACACACACACACACACACACACACACACACACACACACACACACACACACACACACACACTTTATTTGGTTCAACAAATTAGGGCTGTGCGATTATGGCAAAAATCATAATCACGATTATTTGGGTCAATAATTGATATCACGATTATTTTGACGATTATTCATTGACCATTTATTGAACTTTAAAACAAATAATATTTTACCAATAAACAAGATCAACAAATATGTTGGAGCGCACTTCCAAAACCATACTAAACATATATTATTAATATGATAAATAAAAATAAATTAGACCAAAATAAATGAAATCAAACATGTTGCAGTGCACTGTCACAACCTACTGAAAACTCCTTAACATATAGCCAACATTTTGGTAAAACATATTCAACATATTCCACTCAGTTAAACGTTGAAGGCTGGCCAACCGTCATGGTCCAGAAGTAACAGGAAATAAATGTTGAACTACAATTTAAGACCAAATAAAAATGTTTAGGCCACCATGGCAAATGCTGGTAGGGCTGCTCATGTCATCTCTTAAAGATGTTTTGCAAGAAACACCAGCCTGTTGACATGGTCTGGTTTCAGAGATGAGCGCAGGCAGGTGACAATATTGCCACCTGTACTGAAGACCCTCAGCCACGCCCCGACACATGGGGTGACGCCGGCCAATCACAAAGCTTTGATTCGTTCAAGTGCATTATTCTGGCACAGGAAGATTATGTTACAGGACATTAACGATAAAACAGAATATTGTTGTTCTATTTTTAGACACATCTCGCGATCGACTGGTTGGGCACCCCTGGGCTAGACCATAGGTCTGTTGTGGTAGCAAAGTAGTCAGCTGAAGCCACATCTCTCTCAACTTCCCCACGGCATTTGTCATATAGCGCAGCCGCAGACCTGCTGAAATAATACCGAGACGGCATCGCGTAACGCTTGTCCAACGTGTTGACAAGTTGCTTAAAGCCCTGGTTGCTAACAGTGCTAACTGGGCACATATCTTTAGCGATGTGAAATGTAATGGCACCTGTAATATCTCTGTGTCTCTGCGAGCTCGTCGCGTAGGCCGTTGCTCTGTACAATGCGTCCAGAATCGATGACTGTGATGATGTGGTGGATGAAGTCGAGCGGGCATCTGCTTTTTGTTGTATTACTGCCCGGTCGTATTGCACTTTGTGGTTGTATTTCAGGTGATTAAAGAGATTGGTTGTGTTAGCGTGTGGTGCCAACACAACCTGGTAACAAATCCTGCACTATACTTTGTTTTGCTCCACGTCGGACTCCTGAAAGCCAAAGTACTTCCAAATAGTGGAAATAGTTGTACCCTTCTTTTTAACGAGTTGCTGCTCTTGATCTGACATCTTCGCTCGCGCTGAACACTCACAACACATGTCACTCCCACGTGGCCGAGTGGGCATTTAGGGATGGGCGAAAGCGCACCCAGCAAAAATAATCGTATTTTGTCAATTATGCTGTTTTCATAATCGTCGCAAACCATAATCGTAATCGCGATTAAAATACGATTAATTGCACAGCCCTACAACAAATTATATTACATAAGACAGGGAATCAAATATATCGGGGCTAAGCAGCACAGAACACTTAGGGGAACACATAGCACCTCCTTCTCCACACGGCTAAGCTGCCAATAATAGCTGAAACAGAGCAATATTTGGCAATTTGTTTGGCTTTTCTCTTTGACATTCCAGCAATTCTCAGACCAATCATGGTGCATTTATATACATGGCCAAGACTTCCGAATAAACGTATGCTATATCTACACTTGTACCCAAAGCTGGTTATCACATATAGCATTGGTTGGTATTTGATATACTTGTCCTGGAAAGCCTGGTCCATGTACAGGTCAAAGGCACAGCCTACTTCTAATATTAGCACCTCCCTGTGGTTGGTGTCAACAAAAACCACATCAGGTGTATTTGGGATGTTAGCAAAGACATCATTGGTAAAACCAAACCATTCTAGTAGCACTCTAGCGTGCTTGTACATTGCTGCGCTAGATGGTAAGATGTTTCGTACCGCATCAGACACAATGTCCACAATACGGTCATGACGGGCTATGTACAGGCGTTTGTATGCATTACATCCATTTGTTATGTGTGCAATGGATTCTAGGTGTTGTTGTGAATCCTGATGGTTTAAACAGAATGGAGTGTGAATGTGAGGGTACCAGGTGGACAGATTGTACTTAGTGGGTAATACCTGCAGTCTTGCTTTGATGGTAAATGTCAGAACATCCTCACCAACAGCGGCGTTCTTAAACACTGAGTGTGAGACTGAGTGGTCAGCAAACCCCAAACAGGCTAGCTTTCCCTGTAGTCTGAGTCCACACCAGTGCTGCCTGATCTCAGACTGCTTCGTGCTGAGCAGAACCCTCCTTGCAGAGTCTCTGTGCAGTTCCACAGTCTCTTCCTGAGGTGTTGTGATGTCGGCCTTCACAACCACACTGGGGTCAGTGATCAGTTCATCAGAGACGGGGACTTCAGTCTGTGTGTTGAGTCTTGTCCATTTCAGCTGGACTCCAGTCCGATTGCAGAGGTCATTGAGATCTGGCCAGTCAGACCCCGAAGCCCCTGGCCTGAAAGTCCAGTTTCCCAGAGTATTTCCTCCTGAAGCCAAGGAAGTTGTTCTGGTCTGCGTTGGCCAGGGGGATCTTCCTTCTTTGTAGATCCAGCAGGAGAGAGGCCCTGGCCATTTCTCTTACGGTGACATCATCATTGTTAAGCATGTGGATCAGGTGGGCTAGCCTGGAGGCTATGTAGGTCCACTCGACATTGGGGACTCCCAGCCCCCCCTCTCCACATGGGAGAAAGATGATGCCCCGTGTGGAGTGTGTGTTGAGGCCCACCCACTTTCTGACCAGCTGGACAGTTTTGTTTGTCATTTCTCTCAGTGCCTTGAGAGGGATGTGTACATTGGCAAAGAGATGTTGAATTTTAGCCAAAGCCACCTCTCTCACAGCCTGGAGCTTCATGAGGACGGGGAGGGGGGACAAGTCAATCAGGTGGAGACGATGGAGAAACTCTGTAGTGAGCTCCTTGACCTGCTCCCCCCACTCGCCAGCGATGTTAAACCTGTGGCCAAGGTATGGGTAGGTCTCATTACGGGAATACACCTTAATGGGTTGGCCCATTACAAGAAAGGAGGGGGGCTTGTCGTTCTTGGCCTTATACCAGCAGTTGCCTCCACTGCGGCGCTCATGGAGTACGGCACACTTAGCTTGCTTCACCTCCAGCCCTGACCATTGGAGGAACTCATCAGTGCGCGCCAGCATGTTAATGATGACATCCTCTTGTCGTGATGACACCTGCACGTCGTCAGCGTATCCCTGAACAGGATTTGGTGATTTGACATGCAGCGGAGCGCACTGGTAAATCCACTTCATCCATTGGTTGAGTGCTAGGATGAAGTTCACGGCACTCCAGGGACAGCCAGTTTTTATTCCCACCTTCAGTGCAATCGGCTCTGTGAGCTGCTGCCCACAGATAACCTAGAGAAATGAACCTTGGTACACATTGGATACAATACTCACAAAAGGCTGAGGCAGGTGTATTTCCTCTAATGCTTGTAGCATCACCTCATGGGAGAGTGTACCAAACGCGTCTCTAAAGTCCAAAAACACTGTGTAGAATTTAGATGATCCATGTTTGAAATCATCTATTCCGGTTTTTAAGCAAAACACATGTTCGTTCATTCCCTGTCTGTTGATATATGCTTTCTGATGGGGGGAGAGAATCCCTGTGTCCACCAGCCAGGGTAAGATGCGGGTGAGTATAGGCACTTCATAAAGACTTTGTATATAGTGGGCAATAGTGAAATGTCACGCCAAGTGGAAGGATCATCTGGGACATTTTCCTTTTTTGGTATCCTGTGAATGAGGGCCCCTTTCCATGAAGCAGGCAACTTCTCATTGATTAGGCAGGCATTGAAGATGTGTGTGAGTGTCTGTGTTGACGTGGGCCTGGTAGCTCTCAGCGTCTCATAGATGACCCCATCAGATCCACTAGCCTTGTTATTAGGAAGAGAAGCCAGAACTGCATCCACCTCCTCTGTTGTAAAATCCTGGGTATCTGGGAAATAGCCTGGCTCTATTCTGTCAATTAAATTGTACCAAGGGGGCGTGGCCAGGGGAGTAGCCCTCGGCACAGTTTGACATTTGGCTTTATAGTAGTCATACACATACACTTTCCTTTGCTGCCGTTGTGTCTCTGTCCCGGCGACCCGCAGCGCTGGTTGTATTCTCTCACAGATGAAGCGAAGCTGCATTTCTATCCAAGGTGTCAGCGAGTCAGCTGTAAGGTCCACCGGGAAGTTGGCAGAAAGAGGGAATTTCTTCAGGATTCTGGCGACATATTTCAGAAGCTGGAATCCGTAGGGACGCGAGTTTCGTTGCGTCGCGGAGAATATTCCAATAATGAAAAAAGCGCTGGTCAGGATTGTCACCAGTCTGCCCCATAGCCGCGGGAAGTAGGGGTGCTGGGGGTGCTGCAGCACCCCCTGTTGGCGAGTGGTGTACATTTGAAAAACTGAGTGACCACCTAAATAAAAATGATTAAACTACATAAAATAGTTATGATTTTACGTAAAATAAAATTAGCTGTATACAGTAGCATATAATAGTCATAGTATATATTTGTATATATCAGGGGGCTTGAATTTATTTTCCAAATAAGTAAAATCCGAGTCATCTAGGTCGTAGGTCTTGGGAGAGTGACGTAATTGACGCGACACACATACTGCAGACTGCAGAGTGACAACTTTCTAGAATGGCGCAAAAAAGGACACATCTGACTTTGATGCATGTCCATAGTAACATTTTGGACAATGTGGATGTATCTGCTCTAATGAGGGTCTTCATTAGTGCCACCCCAGGCTACATTTGGAGTTTTGTGAAGCCCCAACACAAGGTAAGACGATTTTTTTCCTTTAATGCTGCTGCCGCCGTGCAGTGTTTTGCCTTGTCAATCAGTTAAAATTGAATTCATAGTTTTATTAATATTGTAAATAATATTTTCTGACTATTTGTAATGTTATGTAGGTTTGTAAGACCCATAGTTAGCATGTGGGCATGTGCAGCTGTTGCTAAGTGATGTAGGTCTAATGGTTTATTAACAGGGGTGCACATCACTTTTTTGCCCTGGTTCTCAAAGGAGCACCTGGAGATGTTGCTTGGTGCTCATCCTTAAAATGAAATAAACCGTAACTTTTGAGGGGGTCTTGACTTTATTTGCCAGACACACGGCACTGAACACACATGCAGAGGTGAACACAGAACACACATGCAGAGGTGAACACAAGACAACATTAGCACGACCAGTAATCCTACAAGCATCACTACCCCTCCTGACTGTTCTCCTCACTGTCTTCCTCTCTGTCAGACATGGTAGCTGATGATGTAGGCCTACTACTTCCTCTCTGGTTGAGTCTGTGATTAGATGCTTGCATCCACAAGTCAACAGCTGGTTTTGGGTCGAAAGTCTCTGTTGTCATCTTAGAAAAGTGGATGTAATCAAATAAGTATGTGAACATAACCAATAACAAATTAATGTAACTTATTTTATTTATGTTGTTCATTTTACCTTAACATTTATTTATGCATTTTTTTTTATCTCTCCAGTTTTAAAGGATATTTTTGGTTACTATCCTATAGTATACATTGGAATGATTTCAAACCTGTTTATCCCAATAATTATAAAGGAGTGCCTTGGAAATATGTGTTTACATAAATTGTGACCAAACCGTTTGAACTTAGACTAAAGTGAACTATCTAAACACTCAGTCCTTACCTCACTGAGCTGTAGTATCAGCCTCTCAGTCTGACTGGAGAGGACTCTCCCTCCACATTATTGTAGAAACATCTTCTTCTTATATCCGTTAAAGCAGCTAGCACCAGATTCTAATAACAACAGCGCCGGTACCGGGCGTTGCGCCCTTCTCTCTCCCTCGCTCACTCGCATTTTGACTGTGAGCTGCGGGCGCCAGATAAGCCAACATCCCCCATTTTCATCACTTACAGCGCCCATCGTACAGGGCAAATGAAACGTGTAACCGGGGTGAAAAGGGTGTTACATTGACTTAATTATGAATATTGTTACATCAAGGCCGAAAATTAGGATGAGCACCTACGGTCAAAAATGCTTTTTTCCCTCCCAGAGCTGCCAGCGCAGCGCCTCCACAGATCTGGCGCCCTAGGCGAACATCTTTTACGGCCCTGAGTTCATATCATAGGTTCATATGCAACTCGCAAATATATTTATCTCTCTCTCTCTTCTCTCTTTTCTATTCTCCCTTCTCTCTCTCCCTCTCCCTCTCTCTCAATGTTGGTACGCAAATGCGCCTTTTTTCAAATGACACGGTGCTCTTTTTTTGGCGGAGGTGCGCATGCGCACATGCGCACCAGTTATGTGCAGCCCTGTTTATTAAGCCTAGTTAAGGCAAGACACCTCAGGTGAATAGGGTAATTTCTCCAGTTAATTACCTACAATAAGGCAATTGTTTCTTATATTACAAGTTTTCTGAATATGCAAATTACCCATTATCTCATTACATTTGCGCATATTTTAACACATTTCAGGAACCGAAATCTGAACTTTGGATAAAGCCAGGTTCAAAATTCTCGTTTAATTTTGTAGTCATATTAGCATCTAAGGCTTTCACAGAAGGGATTTTGGATATCTCTCTTTATCAGAAAATATTGTCAACAGCCTTAAAATATCAATTTTCGCCATGTTTCTAGGTATAAAATCTTATATAATTCAGGCTATGAATGATATATGAACAAACCCTTCTGTAAAAGCTTCATAATATTGATAGGAATATAACTGGAAGGTTTGGTGTATGTAGCCTAAGTGCAACTGAAGTGAAAATTTCGGACTCAGAGTAGGAGAAAAAACTCATTTTGAGAAAACAAACTTTAAAGATTGCAGTGAGGCGCTAGCTAAACCCTCTGTTCTTTGGATGATAGCTTGCGCATCGACGCACTCCGTGAAGGTATTTCATGTTCGGGGTCATTTGTGTTTTGTATAACCTTGCTTCGTGCAAGTGACAATTGTTGTTGTCTTCTCTGTGAACGGTTTTTTCGCCGTTCTTTTGCCATTTTGAGATTTACATTTCGAGCGGAAAGCTAACCAGGAAGTGTTTTAGCACACCACGTGATGCATCTGAATGAATTACGTTGTCAGAAATTGACACCAGCCAATGAGATTTTGTTTCTTGGTTTAAGACCCTTTTGTGCTTTCACGATTGGTTGCTGATACAAAGGAAATGACCATATTTGGATCCGATGAGATCATTGTGCAGGAGAGACGGAGCTTTTCCAACAATGACATTGTGCAAACAGCGGTCGCGGTACTTTATGTTACGTTAGAAATGCTAACTTTTGGTGAATTTAGGAGAAATATACAGATGCAAATAGACAAGCTATAGTAAAATGAACACTTAAATGTGTATTTTGTACGTTTTCCTTCCAAAAGCCTGAAAGAAAACATGTTATGGAATCAAAATAGCACAACATCTCAAAATTGACCAGTGCATGAAAAACGATGTTTTTGCCTGCCGTGTCTCGCCTTTAACAAACAATGTATGCGGCTCGTATCGCTGACAGCCAGGCCCGGCCCGGCACCGCCTTTTAAAAAAGTGTTTAAACGGCTCCATCCCCACTTTTGGCAGCACCCCCTGAACAAAATGACTTCCCGCGGCTATGTGTGTGTGTGTGTGTGTGTGTGTGTGTCTCTCGGAACCATGGATAGCCTACAGCTATTTTTACTTGTTTAAGAAACCACCAGAAGCAATATATACACATATCTAAGTTGTTCGTGCCCCACCACTTTGGTACATATAAAAACGCCACTGGTTACAGGCCAGGTTTTTATAGTTTAAAAATGTATGGATTTCTAATGGCTATTCTTAACATTCAGAATGTATTAGGATATCGACTTTAAACCAATTAATTGGAATTTTCTTTTATTATGGCTCTTAATCAGTAAGAACATTTCTTCTGGTGTTTTTCAAGTAGAGGGATAAGTGAGATTTTATTTGTTATTTCCAGTTCTCTTATAATTACTTCCAAGAAGCAAAAAACTATGTTGTGCCTTCTGCTCACCACAATCTTTCCAGCATTTAAAACTAACCATTTATTTATCTGAGTACGATTAGTTGCATGAGTATTTCCTCTATTTATGGTGATTTAATTCATTCATTCATCATTTGTGTGCATTAAAAGTGCACTTTGTTCCTTTGCTCATAAATAAACCTGTAGTTGTCCGTCGTATTTGATAATAGAAAAGGAAGAAAAAGTTTTACATTTGGGGAAATATATATAGGTGCTTTTTCTTCTGTGTTGAATGTGAAGCTACACCTGCAAAGTTCTCTAATCAAGACGTGTTATCTTGTTTTTCTACACTTTGAGTGTTATATCTCGTTAAACGTACATATAACAGTATAATTAGTGCTGGAGGCACAGGTAGCTGAATATCTTCCCTTACAGACAGAGCCATGCTCACTGTTTCCTCATGTTGCTACTAGTCTTTACACTAATCACCTTCCGACCTGTGTCATAGATGAGAAGAACAATAAGAGTGATATATCGCATGTTATCAATGCTCAAAAAGAAGAAAAGAAGCTCAATTAGATTGAAAAAGTTCCAATAACTCCACTGTGCTGTGAAATCATTGTGAAATTCCACATGCTGCTTTTGTAATGAGCTCTGTTTGATGTTGAAACACCTTGAATAGCCATAACAATATGCGCATTTTTTGTAGAAGTTTGCTTAAAATTAATTACATATTTTATAACAATTGTAGTCAGCTTTTACCTTTTAACACTCACCATGTGCACAACCTGTGTATGTGAATGTTCTTTCCATTGAAACGTCCAATGCTGATGAGCCATATGTTGAACAAGGTCAAAGAAACAGTGCTTCTGTTCCACTCTGTACAAAGATAATCACAGAGGAGAACATTCATGGAAACCCTTCACCAGGATAAATGCAGCGCTACGTTTTAGGAATTAAAAGTAGTCATTTTCATTCCGTTTAGCGGCCAAGTAGAGATGAGTGTCATTACCATATGAAAATGAAAATTTTAATTCATGACCATTGAAGAGGTGATGTGGAGATAGAAAATGGGAAAGAGTGCTGAAAGTCATCACTTTATTACAATATTCCTGCTTCGTACTGAAGTGAATATTACGACATTCTTCTTGATGGGGTTGAGTGGTGAGAGGAACTCGATCACCTTTTTTAACATCTAATCTCACATACACCCGTTGTAACTGCCATCGTTATTGCAGTGGGGATATAAAATGCACTGGACGCTTTTGGTACACAATGTGTCTCGTTACCACGCTGAGATTGGCCTTTAAACAAGCCCTGAACAGCGGGCGGGTCTACAAACAACGCCTGAACGTCTGCGACCCAAGCGCAACACCGGCCGGAGATGTTCGTGTAGACTTCGAGGCGAGCAATATGTGCGATTATTGTCAGATTGTGAGTGGACTACTTTCCAGAGAGATGAAAGAGCGTACAGGGGGACACTGGACACAAAACTGCTCTAGGTAAGATCTCACTTTGCTGTTACTCTCGGAGGCGCAGAGAAGTGGGGCAGACCATAGCCGCGGGAAGTCATTTTTTCAGGGGGTGCTGCCAAAAGTGGGGATGGAGCCGTTTAAACACTTTTTTAAAAGGCGGTGCCGGGCCGGGCCTGGCTGTCAGCGATACGAGCCGCATACATTGTTTGTTAAAGGCGAGACACGGCAGGCAAAAACATCGTTTTTCATGCACTGGTCAATTTTGAGATGTTGTGCTATTTTGATTCCATAACATGTTTTCTTTCAGGCTTTTGGAAGGAAAACGTACAAAATACACATTTAAGTGTTCATTTTACTATAGCTTGTCTATTTGCATCTGTATATTTCTCCTAAATTCACCAAAAGTTAGCATTTCTAACGTAACATAAAGTACCGCGACCGCTGTTTGCACAATGTCATCGTTGGAAAGCTCCGTCTCTCCTGCACAATGATCTCATCGTATCCAAATATGGTCATTTCCTTTGTATCAGCAACCAATCGTGAAAGCACAAAAGGGTCTTAAACCAAGAAACGAAATCTCATTGGCTGGTGTCAATTTCTGACAACGTGATTCGTTCAGATGCATCACGTGGTGTGCTAAAACACTTCCTGGTTAGCTTTCCGCTCGAAATGTAAATCTCAAAATGGCAAAAGAACGGCGAAAAAAACGTTCACAGAGAAGACAACAACAATTGTCACTTGCACGAAGCAAGGTTATACAAAACACAAATGACCCCGAACATGAAATACCTTCACGGAGTGCGTCGATGCGCAAGCTATCATCCAAAGAACAGAGGGTTTAGCTAGCGCCTCACTGCAATCTTTAAAGTTTGTTTTCTCAAAATGAGTTTTTTCTCCTACTCTGAGTCCGAAATTTTCACTTCAGTTGCACTTAGGCTACATACACCAAACCTTCCAGTTATATTCCTATCAATATTATGAAGCTTTTACAGAAGGGTTTGTTCATATATCATTCATAGCCTGAATTATATAAGATTTTATACCTAGAAACATGGCGAAAATTGATATTTTAAGGCTGTTGACAATATTTTCTGATAAAGAGAGATATCCAAAATCCCTTCTGTGAAAACCTTAGATGCTAATATGACTACAAATTAACGAGAATTTTGAACCTGGCTTTATCCAAAGTTCAGATTTCGGTTCCTGAAATGTGTTAAAATATGCGCAAATGTAATGAGATAATGGGTAATTTGCATATTCAGAAAACTTGTAATATAAGAAACAATTGCCTTATTGTAGGTAATTAACTGGAGAAATTACCCTATTCACCTGAGGTGTCTTGCCTTAACTAGGCTTAATAAACAGGGCTGCACATAACTGGTGCGCATGTGCGCATGCGCACCTCCGCCAAAAAAAGAGCACCGTGTCATTTGAAAAAAGGCGCATTTGCGTACCAACATTGAGAGAGAGGGAGAGGGAGAGAGAGAAGAGAGAGAAGGGAGAATAGAAAAGAGAGAAGAGAGAGAGAGATAAATATATTTGCGAGTTGCATATGAACCTATGATATGAACTCAGGGCCGTAAAAGATGTTCGCCTAGGGCGCCAGATCTGGGGAGGCGCTGCGCTGGCAGCTCTGGGAGGGAAAAAAGCATTTTTGACCGTAGGTGCTCATCCTAATTTTCGGCCTTGATGTAACAATATTCATAATTAAGTCAATGTAACACCCTTTTCACCCCGGTTACACGTTTCATTTGCCCTGTACGATGGGCGCTGTAAGTGATGAAAATGGGGGATGTTGGCTTATCTGGCGCCCGCAGCTCACAGTCAAAATGCGAGTGAGCGAGGGAGAGAGAAGGGCGCAACGCCCGGTACCGGCGCTGTTGTTATTAGAATCTGGTGCTAGCTGCTTTAACGGATATAAGAAGAAGATGTTTCTACAATAATGTGGAGGGAGAGTCCTCTCCAGTCAGACTGAGAGGCTGATACTACAGCTCAGTGAGGTAAGGACTGAGTGTTTAGATAGTTCACTTTAGTCTAAGTTCAAACGGTTTGGTCACAATTTATGTAAACACATATTTCCAAGGCACTCCTTTATAATTATTGGGATAAACAGGTTTGAAATCATTCCAATGTATACTATAGGATAGTAACCAAAAATATCCTTTAAAACTGGAGAGATAAAAAAAAATGCATAAATAAATGTTAAGGTAAAATGAACAACATAAATAAAATAAGTTACATTAATTTGTTATTGGTTATGTTCACATACTTATTTGATTACATCCACTTTTCTAAGATGACAACAGAGACTTTCGACCCAAAACCAGCTGTTGACTTGTGGATGCAAGCATCTAATCACAGACTCAACCAGAGAGGAAGTAGTAGGCCTACATCATCAGCTACCATGTCTGACAGAGAGGAAGACAGTGAGGAGAACAGTCAGGAGGGTAGTGATGCTTGTAGGATTACTGGTCGTGCTAATGTTGTCTTGTGTTCACCTCTGCATGTGTGTTCTGTGTTCACCTCTGCATGTGTGTTCAGTGCCGTGTGTCTGGCAAATAAAGTCAAGACCCCCTCAAAAGTTACGGTTTATTTCATTTTAAGGATGAGCACCAAGCAACATCTCCAGGTGCTCCTTTGAGAACCAGGGCAAAAAAGTGATGTGCACCCCTGTTAATAAACCATTAGACCTACATCACTTAGCAACAGCTGCACATGCCCACATGCTAACTATGGGTCTTACAAACCTACATAACATTACAAATAGTCAGAAAATATTATTTACAATATTAATAAAACTATGAATTCAATTTTAACTGATTGACAAGGCAAAACACTGCACGGCGGCAGCAGCATTAAAGGAAAAAAAATCGTCTTACCTTGTGTTGGGGCTTCACAAAACTCCAAATGTAGCCTGGGTGTGGCACTAATGAAGACCCTCATTAGAGCAGATACATCCACATTGTCCAAAATGTTACTATGGACATGCATCAAAGTCAGATGTGTCCTTTTTTGCGCCATTCTAGAAAGTTGTCACTCTGCAGTCTGCAGTATGTGTGTCGCGTCAATTACGTCACTCTCCCAAGACCTACGACCTAGATGACTCGGATTTTACTTATTTGGAAAATAAATTCAAGCCCCCTGATATATACAAATATATACTATGACTATTATATGCTACTGTATACAGCTAATTTTATTTTACGTAAAATCATAACTATTTTATGTAGTTTAATCATTTTTATTTAGGTGGTCACTCAGTTTTTCAAATGTACACCACTCGCCAACAGGGGACAGCACCCCCAGCACCCCTACTTCCCGCGGCTATGCACACACACACACACACACCACACACACACACACACACACACACACACACACACACACACACACACACACACACACACACACACACACACACACACACACCACACACACACACACACACACACACACACACACACACACACACACACACACACACACAGAAGATCAACAAAAGATATGACATAAAAGTAACTTACCAAAGCTGAAGTAGATGGTCAACTTCATTTTCTTTCCGTTTTACAGATTTTAAATCGCTATAAACTGCTCTGTCTCGTCTCCTCTTCACATCTACACTTTTCGCGGCACACGTAGTTACAGCCAATCAGCTCTGTGAATTATGAGATGACGTTTGGTGGGAATGCCAGCACTTTGCCCCACTGGTGATTATTTGTTTGCCGCACACATTGAATAGAAAAATAATCTGAGCATGTGTAGTGTCATTTTGACAGCAGAGAGAGGCTAGCCCCTCATCGCCCCTCATCGCTCAACACGGCTCAATAGGCACACTGTGGACACTAATTGGAAGAACGCAGACTAAAACAGCAATGTACAGACGAATCAGATGACTAAACATGATCTTAAAATATATTTGAACATATATTGTTTTTGCATATTTTTGGAATTATTATTTGCATTACTTTCTGCTGACACTAGGTGGGGCTGTACCCCACCTGCCCCTAATGACGAGTCGCCACTGACTGTAACAACATAATTTCTTAAAATGCAAATAATAGAAAAACAACATAAAAAACGATGTACTCACATAGTGTGTAACCTAGTGTTTATTATACTGTGACGTGCTTTGGAGAAAATGAACAAACAGCAAGAATGTTTCTCAGGATGAAATACTTCATTTATTGCTTGTTTTTTCAGAGAATTCCTTGCGCAATCACCAACACATTCTTCTCAGCTGTGTGCAGCTCTTTCCTTTTCACTGTGCATTACAATGTTGTACAAAAGTGACTATCAATAATTACAGACATTTCAGTATTCAAAATGGCCCTTTCATTGTGTAATGGTTTCTATGTGAAGGCCTTACATTCAATACATTTACTATAAGTCGATGTAGCTGTGTAACTGGGTCATATGAGAACCTCAACATGTGTCTTAAAGATGACATATTGTGCTCATTTTCAGGTTCATATTTGTACGTAGTGCCTCTACTGTGACATGTCTCCGTGCTTTAAGGTTCAAAAAGCTCTTTATTTAGCACCTCTTTTCACCCTCTGTCTGAAACCAGAGCCTAGTCTGCTCTGATTGGTTAGCTGGCCGGCTCTGTTGTGATTGGTCAACCGCTTAGAGATGTCACGCCCCTTAGCCTATCACGTTCAATGTGTTGGAGCAGCAAACAATAACGGTGCGACGCGAGTGTTACACAGTGATGTCACTATGTTCCGGGAGTAAACAAAGGAGTCCAATGGAGACGTTTCATGCAGGGGGGGGGGACGGACGGACACACACACAGGGATTTTAGCCTTTGCAGACCATTTACATGCACACATCTATATAACACACTACAGGAAAGGGAAAACATAAAATAGGGCCTCTTTAAAACTGATTATCTCGGATAATTTGACCAAGACTGTAACTTTCTACAAACATTATATAATTTGAACATTCCTACATTTGAAGGAGACTCACTTATTTTATTTAGAAAGTACAATAAGAGAGGTAGGCATTGTAAGAATCAGAACAGGTTGTGTGCTATTGAAGCCTGACCTGAACCCCACCGAGGCCAAGGGGACTAATTGTTAATTAAGCCAGACTGATGAAAAAGAGCTCAAGTGTAAATGAAAGTGTCAGTGTGGAGGAGCACTCAGACACACCTTTTACCCCCACAAAGGAAAATCAGCTTTATTTTAAACTTGACAGGGCACTCCAGCAGTTCAGTACGTCTGGTTATTATTCACGGTGAAATTACAGTTCTGCAGTGAAAGGAGAGAGTGGTAGAAAGAAATTAAGGAAAACAAAAAGGAAGATTAGGTTTGAATCATGCGAGACAGTGGAGGGGTTTGAGGCTTTGCTGGGAATGTGCGAGACTGAGTCTCTTGAGGTGGTAAAATAAATTGTACCTTGGGGCAAAAGCTGGAAAATATGAAGGGATATAACTCACTTTTTCGAAGCAGAATCAAAAATTACCACAGCCCCTTTTATTATCAAAATCCTTCCAGGCTTCTCTGATGTTGGAGTGTCTTATCAATGACTTAGAGGGAGAGTTTTCTGAAGAGGGGTTGTATAAGGTACTTACCACACTACCTACTGTACAGTCGATGATGGATGGAATGCCCCCTAGTTTGAAAAAGCACACAGGAGTACTGGCTGCAAATCTCAGCGATGTACTGCTGAACGGGAGCAGCAGCAAAACATATTAAAGAAACCTACAGAATCAATATTAGATGAAGTGTACGCTAAATTTGGAATATTTGTACCACTCTACAGTTTCCAATGGAGAACTGAAGCTGTCATATTTTTCTATAATGCACATATTTTATTCTCAGACTAAATTGTCATTATTTTTGTACTTTTTTTCCATTCCTTGAAAAACATTTATTTTTAATATTTTCTAATAAAAAAGAAAAAAAGAAAATGTAAAGCAAACTGACTGTGTTCGTCAATAGAGTCTGGTGGCTTTAAAGAAATCGTACATACACTTCAGTTCCCCATTGGAAAGAGCTGTCTGACAGCAAAGTAAAGCAGTGTAAGTATTCTAAATATAGCACACACTGTAAGTGATTTTGCTATTCATAAGGAGGCTACAATATATTATGCTGCCGCCCCATCCCCAGCAGTTAATTTTTACTCTTCCGTCTCCTCCATGGTAATCCTGTCTTTTCATCCAATCTCGGGGCGTGCCATCCTTCATCTACTGTTGGTACTACACTGAATATGGATAAGTACCTGATCAAATCCCACTTCAAGCAATCTGAGGTATCCTTTTAAGGCCTCTCCTCTTCAGTGTGTAGCCTGTACCTGCGGCTGAGGCCTAGGGGCAGGACGCGGGCAGGTTCAGAGCGATGTCCCTCAGACTGTCTCTCTCCTCTGTGATCTCCTGTAAGTCCTGTTCAATGAGGGACATCCGGCTGTGCTGCTCCTGAGCGGCTGAACGCAGCTTCTGAATCTTCACTCCCAGCGTCGGGCTGTCGACACTCCCGCGGAGCATGCTGAGGCGCCGCTCCGTCTCATCCAGGATCCGGTCAAAGCGCTCCAGCGGCACGTTCCCATCTGATCCGGACACGCAAGAGAGAGGACAGATGGAGGCAGAGGAAAAGCATTTAGTGGAGACAGAAGTTTTACTGTCGCTCTAGTTTTGTTATCAGCCGTCCAACATCACCGATTCAAGCCACGACGCCCTAATTACAGTGATTTCAGATATTATCCACTCAGGTGTGTTAACATATTCACCAGAAAAGGCCTGCCTGTCTTATTCATTCTACACAATAGATTACACAGGTAATTCAGTTTGAACAGAGATGGATGAAGTATTGAAGCCCTTGACTTTACTAAATGTACGAATATCTCACTGTAAAGTTACTGTATTGCAAAAGTCCTGTTATCAAATTGATCACTTAGGTAAAGTAGGCAGGTATCATCGGCAACATGTTATTAAAGTATTAAAAATCCCCCGTACAGAAATACAAATAATAAAAAATATATAATAATAACGCTCAAATATCTCAAATATATATATTTGTTAAATGATTGGAAATAATATAGAAAATTACTAAAATGAGTTTAGTTTCTTTAAGTACTAAGAATTCCCAATAAAGAACAATCTAAGATTTAAAGGGGACCTATCATGCAAAATGCACTTTTATACGTCTTTTATACATGAATATGTGTCCCCGGTGTGTCAGGGAACTCACCAAGTGTCAGAAAAGACAACCCTCTCTCTTTTCCTCCATACCCAAATCTCTAAAAACGGGGCTGGGTTAATTTTTCTGACGTCAGAAACGAGGAGCTCCGCCTAAATGGGCAACTCTCCACCTATCAGGGGAATGTGGGGTTGGGCCACCGCCGGCCATTGCCGCTCGAAAGAGCTGGAGACGCTGTAGTACATATGCCAGGCCTGTAAGTGGCGCTGTAGTCTGCCACAAAAGCAGCGAAGAAGACTTCCCGCGCATGGTTGCCATGGTTGCCCTTCTGTTTATTCTCTGCTGTGGCTCTTTTTCTCCCTCCCTGAGGCAAGCGTTTGCTCCTGCTGCTGTAATTCAATGCAATCCCTCCCTCACTGTAATTCTCTCCGGTAGTCCACCAGCAGATGACAAACACCCACCTCTCCGCCTCTTCCAAGGAACGAGGGGACCGTGCGACAGAGTTAGATTTGTTTCCGCCGGTCAACATGTCCGTTAAAGTTGAAATCTTCCGGACAAAATTAGAAAAGTGCCGGTCAAAGGTCTTCTTTGTTATTTATTGAGCTTTAAAACAAATGAATAATGACTCTATATATTCATATACGAATAAAACACGGAGGACGGAGTCTCTCTTTTTCTCCCCCTCTTCTGACAGCCAAGCAGCTGATCAGAGCACGCTCCCCTCTCCTGCAGGGGGGCGTGGTCAGCTGCAGCTCATTTGCATTAAAGCTATGTCACAGAATCAGCCCCTGCAAAGACAGGCCTGGAAAGAGCAAATAGAGCGAAATGAGGCATGGCTAAAATGCAGGATCGGTTTGGTAAACTTCACAGACATGTTTTATATAGGTATGGCCCTACAATATATTATTCAAATATAGCATGATAGGTCCACTTTAAATAAAAACTTTTTTAAATGACTAGAAATAATAAAGAACATTACTTAAATGTGTATAGTTTTAAAGTATTACAAGTTCCCAATAGAGAAAAATCTAAAATAAGAATAAAGAAAGAAAGAAAAAAGAAATACTGAAATGTAGTGTGCTTGTAAATGTATCAAACAAGATGTTTTTGTATAGATAGTTGGCTTTTTAAATTTAACAAAACATGTAATGTTATAATAAAAATCTGTTTAATTTGTTAAGGATCTAAAGCTGTAAAAATAAAAAAGTAGTAAAGTAAAAATCACAATGTGTTCCTTGACATTGTAGTGAAGTAGAAGTGTGCAGTGGCAAGAAATACCCTAAAGTAACTCAAATATGCAATTAAGTAAAATAATATGTAATTATTTACCACTGTGTTAAAAATAGAAACACAGTTGAAATATTTAGCAGTGACATTTAGCCACAGAGAACCCGCTGCTGGGCCCATGAACAGCAGTTACTTCATCATATGGGATAAACATTTCCATGTTAAACTAGGCATTAAAAAGCAGATAGCTCTTTAGTGAAGTGACATTTACGGTATAATGAAGATGTATGAGTTTGTCCTGACTTTAAAGGAGGCAGAGTGAACATCATCTATAAGAGAGTGACTTACCAATCTTGCTGATTAGCTCAGTAAGTGTAACAGAGAAGGCCTTCAACTGGAGCCTGGCTGCCTCCATGTCTTCTTTAACGCCGGCCAGGGATACCTGAGGCTGGAAATGAGAAGACAGAAACATCGTCCTTATCACTGAGCACAGGAAGCACAGATCAATATGCATGGATCCTGCTGTTCAGATGTGTGGATGACGTGTGTGTTACCTCTGCAGTGACCAGGGAGCGGGCTCTGTCAGTCTGCAGCTCCTGCTCACTCAGCTGCTGCAGAGCGGAGTCGATGTGCGAGCTGAGGTGAGCCGACGCTGTCCTCGTGTGCTTGGCCTGGATCAGAATGGCTTTGGATTCCTGCACACAAAGGAAGGGGAGAACAGGGGAGAGACAAACTGTAATCAACTAGTAGGGCTGCACAACATCAGGAACATATGTTATTACTTGTGATATAAATACTACAGGCAATAAATGAACAGATATTAAAGTGTACTCAGTTCTGCTTTATAAACATATATACTGCCAAGATACACAAATTGCTTTTAGATAAAATAATAAAAGGGAAATCAATTGGAAGATGGTTTGATTTGTCCAAACTGAACATCTAACTGCACACAAAATATTGATTTTGAAGTGTAGTTAGAAAGTGTGTAATGTGTTTCTTTGCAAGTTGACATTGTGATGACGATGACATATGAATTATTGTGCAGCCCTACCGACTATTTGAGATATTTAGTTCAGATCGTTTTTTAGGGTTTTTGGTTATGAAGCAAAGTATGAATTTGTTTATCCTTTATTTAACCAAAAAGGCCCCATTTCTCTATAATATGTATTCTTCCATGGAGACCGAATAAAGATGGGCAACAAGTATAAAGGTTCACATACAAGTAGAAATGTAGTAAATTCAAGTATATACAAGAGGCGCATTCACACCGCAGTACTTTTCCCACAAAGGTTCATGAGAACTCTTTAGTTCTCATGAACTAAATACAGATCGCGTTCATACCGGAATAAATCCCTGGGGGTGGATTAGGAAAATGAAGCCGCTGACGTCACTTCTTCTTCTTCTGCTTTGGGTTTACTGGCAGGCTGCAAAACACTTCACGGCGTATACTGCCGCCCAAAGTCCCCGGCCGGAAGTCCCCGGAGTTGGGGACTGGCTTCAGTAGAAGCTGCTGGGACTCCCAGCAGCTTCTACTGAAGCCTTCCGAGTAAATCGCCAGAATGCCGACACCTCCTCATCTCCACCGCTCCCATGTTTTATTTTGTGTTGCCATAAGTTAGTCTCTCTGCGTTTCTGCGCTGGGCTAATGCTAATAATGCTAATGCGAGGATAATAAAATGGCGGCTTCACAAAACTTTTTGGGAGTTTTACGGGGCGTGGTTTGCAATCCGCCCAGCCAATCAGAAATATAGTTCTTTTCTCACAAGAGAGCCGCACGAAAGTCCCTGCTCTCTAGCAGGGACTTTCGTGTGGGTAAAAAGGTTCACATGAACTAATTTTAGTACCGGGTCTTTTTGGTGTGAACGCGACAAAAGAGTTCTCATGAACCTTTGTGGGAAAAGTACTGCGGTGTGAATGCGCCTAAGGACAATCAAGGACAGAGATCATCATTTTGAAAAACATACCAAAACACAACAGAATCTGAATCTGTTTTTGTTTATCTCTTTATGTATTTTTCTTTGTTTTTAGTTTTATTCTCTGTCACAGCGTCTTTGAGTTTTAAAAAAAGCGCTATATAAGTGGTGTCATGTATTATTATTATTAACAGCAAAACATGCACAAGCTGAGGCTAAAATGGTAAATAATGGCAAATATCAAAAACAACTGAGAACTGATTTGGAACTGGGTTTTGAACTTGACTGTTTTCATCAAGAGGGGGGTAAGATTCCAAGTTGCAAAGCAAAACTAAAAAGTACACCTGGACCCCTGTGCCACAGAGCGGTGTGTTGGCCGCACACACACCTTTGCCACAGCGTGAGCGGTGTGTTCTGCCTGCTGTGTGATGTTGCTGGAGAGGCTGGAGTTCTGCAGAGCAGGTTCCAGCATCTCTTTTATCTGCGAGACCTTTCTCCTGACATCTGCCAGAACCTTCTCCTCCAGAGGTTTCTCCTTCTTTATCGAGGCCTTTGTCTGGGCCTGCTGCCGGGGCCACTCCCTCACCATGTCTGAGGATCAGGAAGAAGGCAAGGGAAAGGAACAGAGGCAGTGAAAAGTCGTTTTAAATCTCAAAATGTAGCTATTAAAGTAGCAGTACTTCTCTCGACTCATCCACGCCTTCACCACCTCCCGTCTGGACTATTGCAACAGCCTCCTCTATGGTTCACCTGCAAAAATCCTCAACAAACTTCAATACATCCAGAGCTCCGCCGCCCGTCTACTCACCCACACCCGAATCCGTGACCACATTACACCTGTCCTCATCAAGCTCCACTGGCTCCCCATCCCCCAGAGAATTCAGTACAGAATCCTCCTCATGACGTACAAAGCCCTCCATCACCTGGCCCCATCCTACCTAAACTGACCTCCTCCACAGACACACTCCCACTCGCTCTCTCCGCTCTGCTGCTGGCCAACCTCCTGTCCCCCCCGCCCACCCGGACCAACCTCAAGTCCTGGGGCGGCAGAGCCTTCTCCGTTGCTGCACCCACCCTCTGGAGCTCACTACCCCCAATCCATCAGAGATTCTTCCTCCCTCACACCATTCAAAATATCACTCAAAACCCACCTGTTCAACACTGCATTCAACCACTGACCCCCCCCCCCCCTATTTTGTTTATCTCTTTTTGTATTTGTCTTGTTTTTTTTGTTGTTTTTTTTATTCTCTGTCAAAGCGTCTTTGAGTTTCTAGAAAAGCGCTATACAAGTCTCATGTATTATTATTCTCATGATTACATGAGCAACAATCTAATATCAAGCTGGGGAAAATACATTCAATGGGTTAAATGTTGCTTATTCATGAATGTTGCATGCATTTCTGTGATATGACGTGATAGTGAGTCAGAAGAGCTCAGAAAACACCAACAATTCTGACATCTCTTTCATATTGATACCCCTTCCACATTCTATTTTTTGTATGTGATGTCCATATACCCTGTACAGTACATTACACTGCACTCTACTTCTTTTTGCACTTACCTTTTATCTAGTATGCAATACATTCACATGTTCTAGCTTGAGGTGACAGATTTGGGTAAAAAAACAGGTTTTCGGAGTCATGGTTGTTTTGAATTATAAAAGGTTTGACTTAAACATACTATTGTCTACTGGCAGAATTGTATTTAAAGGTTTCATGCTCTGTTTTTACTGTGCTGTTTTAGTCTGAGGAGTAACTTAAGATTCTCTGCACGCATCATAAAGAGTCGATATTTCATTTATGAATTTGACGCATTGGAAACTCTCAAAAAATTCCACTTCATTACATGTTCCACATAAGGTAAGCCACTGCTGCATGCAATAGGTCAATTAGGTCAAAATGTTACAATGGTGATGACATATTTATTACAGAAATATTTCAGTTCTTGTTGTTGATATGTTTGTTTTCAGACTCTGCACTTGACATTTCAATTTAAGAAGAAAAATGTTGTTGAACAAAAACAACAATGCAGGACAGACAGTGAAGAGAGTGAAAAACAGAAAGGAAAAAGACTCACATTGCAGTTCTCTGTGCAGGGCGATGGCTTCAGACTCAACTTCTTTCCCTCTCACCACTGACGTCAGAGCCATGACCTTTGACCCCTGAGCGTGAACCCGCAGCTTAAGAATGAGACATGAGGAAACAAAACCTCAGTGGAGTCAAGTGTAAGTGTAAAGCTTGCAAAAACAGATATCAAACACAGGAGGGAGGACAGCATTACAATCATTTCCAGCCATGCAGCCTAGACGTGGAAGTAGTCGACACACATTGGTTTTTCAAGTTTTGGAGCCTTTAGTTTGGTATTTCTGTTTTTTTTGAACCAGAAGTGAAATGAGAGGTTGGAAACTAAGTATAATGTTTTTACAGGTGACCAAAAATGTTACAATTAACTTTCATGAAGTGAAAACACACTGTAGGAGGGTTAAAGCTCAGCCAAAACTCCGACTGGGCCGCCACCTGTCAATCACAAGGTAGCCACGCCCTAAAAGACCACATCTCTTTTATCAAATGTTTGAATTTAAATGGAACCATGATTTACATCTATTTCTAAAGAAGACCAGCAATTGAGCCCGTAAACTCTTGTTTACTTGGTTCTCTGAGGTCATAAATCAATGGGGAAGGCCGGTCATTATTTCATAGGACTTCTATACATACTTATTTTAGCAACCAGAGAGGTATACATTATACCTGCTGTTTAGTGTGTTGGTATGCTATCATTTAATGTTTATCAATCAATACAAATTACAGTCATTAGTTCATTTAGTTGATTGTAATGTAATGTATTGAGCTATACTGGAATTCAAGGTATCATTACAGTTATTACAACTTATCCTGAGGTAAAAATGAATGTCTGTGCCAAGTATCATGGAATGTACCAAGTAGTTGACGAGGACACTTCGTTCAATACCACGGATTGGACTCTGGTCTTTAATGTGCGTACTCAATTTTAAAGTCAATCCATGTGAAAGTCATTGAGTGATTTTCATCAAAAGTAGTGGACCATCAGAACTGCAAACCACACATTCAGCTGCCTAGCATGGCTAATAAACCGTAAGCATTTAATATGACAATTCAATAAACATTCAATGTGTTTAGACATTCAAGCCACATGCTGATTTAATTTAGTCACCTCACTGATGTCCTCTTCTATCTCCAGTTTCTTATTGGCAGTTTGTTTAAGAGGCTCCATCTCTTCTCTCATCTTCCTCACAAGATTCTCTTTGGTCTGAATTTGCCGGTCCAGCTCTTCCGTCTGTTTTAAACAGGTCCCGCCCCACTAAACAGGAAGAAGAAACGCACCACTTGAATGCTTTCATTACAACAAATCTCACTTTGCTTTCTCTCTCATTTTTGCAAAACATTTAATCAGCCATTTGCAGAGGGAATATTAGGGAACTATTTCTGTGTTGTTTTACAATGTTTGGTGTGCTCAGAGAGGCTGCAGTGGTTAATCACCTCCTCTGGAACAACATGTACCCCCATGAGCAGCAAACCCTGCCAGGATCCTCTCTCTTGTGCCTACTCAGTGTCCCCCTCTGCTTGCCAATGTTAAATCATCAAAAAGAAAAATGATGAGTAGTTAACTGCCCACTCGTCCTAAAATGATAGCTACTTGTATCCGTATATGAGCTTAGTTAAATGTGCTGGAATGGTTCCTTATATAATATGTGCAGCTATCAAGCCGGCTGTAATAAGACTAAATGATTCACTCATGGCTCTATAATGTGACATAATAATGCTTCACATTCAGTTGTGTACCCTGCAGGTGCTGCGGCAGACTGACCTCTGTGGTGTGCTTGGCTGCATGTGTTTGGTTGTGCTCTGGTGATGGGCTGGCCTCAGTCAGAGCCAGCTGATGTAAGGATGATGTGATGTTACCCAGGGCGATCTTCATGTCTGCAGCCTCTTCCTCCAGGGCCAGCTGTTTGGCTGCAGTTTCATTCACCTGCACTGTCAGGTTCCCTTTCTGCTGCTGCATTTGGGTTATTCTGAGAGACAGAGATGAGAACATGTTGTAAAATATATTCTACTGCATTAGATTGGTTCAGACATGATGTCTTTTTGTCGGCCAACCCTGGGGTTAGCATCACTCGGGCTACCTCGATATCAATCAGTGGGATCTTTCCATTGGACTTAAATAAACTGAAAATGAGCTCTGTAGAAAACACACATTTATGATTCTTTTGTTCAGCTGGACCTTTTGTTCCACTTACTAACACCCCTTTTATAATAGTTGAAGCCTAAATTCCAACAAACTATGTTACGGTCACATGACTCCTCCTCGTCACCACCGCTAAGCTAAAGACAGCTAATGTTCAACGTAATGACTTTAAGTTGTCTCATTTAGTCACTTGTTAGCAACGGCAGTTTTTAAGACACAGAAGCTTCACAAGTTTACGAGTGGGGAACTTACTGACATATTTTATGTCGTAGAATCATTAAAAAGACCCTATTAAGCTCACCCTCTGTCTGAAACCAGAGCCCAGTCTGCTCTGATTGGTTAACTGTCCGGCTCTGTTGTGTCCCGCCCCTTAGCCTCTCACGTATGTGTTTGAGTGCAATCAAAACGCAAGAATGTTACATAGTGATGTCATTATGTTACAAAAGTAAACAAAGGAGGCTTTTTGGGAGTGTGTGGGAGGGAAACTCCCTCTGGAGGGAACACAGGGGTTCCAGCCTTTGCAGACCATTTAGCATCAAACCTATAGAACACACCACAGGAGAGGGAAAACCCTAAAAGCAAAGGGACACTTTAAAATGTCTTTAGCTTGTGTTAACAATAGAGCTTATTCATCTAACCAATCTTAAGAAGAAGGAACCCAGAAGTGGTCAAATACTGATTTACAGCTCATTCCTGCACCAATCTATAGCCCCTTTTCTTCTGTTGATCTGATGTTTTATTATTGTAAAGATGATGAAAAGGAGGTAAGAGATTCTATAGTGCAGTATCATTACAGCCGCACATATGTTGCACTTCATTCAGCACATTACATTTATATCTTTGACTAGAGAAATGTGAAAAGCATTGTGCTGTGCCATATTGAAATCCATATAAATCTGGGGGGAAGACAAAGCCGCTTGTTATAAGTGAGTAAAGAGGATTAAAAGATAAAGCAACAGCGTGCGAAGACAGCATGATGAATTAATGAAAAGTGTTAGACACAGTGCAGTGCCTTTTGTATCACCTCCACAGCTGTAATGAATCTGTTTTGCCTCAACAGACACAGAATTCACATTGTGTCACTTTCTCTTCCTGTGTTCAGCAAAAACCATATGCCTTTTGGGAAGTTGAAACTAATTGATTTTCACAATGATTAATTGATCATGTTTTGGTAAAACTCTTTGTAAGGAGCTTTTAAAACAAGTCATATTGCAATTGTCAGGCAAAGTAAAAATATCAATACAACAATGTAAAAATACTCCATTATAAGTCAAACCAGTATTAGAAAAATGTACTTTACTGTATCAGAAGGATAAGCTAAAGTTCCGCAGAAAAATGACCTCTATGACAAATATATGATTAAATATGATATTTTTAGATTAGGACTGATAGATAAGTAATATGTTACTGTTGTAGCTGGTCAAGAGTCCCCTATCTAAGGGACCAGACAACGCCAAAGGGTCCCAAGATACATCTGGAAGGGTTACACGAGGATTTTATAATATTCCTGGATGTAAGGAAAATATTGCTCCGCTACCAAAATGTCTCTGACTTTTGGGGCTTCTCTCAAAGTTTCGTTTTTTTGGTAACATTTGATATTTTGACTTCAGTTTAGCCGAAAAATCGCTTCTTGCTTTTGCTGGTTTCCAGTGGTTCACCTTTTTTGTTGTTGCAGTGATTCAGAATTGTACTTCAGAGCCCCGAGACAGACTAGAGCTGCAAAAGTAGTGTACGTTGACACATAAATATTGTGTGGATCAACAGAAAATCCTTTGCAGCTATTTTGATGACCGATTAATCGTCAGGAACAAAAGATGACTCAATGTTCTGTAAACTCAACGGTAAATCCAAAATGATTTCCATGCTCTTGGAAAACAGGATTACCAGGAATGCAATCCAGGCACTTGAAAATGTAAGAGCAAACGATGGCTGGCTTTTTAAGGTTTTTTCTTTTTTGTAATATATATTCGAGCTCCTGCGTCGCTTCGCCGTTCATAACAGACTTTTTTAGGCGGTACAATGTCACTCTTCTTCTGCTTTTACTGCAGCTGAATTTAAAATAGAGGTTGAATATTGGTAATAAGTGAACCGTTGTCATTTTAGTTGTTCTAGCAAAAGTAATACTGCAATAGATATTAGTCATATCTGAAGCCTTCTAATAGAGGGCTATTGTTTGTGGCTGAATGTGTGAATACTTCGGACTGCCCTGCGTCTAAAATGCATGTGATTTGCTTAAGTCCAAACACATGGGTGAATATGTTGTGGAATGCAAGTTAATGTTGCCAATCTGTGCATAAACCACTCAATTCATATCCTATAAAGCTACACACACACACTGACTCGCATACACTGTCATAACGCAGTTATGCAAAGATTAACAGAACCCTTCTGGACCGTGCTGACTACTGTTAGGAGGGGGTAATCAATTTTGAGTTTCCTCGCCCCCTGCTCTCATCATGGCCACTGGAGGGCTTTTTGCATCATTCTGTCGAGCATTCAGGATAATCCTCGGAGCAATCACACGCTAGGAGATGCAGCGAGCGTGCTGCAAATCCGAGAAGGCAATAGGCTTACAGTGGAGAGAAGCTGTCCCCCTGTGGCTAAATGTCTTACTCCTAAACTCCAATGTGCTCTAACAGGCTGCTGTGAAGAAGAGGAGCTTGAGTTGTAATACATTGGTGCACTGTGTGAGAAAATAAAGTGAGAAAGCACAATAATCCACAGAGTCATGCAGCTTGTTGGGATCGCGCCAAACTGTAAGCTTTATGTGAATGGGAGGCATTCTTCCTGCTTGTGTTTGTCTGGGTGGGCGTGTGTTAGGATTGGTTATTGTGCTCACTGCTCCGTTAGGCTCCTGATGTAGTCCTCTGTGGAGTTGTCCTGCAGTAGATCCATCAGGAAGCTGAAGGTCTGCTCCGAGGCTCTTACCGCCCTGCTGGCTACGGCCTCCATGTGCTCTGCCATTTCTCTCTGACTAAAAGGGATGGAGAAAGAACAGAGGAAGTGAGTAACATAGAATAACAGACCATTACAACCGCCTGAGGACAGATGAAATGGATTTCAGCATCGACAACTTCCCCATCTCTGGCTCTCCGGTCCACATTTCTGTAACTACCACGTAACAATGCTGCATGCTCGGAGTAGCCCAGGGCATCGATTCACAATTGCATAACCACAGTGTCAGGGGTGAGCCAAGAGGAGAAGGCAAGGTTAGACCAAGTTTCACACATTACTATCCATCCAGCTTTTCTCCCAGGCCATCAGCTTTTGATTAGCGACATTAGCGTGTTATGTCTACCTTTATTTTCAGAGAGAATCATTATTTATTTTGTTGTATTTTATTTGTAATATCATACCTTTACCTCCTTGTGTCTTTTAAACTGTTATATTTGCTGCTATGCTACATGTTTCCTGAAGTCTTACCATCTGAACTGAGGGGAATTTCTTGTTCTTTGCTTTGATTTGTGATGTGTGCCATTTTGTAAAGTATTTTGAGCTGCACCTGCTATATGAAAAGTGCTAAATAAGTAAAGCTTTATTATTATTTTCTTATAGTAGGTGCATTGACCTGACTTACCTTTTCAGTAGGGCCTGTGAGTCATTGACCATCGTGTTCCATTTGTTAGGGCCTGACACCATCTCAAAAGGAATGATCTATGAATAAGGCAAAAGCGACATGCTGAGGGGGTCTGAGACATGAACAAATAATACGTTTGGCCTCGTGGAGACTTCAGACTGTTCCACCGTTTAATGAAATCATGTGAACTCAAGTCTCCATGGAGTAATTAAGGAACTTTTCACAGCTGAGTCTTTCTTTAGACTCAGCACTGTCTGCTCAGATAATCGTGGATCCTTGGGAAAGCTGTTATTCAAATCAGGGCGGACATTTTAAAAAACATATCTTTAAGTGTAGAGGTTCATTTTGCTATATTTTGATTGCTTTGCTGGACCGAGCCTCAAAACAGAGGCTTTCATTCTGCAAATAATGAGTTCCTCTAATGAACCTCTCCTAAATATAACGTTCAAAGCAGGAGCATTTGAAGGAACCTCTCTCAAAATAAATCCCCTGAAGTTTTGACTTGATAAATGTTATGTGTATACAGTCAAATGCTTTCCGGGGTACATTTAATTTAGGAAAATGAAAATAAAACTGAAATCAACAATTGCAGTGCTTGCATTTGTTCTTCATTTTTGGGGTGGCTGCTCGGCTTATTAATATGAAATTCCATTGCTGCAGCTTCAGGCTTACCCAAGTGATAAGGGCTGTGGTGTGCACACAATCAGAAATAGAGTGTTATATATTGGCAAAACAAGCTCTCTCTCATCTCCCAGAAACCTAAATAACACAGCGGCGGTATCCGTAATACATTACAAGTGCCGCAGTGACACTAATTTTAGCGTCTATCAAACGTTCCTTTGCTTTTCTGGTGGAGGGTGGTGGAGGATGAAATATTTTTTTGCTTTTGGGGATCTTTGAGGATCTATACAGAGCAGCTCCATCAAGAGGAGTAAACTGCAGCATCCCATAATAAGGACAACAACATCAATTGTGTCACAAACAATATCAGTATGCTTATGGACTGGGTGAACTCTTATGTTACAGCTACCTGGAGCATTTTCTGCAATGAAATACATGGGAATTACAAGAGCTCTGTGGAGTAAATACACAATAATGAGGACAGGATGTGTTTGATTCGCCTACCATGCTGTCCAGGTCCAGTGTCGCCTGCTTTAGCTGTTTCTGAGACGCCCTAACAATGAACAGTGTGTCAGTGAAGGCTTGACACACACCCCTGCTCCCTTCACCCGTCCCGCTCTCCATCTCTGTCATGCTGATGCTGCAGTTCAAAGTGGTTGTAATGCCATTCAGCTGGGCTAACAGGAAGCCTGCGGACGCTTCCAGCAAGGAAAACTGCTTTATGAAGGCCTCCCGCGCCTCTGCAAGAACAAAAGGGCACAAGGCAAATAAAAGCACATCAAGTTCTTCACTGATTATTTCAGCAAGTACAATTTTCTTCCGACTGTTTGCAGCTAGAATGCAGGAGTTAAAAACACATCTCTCACCCGCTGTGTCTTTCCTGTGTTTGATGTGAGAAAGAAAACTGAACCAGAGAGCATTTTTTCGAGTTAATTTTGTCTCAGTGAATTCTAACTGGCTGCCTATCCACACTGGAGCTGAGTACAATTAGTACAACAGGGTTTCTGCAGTTAAGACTTTTTTAATGCCGGGCGCAATGACATTTCATTCAAATCTTTCACATCATTTTCTGCTTTACTCTCATCTCCGTGTCATTTGTGCAAGACGCTAATAATTATTAGATTAAATTAGAGAGTACCAATTATTTTGGGGTTTAAACAACGCAACATCAGTAAAAGAAACCATAAAGAGAAATGTATGTTATTTTGCATTTTTAAGACTGTTAAAATATACTCAATATTAAATGCCTTTTCAGAATCAGAATAATCAAAATCTATAGTTTTTTATATCATAGGAGAACTTTTTTTTAATTTGTGATAGTTGCTTTATTTTGGAATAAAATAAAATATAAATAAAATATTGAATAAAAATACTTATATAAAGGTTTACAATGAAAAGATAAAAAATACAATTGTATAAGAAAACATTTACACCATACACTACACTATATAATATCTATATTATAGTATATATATAGTATAATAAAATAGCAACAGATAAATAAAAATCAAGGATCCACAGGCACAGTGTTGTGTGTCTGCATTGTGCGTGATCGCTTGCCTCTGTGACTTTTTGTCATATAAAATAGCAGTTAAAAAGTGTGAGCGCCGGTGTTTTCCCGCACATGTTCATTAGCCGGTGTTTTCCCGCACATGTTCATTAAATCATTAATAGGCCTCCCAGTGTCATAAAGTGCATGGCTGCTAACGATATGTGTGCGTGTGTGTGTGTAAGTATGAGGGTGTTGGTACAGGGGTTGTTAGACAATGGTTATCATGATTGCAACTATAATCATAATAAACCAGGGATTAGAGATACACCGCCTGTCACATAAATAGGGATTAAGTTGGTCACACTGCGCCTTGTTTTATATTGTTATGATTTGTCTCCATTTGGCCTGTGCCGTTGAGCCTGCGCCCTTTCCCCTCCAAAGATAATGAGGATATATCAGCATTGTGTTAAAGTAATTGGGAGACGTTTGCACTGTTGTCTGCTTCCCGATTTAATCGCTTTGTTGTGTTGTATCTCTAACTCTGAGGACACAGACAGAGCAACAGCCCGTTTTGCAGAACGCCGTGGGCGGTTTGATGTCAAATTTCTTAGCCATGCTCGCTGGTCTTGTAGGCACTGATATTGCAGGTTATCATCGCGCAGAAAAAAACATGACACGATACTAACAATGGCACATAACTGGCTTCACATTTCACAAGGCAAAGGCTGTTAAGTGTCTCTCGCGTGACCACCACATAGGAAACATTAAATGGGGGGTCAGGCCAAGTGGAATGATCTGGGCTTCTGGCTGCTGTTACCTTGGAAGGCTAGAAAATCCTCCAGAGCGTTGGGTAGAGAATCCTCCCTCTGGTGCTCATGGTCATATAGCTTGGCCATGTGATACTTCAGCAGGTGGTGCTGCTTCCCAAATCTACCTCGGCAATCAAAGTGAGCCAGCAGCTTCTCCAAATCCTGCAGGCGTGTCCTCAGCTTCTCTGCCTGTAACAGCAGCACGATTTATCACCGTCGGCGTCAGTGAGAATACAGATTTAGCAATAACTAAAAACAACAACACTACAGCAACAAAAGAGATATCTATCCAGCTCTTATTTATTTATTCAGACACAGGCATTGAGATAGGACTTTGATTCTCGGTACACCAGGATATCAACATTTAGTATTTCACCAAAAGCAATGAATAAATGAATATCAACAACAGGATGAGGATAGAACACTGTTTCCTGTTCTCTGCAAAGCATGTGGCCAGAGAAGGCATATCAGGAAATAACGGGATTAGACTTGTTGAAGAGGAGAGAGAGAGGAATGAAGGTGCTCAGATGTGTAATGGTCTGGATCTATATAACAAGAGACTGTAATCACACTCCTTTTTCAAAGCAGGAGGCATGTTGGACGTGTTGTACATGTGTGAGGTTATAAGGTGTGTTCACCGGGAGCAGAAATAGCTGATCTTATTACCTGGTAAGTGAGGTGTTAATTGGTTTGCATCTTCAGTCCATTGACCACTAGTTTCAATGCTTTAACATACTGTGCACTACTGCTTTTAACAGGTATCAAATATACCTCTAATAATTGCTTCCGTTTCTTTATTTTTGCTGTTTTCCCGAGTCTTTGTCATATCTTTCTTGATCATCGATCGCAAACCTCTGTCTTTTCCCAACCTTCCTCCCTTTGCCCTCGTTAGTCTTTACCTCTCTGCGTGTAAAGCCAGATGACATTGTGAGCGGAGACAGAGAGAGTGGGCGAGGCAGAAAAGAAGAGCGTGGGGGAGACTGAGAAGTAATTGAAGGTGTTTGGAGCAGACAAGGCTTGGGATGTTCACTGAATTGCTAACAGTGTGGAAATCACTGCATGCATTCACACGGGTACAAGCCAGTCCGGAGAGAACACACAGCCACTTTAGAATATGTACAGGGAGAAGACAGAACATGCCGCTGCTATTGAATTGGCTTCAGGAGGCGAATCCAGGGGCGAAGCACCTTAGCATACAGACGTGGGTTGCAATAAATCTAAAGGGACAGAAAGAAGCTGCACAGGAGAGCATTAGGGCAAACGTCTCTTTCTGTTTCACTGCACATCTACTGTTTGCTTGCAATCTACAAATACTAAGGAGCCACGAGGCTTTCACGGGGGTCCAGGAAGGCAGCCTGCAGGGCGGACTGTGCTGATTCAAGAACAAATTGCACCTAGCTATACAAATGCAGAGCCAAGACAACATTTATCAGAATAAAACACACAGCTTCCACATTCACATAATGAGAGGATTAGCAGCTTTGTATCCCAAGTTTCCTTTCAATGAAGCATCATTATTGCTAGAAGCTTCGTTGTGCAAACTTGTGATGGTCATCTTTTAGTATTTTATAGGTATTTTAAAGGTTGTATTCAAATCAGAATTAGAAGATGAATCAGTAAAGACAAAAGTCGTTTGTCCCAATCAAATCCAGACTAGAAGGTTCAAATACGATGCACTCCTGGAGTTTAATATGTTTCAATAGAGTAGGAAAAGAAAGCTAAAGTCATTTGTAATCATGAAACATTTACCCGGTCTCAGCTATACAGAGCTTTTCAGCTTCTTTCAACATGGCTGTTTTGGTTTATCGCCCAGCACACTCATATCGCTGTTTGGGTGAATCACTTTGCTGTTTTCAGCAGGAAAAAAACACTCTTTAAAATCTGCTGTGCCGAAGGGACCTTTTAAAGTGCTGCTGTGGTCAGTCAATGTTAAGCTTGCTGTAGCTGGTCAGTAAGTACCCCAAAACTGAGGGCTCGCTAAGACACAGTGGGTACTATATGAACAATATATAGTAGAAATGCATGCTGTGAGCTTCTACAGCGTAATCCAACACACTTTTGAAAGTTACAGAGTATAATCTGGGCTCATTGTAATCCTCAAGGGCAAAAGGTTGTATTTAGTCTGTATATTGGTCAGCTTTTGCCAACAAATTATTTAAAAACGATCAGGGATCAGGATGACAACTCATTGCTTTATAAATGGCAGATTTGACAAATTGGAGAAGGGAGCAGTTATTTTGCTCGGGAAATAGATCTGCTCATGCAAAATGTAAAGCTTGCATCAAATGTATTTGAACCATTGATTGAGTGTATGTGAGGAAATGCACCCATAACTTGTTCAACTAGAGCAGGCAGCATGGGGTAAATCCCTGTCCAAATGATCTTTTGGGCCCCCTCAAAAATCTTAAAAATAATTTAGGTATGAATTGCCCTATCCAATAAATATGATACATTTATTGATACACAATGAAAATGCTAATGCTTTTCACTGCAATCTATTTGGGGGCTCGTACATAAAGGGCTCAGGGCAGGGGTCAGCCAATGCTGGCATGCGGCACCGTAACCAGTGGCACACTAGGAATAAGTGGAATAAGTGGGCAAAATATTTACATTTTATTTTCGGATCCTGAATGAGACCGCCGCCAGGGCGTGTCTCCCCGTTACCTGCAGAAGGAAGCCATGCCCGTGGTGCAGTGCTGATCGTTTCACCAGAGGAAAGCACTTCACAAATTGTAGTACCCATAAGGAGCTGTACAAATGCCGCAGTTTTTGCGTGGCTGTGTCTTTAGTTGAAAGCCCTTATTATTATGCCGTTTAAACCAATTATTTAAATTTGTTTGTTAAATTCGGCCTCATGTAAGTTGCGCTGACAGGTCCACACACTGCTTCCCCGCAGCGAGGCACTCCCCGCCCTCCTGTTGACAGTTCACGAGCGTCGTCAGTTATTTACTGCTCATATCTGCTGCAGGCAACAAGTTGGCCATAACAACTTCAATGGCATTCTGATGTTTAAATATTTTGCTCGTTTCGGTCGAACCATGCCCAAAAAACCAGTAATGCATGTTAAAAATCTAATTTGTAGAATTTGAAAATTCCCACAAATAACGGTTATTACACAAACAACCATAATCTCACCTGTTTCTTCACAAGGCCATAACAAACGGGGCACTCCTCACACTGGTGGGTGTCTCTGCTGTGGTAATAGTTCAGCTCACATTTGTCACACTTGTAACCCACGAAGCCCTGGCGACAGTGGCAGGTCCCGTTACCGTGACACTGCATGGAGACAGAGCCCATGGGGTCGCAGTTACAGGCTGCGAGAGGCCAGAGGACAGCAGGGGGGGGGGGCACAGGAAGAGGGATGGGGGTGGGGTCGGGGGGCAGAGGTAAACATTTGAAGAGTTAGAAATGCCTTCATGTGGGATCTGTGTTGGAAGGTGTATTAGAGGATTAGAGGATGCCTGCAGTAAAATCCTGTACCTCTGCAACCTCGTGACGAGAATCCAAAGAAGCCCACTCGGCAAGAATCACACAGTGTCCCCTCCACTCCTGCACGACACACACACTGCCCTGTGATTGGATGACAAGCGTCGGATGCTGAGCCAATAGGGCTACACCTGCACCTAAGAGAGGCAGGAAAATGTCTCAATAATAGAGGGTGTGTGTGTGTATCCCATTTGAAACCAGAATTGATATAATTGCCAGTTGAGTCATTTGTCACGTAACCTTGCCACCTTCATAGTTATTTTACCCTAAAACACAATATTTTTTCCAAACTAACTAACTATATTTGTTGCATAAAGCCACATTAAGCTGTTTCCTGTGAAAACTGAAGTTTTCTGAAGAGAGTAATGCAGAAAAACTTGAATAAGCTATTATATGAGATGCTGTATATACATTTGTCTTATCACCAAATCTACCAAGCTAATGACAGGTGTTTATACCTCTCACATCCTACGCCTGGTTGGAGGTTGAAGAAGCCCATTTCACAATAACTGCAGTCCCGTCCGGTCACATGACCGATGCACAGGCAGTTTCCTGTGTGAGGGTGGCATTCATTCACATAGCCAGAGGTTCCTCCAGGACTGCAGCTGCACGCTAGAAGAAACAAATAAAACATTTTTTTAAATATTACATTGGTAACTGCTCATATTTTGGCAGTGTATCACCTTAGCATGGAGGACTTTTTGATTGATTTCACTCCATTGCTTGAGGAAATGGAAGAAAATGAAAGACAGCACCAAAGAGACTCCTGGATCTTTCCTTGACATTGTTCTGTACAAAAATGCATCCTGGGGCGTACAGGTAGAAATTAAGTATTATTAGAAAGTCAGAGGAGGAACATATCATAGCTATTAGACTTAGGGTATGTCTGTGTAGTCCTATCTCAACATTTCATTACATTTAAACCCTTTTTTAATTCTCTGAACCCAAAGACCTTTTTATCTTTTCCTTTTCTTGAAGATATCTTTCTGACTCTGCCATTTATACACCCCATTTTAAGCTTTTGCCTTTCATGACTAAAGAGTCCAACGTGAACTGCAGAATTGAGTTCATTTAAAAGCTAGACTCAAGGCTATGTAATCTTTCATGGAATTCGACTATTACTTGACTCCGCTGCAGAGAATGAAAACATTTGAATCCTTAAAGGTATTTTCATGGCATGTCGTGCATGTCTTAACAGAGGACTCAAGGATTTGTGAAGATACACTCCAGGAATGTTTGAAGATAAATAGAAAAACAAAAGCAGCTATGAATAAAAAATATAAAGATATGGTTCCTTTTTACATAATATTTCAGTTAATTCCTAAAATGGCACCAATTCTTTGTTCCTATAGGCCCTAACGTTTCCTTTTCTTCTGTTGTTCTGGCAGGACTTCATTACATTTGTTTCACTAACTTATAATGCTGCTCCTTATATTTTATTTTTTTTGATTTTGATTATATTAACATGTGCTTGCTTCTTTATTTATTAATATGTTAGTTTAAAGGGGGCATATCCTGCTCATATTCAGGTTCATATCAGTATGTAGTGTCTCTACTGTGACATGTCTCCAGGCTTTAATGTTCAGAAAGCTATTTATTGTTCTCATACTGTCTGTGCTGCAGCACCTCTTTTCACCCTCTGTCTGAAACCAGAGCCCAGTCTGCTCTGATTGGTTAGCTGGCCGGCTATGTGGTGATTGTCCAACCGCTTAGAGAGGTCCCGCCCCTTAGCCTTATCACATACAATGTGTTGGAGCGTTAGCCAATAGAATCTCGAGCGTTACATATTGATGTGACTATGTTCCGGAGGTAAAGGGAACAACTCCAAAAGCATAATAGGGCCCCTTTAATCTTTTATTTTGTCATTAATTGTTCCGTCCAATTTGATATAACATTGTACATTTCCCGCTTTAGGACATATAAAGGATTTCCAATTCAGATTTTTGCACATTGGACCATGATTGACATCCAATCAATTGTTTTGTCACAAGTCATGCTCAGTGTACACATCCGACACTCTGATTTAAGATGAGCACAGATGAATGGATTATATGTGAAAGTTGTATGAAAAACAGCAGTTATTTTAGTGTCTGCAGCGGGAAGCTCAAACAACAGTAGTAGAAGTAAAGTACATTTTTAGGAGGGACTTCTCTGGCCAAAATAGAATCGCTCTCTTTCACCACCTCTACATAAATAATGATTTAGCATGAGTCTCTCCTCAGTTACTCACCTTTGCACTTCTGCACAGCTGTATGGTTGAGGGCGTCGCCGTAGAAATCCCTCTGGCAGCGCTCACAGTGTTCTCCCTCTGTGTGTCCCAGGCACTTAAGGCATCGCCCGGTGAGGTGGTCGCACACTCCCAGCGCGTTGAGGTCCACGTTACCATTGCAGTCGCATCTCACACACGGGCGAGCCGAACCAGATTGTCCCAGTGGGTCACCATAGTAACCATCTTCACACATCTGACACCGGATACCTACATGGGGGACGACGACGACAGGTGAAAGCAAAAGACAGGATGAATGAATGAGGTTGGAGGTCATCCCCCATGTCACCTCTGACTCTGATGTAACTAAATGTAATATCAGATGTGTGAATCAAAGGTGGCATTGTCAAATGAATCCCTGCAAATTAGCTTTTTTGTTCTCATCATTTACTTCAAGAGAAATATTGAGTGGGTGGTGCCAGAAAAAAAAGAAAAAGATATTGTCTCACCTGTCTGTCCTGCAGGGCAGTTGGTGCAGACCACCTGTCCTGTCTGAGCAATTTCAGCACAGCTGGTTCGGTCCGGGCAAGGGCAATGCTGACAGTCCGCAGGCGTGCCAATCAAAGCGTTGCCGTAGTAACCATCCAGGCAGTGCTCACAGGTCATCCCAGTGGTGAAGTCTGAGCACTCACACACCCCTGAAAAAAAGAGAGGAGCGGAACGATTACACACACCTGCTTGTATGCCTCATTGTTTTTAACACTCAAATAAAACCACAGAGGGCGATGTGTCATCCATCACCACTAGAGTGCGCTGTGTCTCTGACCATAATAACTGCATTCAAACACTCTGAAGCCCAATCCTGTAAAAAAAGAAAAGTCCCCACAGCCCACCATGGAGCGGAAGACAACCAAATTCACTATGACTATAATTGCTTTGGGAAATATAAGAGCCAAATGCAGTCCGAAAGACCTTCAAGAAGTAAAGCAATTCCCCCAACAAGTGGGAGAGATTACCAATTCTATGATGTCCTTAAAAACAAACTGTTGTTTCGAGAGCCCTGCAAAAACAACCCACAGCTTGAAACCGCTTTCTATATATGGTGTTCACAGCATCAACATAGCAACACACAACTTTTTGCTATGCAATAATGTGTCCTGAGCAGATAATTAATTCACTGTATGTGTGTTTGTGTTGTAATGTCAGGCTCTCTGTGCTGGTTAGTGTTAGCTCCCACCGGCTACAATGATATGGATCGATTTAGTGATAAATGATCCATAACGTTGTTGGAAGGAGTGAACACATCGACACATATCGTCATCTTCATGATATGCTTTTATTTTGAAATTACTATAGTACGCCTGTCCTCTTCTCTATAGCGGTGGACTGTATGACTGTAAAATAGCAAAAAGATTGAGAGTAGAATAACCCTGCTGCAGTTCAGTGACCTGCAGTGATGATCGGACCAACACACACACACACACACACACACACACACACACACACACACACACACACACACACACACACACACACACACACACACACACACACACACACACACACACACACACACACACACACACACACACACACACACACACACACACACACACCCTCTTAACCCCTACTATGTTACTGAACTCGTGCAACTTCTGAAATGAAACAGTGACAATGTGGCATCTAATTGAATAAGTGACTGACTAAAGCTTACACAGATCCACAAAGTAATAACTATTAACATTCTCAGAAACCAAAAAGAAAATAAGCCTTCATTACATTGTAATCAACATGTATGCAGTTTGAAGTGTAACAAAACTGCTGTGAGAAGATATTTAGCATTCCTGCCACAGTGAATGGTGTAGGGCTGTCCCGAATACCATTTTTCGGGCTCCAGATATTCGGTAGTAATCAGCAGCGAATATTCGATGCGGAGAGATTTTTTATTTTATTTAATAAAACAATTTTTTTTCAAAAAAATGTCATAACAGATAACACGCTCCGAATCCGAGACACCTGACAACACGCTGTTAAGCAGAAGCGCAGAAAGAGCATACTATTACGATTTATATTTATTTATTGTCGCAGTACTCGCATACATTAAAACTAAATGTGTCCTCTGCATGTAACCCAGCCGCAGCGCAGCGCCCGGGGACCAAATCCGGTTCCAAATTCCGTCTATAACGTTTTACAACCTGAAGATACAAAACACATATTTCTGTTATAACAACAATACTTTTAATAACATAGCCGTAACAGTAGGCCTAACAGTGTAACACTTGTTACCGATGCAGTAAACAGTATTTAAATAAATGAAGAACGAAAAATAAATGAACGAACTGTATGCCAATAATTGCCTTAGCCCCAGATGTTCCCACATTGCTCCTATTATTTTCACTATTCGGATCAAATTGAAAAACTAATATAAAAAAACAATTCGGTTGCTTGCTTGCAACGATTTTCCAAGCAAAGTAAGTGCACGATTTTATCATGTGTAACGTTACTGTTTAAACGGCGGATAAAGCAGCTTCATCACGGCAACTTGACAACAGCTAAACTAAGCTAGACTAGTATTTACAGCATCCGGTGACTTTTCAGAGTTGTTGTGCCACCGTGGTAGGCCAGTTTCTTGTCGCATATTTGGCACACTGCCTTCTTCTTACCGTCGTCCAATTTCAAATGGTCCCACACAGCTGAAGTCTTCGGCATTTTGTGTTCCGGTGTGTGAAGCGAGGTGAAGCGCGCCGTTTGCGTTCGTGACTGTGAACGCGATGTCAGGAGCTCAGGCTGAGATTGTATATATTTCCGCATTTTAACAGTGCAATTCAAAAGTATAAATATAGTATAAGAATATGGCAATTCGCCTTTATTGATAGCATACATTTAGGAAAAAAAATAGAAAAAAAATAAAAAAACGAATATCCGAATAATGAAATTAAAACCCGAATAGTTGGCCAACGAACGAATATTCGAATAGTCGAATATTCGGGTACAGCCCTAGAATGGTGTTTGGCTTTTAATATTCACAGAGCGTCCGTATATCTGATAACTTACATTATTTGAATCATTTCAAAAATTTCAAAGTTTGTAAAATTGCTTCAGCTTGGTAGGTAACAATAATTGCAATAACTGATTTTTCTAGAGAACACCAATAAGATCTCGATGCATGCGAGCAAATGGGATTTTACAAAGTCCTCATTAAAATTTCCCATCACTCTCCTCATAGCCTACGGTGTAAATCAGTGAGGAGCTCTTCGCTGTGCATTTTCAAATCAGCTCACATCACTGAATATTGAACTAAAGAACATGTTGCCGCTGGTTACAGGGTCACTGCAACCAATGTCTGCCATCACTAAGTAAAGCCCTGTTAACTTCAGACCTGTAAGTTATGTATACGAGATAGAATAACGTCTGCCAAGCTGAATTTATCACACAGGGGGAACAATTATCCCGTTGCCCGATGGAGCGTAGACTTCTGGGTAAAAAGAAAATCATTAGTTCCTCGATGAAGTGAGGTGAATAATACATGACTTCCAAGCATGTAATGCCAGTCATTTAAACAGAGTATTTAGTAATAATGATTGTTCCAAGCATAAAGAGGAGAATATTTCTTGAATTTCATTACAATGACACTGATGGTGTGCGGTGTCACTCCCCATTGAGCCATAGTACATTTAATGGCAGCAGAAATGTGCTGACTTTACTGAGTGTGAAGATGACTGAGCGTGATATGAGGCAGCGGAGGTCCTCCTCGTCACTATTATCATTCCATCGGCTCCTCGGAAAAGCTAACGGCATGCATCACAAACCGTCGCCTGCTCTTCACATGATGTTCCTCTTCGTCATGCTAATCATCCTTACTTAATAACATCCCTGCTGAATAATCTTCTTCAATGAATCAATGACCAGCCTTTAACGATATGGGATTTCTGTGAAGCTCCCCCTGTATCTGCACACTTTGAAATCCTTTGATAAATCTACACATTCCCACTATTCTTCTCCTCCCGTATTCGCTATGGAGCGCTGCACTTCACCTCTGCCTCACTCTTCTGTGATGGCAAAGCGATATTTTTGCATGGGAAACAAGCAGTTGCTTTTTCAAAGAGAAGCCATTGTATACACATTACTCTCCAAAGAGCTCTTTTCTACCAGCACCCTTTCTACCTGTACCTCATCCCTCCACTCTTCTCCTCATTGTAGCCTACTCTACAAAAACACACATTCAGGACTAATGCACTTCATTATGGATGCTCCTTGTGGAGGATAGGACTACATGTGGATACATCACCGTATTATAGCTGCAGAGGCACAGAGGCACTACAGAACAAATGAAAGACTGGCAGCTCAACCTTTTTCCACTCGTGTTCATACTCGTGCGTCATTCAGTGTTCCTACCACACAAAGTGCAATGAGAAGCTCTTGCAAAGATCATTGCTTGCAGAAGCCTGTAAAAGCTGTAACAACAAATACATGAAATGGATTTTAAATATGTTTTTGTTTAGGAGAACAAACAGCACACCTCTCTTCTGTTATTTCATCCCTGTCCCCAAACAATCTCATTTATTTTCGGACCAAATTGAGTTTCTGAAGATCTGCACCATCTTGGGAGGTCTCTGTGAAGAAGAAAGGGCAATGTGTGGGTTCTTTGATGACGTGCGAGGCGAGACATACAAGTAAAACAAAGCCACATGAGTTCAAAGCAACATGTGGCTGTGCGAGTCATGTGACTGTTAAGGTTATTTGTTGGTCTTCTGCACAGTAGAAGCAGAACATAAGATTTCTTTCTTGCTTTACATATAGATGTAATGTCAAAAACATGAGCTTTTCAAGACCTCCACATTTTCCAGGAGGCTTGTCAACTCAACCCAGTGGAACATTAAAAAGCTTCGGGCCAAGAAAAAGTATTTACTAATGCATGTGAACTCCCTGATTTAATGAAGGAGAGGAGGGAACACAACAGAAAGGGAGAGACAGAGAGGGAACATTCTGTCTGCAGCTCCACCCTGGAGGGTGGAAGTTGGGGTAAATGTGCTGCGGGACTGTTTGATGGGGATGTTGCTCTCTAATTGAACACAGATATGCTGCCAGCGCCTGCTCCTGCAGATGTGGCTCTTCAGTGGGGTCTGCTGCAGAGGAGAGAGGGAGGATGTTGGGAGGACAGAAGGAGGGGTTGTATATTCTGTCCAACCCCATACACACAATATGGATGACTGGGGATATATGTTTTGTCTTACTGTGACTGTGGAAAATAAATGCATCCATTCCTGTTTTGTGTATGGAGGCTGTCAGCAGAATGGTGATGTCCAAGGCCCTGGGGTGACGGGGTGGGAAGTGTATCAGCAGCGCTGCAGCTCATGCTGTCTCGCTCTGGGTCACAGAGCTGTTGAAATATAGCTGGATAAACAATTGACTCTGCATTTTACTCTGATCAAATGTTCGTGTTAAATATCTTGCCCTTTCATCACTGTAAAGCCGTTCATAGTCACCAGATGATGATCTCTTTGGCTTTGATGATCCCCATACTTTTCCGCAAACATCAACATGAGATTCACATGTTTTTACTGAAATGTTTCATCATTGATTGGCTTATTTTTGGGTTGCAAAATAATGCAAATGTTTCTGATATTATTATTGGTTACAAAATACAAACAAATTAATGACATTCCAGGAAGTCTCAAATGTTGGCATCCTAATATGCTAAACATAATAAGATAGTGACAATGATTCACATTAGTCCCCATGCGTAACCATCTGCTGGACAGACAAAAGTCTTTGCATATATATTAATGGTCCCCAGAAGATGCACCTCTATGGCTTTGATAATCCCCTGACTTTTTTGCAAGCGTCAATATTAGATTCACTTTTACGGTGTTTACTGAAATGTTTCAATAACTATTGGCTTGACTGCCATATAGGTTTGACAAAATCATGAGGTCAAAATTCGAATTTTCCCAATGCCATTCTTTGTTGCACAATACGAGCAACGAGTACTAGCACGCTAACATGCTACATTAAGATAGTGAACATGATTAACATTATTCCCCATGCCTCAGCACAACCTCTCAACCCGCCTGACTTTGCACAGGTAAAATACAAAATGTCATTATTGTCCTTTTATACGTATCGCAAGGGTTTCCATGCTTTTCTGTAGTTTCTCTTATACATTTGTGTAGTTTTCTTTTATTTCAGGGTTTTCTTTGAAGGTTTGCCCTTTTTAGGCATGGAAAACATCCACATTTGTATTCATTTTGGTGATGCAACAGGTTGGTTGTGCTAAGTCTTCCTTGTCTAAACCAATTTCATCAAGGCAAAGGTTGAAACCTTTTCAAATCAACCATCTCTGGCAGTGTGACTGCAGACCAAGGCAGGGAGACAGCATATGCACATTGTTTATCTTTCTGTTTATTTTGGTGTAAAATAAATGCACTGCTCGTGAGGAGATAAGTAAAGCGTGATGAATGGGATAAGCTTGAGAAATTACATGGTAAGATTCATTCGAACTGTCTACATCCGTCTTTTTTGGCTGTTTCTCACTTCCTTTCCCTCTTTCCCCTCGCTCCTCATATCCCATCACTCTGATACAGACTGTGCTTCTTAGGGCTTAGCCTGCAACAAATGCAGCCCACCAGAGAGATTAGGCAGGAGAATAAGCCAGTGCTTGAGCCGGCTTCACTCTCTATCAGTTAGTCTGCCTCAACTTTCTTCCATAGATTTCTCTAACTAATGACCTTAGAGAGCTGAAGATGGCATTTGAGCAGGCATTTGGGAAATGCACGCCCTGGCTCTTCAGTCTCATTGTAAAGCAGCCTTTTATTGGTAAACACTTACTCACAATATCCTCCATTTGTAGCCAGCATTCTAATGAGAAGCATGTTTGTTCATTTCTTCTGTACCCTAAGAAGTGATGCAATGAGACAGGTATTCTGGGTGATGGCCTTTAGCAGGACTTCAATGCATTTGACTGCAGGAGCAAAACTAACAAAAGCTTCTGTTTCCCGGACTGCTCCACCAGACTGCAGTGGGTGTGACATTTAGCTATGCAAAACCACTGTGCATTATTCAAAAAAAGTTGGCCCTGCACAAATGTCATAGTTGGAAACAAGCATATGCTGCTATGAAAGAGAAAAGAAACAGAAGACCTTGTTTATTCTGGGGTTTGTAAAGTAGATGATGCATCCAGTAGAATGCAGCTTACTATAGCTACGTTCTTAAAAGACAATGCTAAGATGTGCTTATGCGGACTAAACAATAAAACACCTGAGGCTGATGGCGTGAGCAAGAATATCAATGCCATTTTCCATGGCAATCCATCAAATATTTAAAAAGAAGTCAAAACCACAAATGTCATACTCATGGTGGTGCTAGAGGAGAAGTCAAAGGATCTGTAAAGTATGAAATGATTCATCCTCTGGGGACTATGAGAGTCTGCTCATATTTTCATGTTCATCCATCCAGTGATTGCTGGGGTATTTCAGTCTGCACCAAAGTGGTGGATAGATCGATCAACAGACTGCTATTGCATTCCCCGAAGTCCCGCTGCTGCTAGTATGGCTTTAAAGGAAGCGTCAAAATCAGAACAGCAGAGACCTGCTGATTTTAGCTATAAAAACACCAGATTATACTTTACCATAATGCAACTAGAAAATATCTTTAATCAGACTGACGATTTGGTAAAAACACATTACAAAATCTATGCAACAAGATCTCAAGATAGTTGTTTTGAAAATGTATAGTCCATTCTCAAGTGTTAAAGGTCCCATGACATTTCTACTGATCATAATTCCATTGTTGAGGTCTACTAGAATAGATTTATATTGTGCCATTTTCAAAACTCACATTGGTTTCTCATACAGCATCTCTGTATAGTATGTGTATTCACTCTGTCCTAAACTGCCCCCCCTCCCTGTGAGCCCAGTGTGCTCTGATTGGTCGGGACGTTGCGAGGCTCGCTGCTCAGTGAGCTGGCTTACTGGTGTGGTTTCCGGGTTGGCGATACAGCGAGAACAAGCAAAAGAATGAGAGAATGGGTCTGCAGAGAGCATTTCTCCGCGATCCCAACTCCCTGGTGTGTGAGGAGCTCCGTGGATTAGTCCATTTTGGTTCCGGGAACCGCATGGCGTCATGCGGTTCCCGGAAAAAAAATGGAAAAAGAGAAATCCCCAACGAGGCGTTCTGGGGCAGCATAGACAGGTCTTTTCTGTGTTAGAGTTGTACTCGCTACAGGGTGCACTTTGAGGGTTTGTGACTGCAGACCATTTACATGCAGAAAAACCTTCATAACACACAAGGGGACGGGTAATAACCGGAAAAGCATGACATGGGACCTTTAATAAATGTCTCAGACTAAAGCAATGCACTTATAACTTTTCCCCCAATTTTGAAATTCTACTATTCGACTACTAATTTGACTTTGCCTGCAAACAGTTCTTATTTTTTAAGCTGTTATCCTTAGTGTAATCAAGCTAATCCAGTTGTATAGAAGTATATTAAAACAATTCCCCTAGTTCTCACTTGTTTTATTACCTTAGTAAACATTTTCCTGACAAGTTTAGAGTTCCAATTACCAGTTTCAAAGCTTCTTTAATACAGCATCACATTCATTTAGTAAATGATAAGAGTAAAATGCACAACAAAGAAGGATATGCTTTAAGGCCTGCCAACCCTGCAAAGTCGCAACTACAGGGTTATCCATGTTTTAAACTTTAACCCTTCACGGTTCGGTACAGCAAGAAAAAGCAAAAAAAAGTCCCAAATGCATAATTCCAGGTTTGTTGTTATTTATGTTTGAACAGTAGTGCAAGTTTCAGTTTAAAAATAAAGAACTCTGACATTTTGAATAATTAACTGTATTAAACAGTTAAAAACAAACCATACACAGTACACTTAGATGGCCATATTATCTATAATGGCTGATGTCAAACAAAAAGGTTTCATCAAGCTGTACAACTAAAAAGAATGTCTTGAAAATATGACATCATAAATAATAACAAAGTGTTTCAAGAGCGCAAAGTCGTTGAAAAACATGCCAAAAGCTTCCGTTATTTATTTTGGTCTCTCGGCTCTCATGTCTCTTGGCTTCTAAAACAGCGGGGATCAGCTGTTGAACTGCTGCTGTCTTTTGCCGGGCTCCGGTGATTGGCAAATCTGGGTGATGCCTTCTGATATGATTTAGCATGTTTGGCGTGTGTTACTATTAGCATACCGCACCACTGTAGAACAACGGCGACACACCGTCCTCGTCCGATCCACCACTCGCACACTTAATCGTTATTGTAGTCCACAGGGAACCCGAAATGTTCCCACACAGCTGATTTCAAAGAAGCAGGTGGGTTCTAGCTCCTGTGTTATCTGAAATCGCCATACTAACTTTTCTTCTTCTTGTATTTTGTTCGTTTTGTTGTTGTGTTTCTTCTTGTTCTTCATTTGTCGTTTAAGGGCGGCTGGCAAACAGCTTTTAGGCGCAATACCGCCCCCTGGATTATATATAGTGTAGTGGATACTGCCCTGAATGAAAGACTTTTTTCCCACTCGTAAAAAAAAGGCGTATTCGTCGTGTGACTGCGTGTGCCGAACCGTGACGTCCGAACCGTGACGGCCCGTCACACAGCGGCGTGCGTTGACGCTTGGAGGTGGGCGTGTCTGAAGCTTGGGGATTTTTTGCGAGCAACGCGACCAACAACCAATCACATGAATCTCCCGCCCCCGACATACAAAGCAATAGCAATGTTAAAACGAAGTAAACTGGATATAAAATCCCCAAACAGGCGAAAACCTACCAGTTTCATCCACTGTCTCTGCCACCTCCCTCCATGCCTCGCTCCTCCGGTTTGTATCCCGGTAGATCAACAGAGACTGATCATACAGCACCGGGTGATTCACTACCGCTATAATGAATTTTCCCTCCATTTTTTGGAATATGAGGAAATGACCTGCGTAGTCTCTCCCAGCATACACGCGGTTTGATTGGCTAGCGCTTGTACTGGCAGATTTGCATAAACGGGATTTCATTGGCTGACGCCTCTGTCGAGGCGTCAAAAGTTGAACATTGCTCAACTTTTGAAGCCAGCAACGCCAGCGACGCTCCACGTCGCTTCCCAAAATGCAGTTCGGCTAAAAGTGACATCACCCCATTCAAAGTGAATGGGCAGAAGCGTTGGAAGCTTCAACGCACACCGCTGTGTGGACGGGCCGTGACGGTACGGGACGAATACGGATACCGTTACACTCCTAGTTTCTAGTAATGGAGGTTCATTTAAACAATTTGGTCGCCTAAATATATCTTGCTCAGCATTAGGTTGTCCTTGACTAATATTAGTCTTTTTTCCTTCAGACACAAGACACTTTTTGACATTGTTATTTTAAGATGCTTGTACGTGTGGTCCACAATGAAGGATGTACACACAGGTCTATCAGGAAGCAGGGATAACAGCTCTAATACTGCAGCCTAATGCTCAATACCCAGCAGAGACTACAGTGTCGAGAGCATCATGTGTTTCATTTGTTTAGTTGATTAATGAGCACTCCCCTACAGTGTGGGCTGCATAGAAAATTGAGTGCCTCAGTTCTACCTATGCATTATAATCATCTCCCTCCTTCTTCAACACCCTTCCTCTAGCTTACAAATCATGTCCTCTGCCCAATGTTATGGATGGTGTGTATGCAATTAACAAATACTGCATAGAAGCAAGTCCAGGACAGTATAAAGTATGTCCAAAACGGTGGAAACACATGCACACATACACACTTTTTCTCCTTCTCTGAAGGACATATGTTTGACTTCATCAGCCCTGCAGCGCAAATGCTCGGCAGAGATTGCAATTAGCTCGTTCCACCACAAATATGAACATTTCCAATCTGTTGTGTTGCGCTACGGCAAATAGAACCGACACGACTCAGAGAGTGTTAATAAATCATGATTATGAAGCACCATTGGCTGGAGCTTCCCTCGGTATCCAGCGAATACACTCCATCCCAATTCTGTCTGTGGGCACACCCTGCACGATGACACAAGTCGTTAGGTAATTATCCAGCAATTAGGATTCTGATAGGAGGAACAGCAGGTTGGTCCGCCCTCCTGGTGACAAATGATGAACAGGGAGTCTCTAATCGACTTACTTTGATAGTTCCCCTTGACCTGAACTTATGGATTTACGGAGATCGTCTGCTGTTTGTTTGCCTCTTTTTAAAAATATGTTTTATTAAAGACAAGCCAACCAGCTGTCAGAAGATGACATGCCATCCTCATCCATTGAAAAGAGACAGGCTCATTTTAAATAGCCTCCTTTTATGATAGTCACCTAAAGCTATTCAACCCAAGAGCTTCCTGCCAGAGGACACAACACAGCGGTTTTGATTTATTTTGACACATCGCGTTCCATATTTAACATCTGAAATATTTTTAAAGCCTCCTGGAAAACACGTGTTTGTGTGAGTGTTTATGAAACATCTTCATAGTCTGTGGGGACCTGTGATGTGTGAAGCTAAATGCCACTAAGCTCACCCTGCTGAGTGATGAACCTACTTTGATGATGAACAGTTAAACAGGATCATTAATACATTAAGGTTTCCTGAAAATACAAGCACGTTTGTGTTCAGAACGCCTTGGAGACTTCCTTCTGTCTTCGGACACTTTCAATCTTTTTAAAGAACAGGAAAACATTTGTTTCAGTTTGAGTCACGCTACTTTACCTCTCGCACCTGCTTTTGGATTCCGGTTCAAGTCATTGTTGGCACTGAAACCTGTTCTACATTAAAGCCTTGACAAATGACACAGCCTATGAAAGAACAGCATGTTGGATACTACATAAATACAAAGGGATTATAACCATGAAAGATCCAAAGTACTTCAGGGAGTGGAAACTTGAGGAGTTTGCACAGAAGGGAGTCAAGGACGCTAAAAACAAAGTCAAGGTGATTGGGGAGAGCAGGTGCAATCCAAGCTAAAAGAAGGAAGGAAGCCAGCAAGAGGCTGACTAGGGAGAACAAGAAGAGGAAGAGAGAGCAAGTGTGTGTGTGTGTGTGTGTGTGTGTGTGTGTGTGTGTGTGTGTGTGTGTGAGAGAGAAAGAGATACATCCAGATTGAGAAGAGACATAAGAGACACAGGAAATCTGCAAGCAAATTAGACATCATTAGCCAAGAGGCGGCTAACAAGTCTAATTAGTGGGGAGGCAGGCAGGCAGTGATACCAAAGTTGCTTCCGGACCTCAGACACACAAACACACAAACACAAACACACACATACACACACACACACACACACACACACACACACACACACACACACACACACACACACACACACACACACACACACACACACACACACACACACACACACACACACACACACACACACACTCGCAGCCAAAGCTCGAGGCGTCTCCTAACTAGGTCAGATCTCTGATACTTTAAGTCTGAGGGTAGTAGGGAGAGAAAGAGAGGAAGGGAAAGATTGAACAAAGATAAAAGATGGAGGATGGGAGAGTTGTCTGTTCTTGGTGAGATGGCGGGACTTGTTTAAAGCTGTGAGACTGAGATAAGTGTGGAAAAGTCTCAGGGAGAACAAGTAAACACAAACACACACACACATATAAATAACAGCATAGAGGTTGACATGTTTACACACCTCCAGCTGCTGTTTTACTTCAGTCATTTATGGGACGCTGCGTTTAGGATATGAATCTGAAAGAATACTGCAGCTGCTGTTATTATCGGCCATAAAAATGTCAGGTGCGTTGAATACACACTCCTAGTTAGGCTGTTATTATAAAGATTAGCTTTGTGAAATGAGGGTGTTGCTGTAAAGGCACAGTCATCCCGTTCACAGTTTGAGTGATAGCTTGCCAACACACCTGAGGGAAGGCTGAGCTACATTCCCTTGAAGCGATGATGACTGAATGTCAGCTCTGGGAAGACACAGACAAATACTTCAGTGCAACAGCCTTCATCTCTTTCTGTTCCCTGTACTCTCTCGGAGGCACGGTGACAGAAAATATTGTCTCAACAACCTCTGATGGTCCCTCGTCTCGTGTAACGCCGGCTGAATGCTGCGGAAGAACAGCTTTGTTGCCTAACGCAGCGTCCACACGGCGGCGTGCGCTGAAGCTTGCGGTTTGATTGGCTAGAGCTTGTACTGGCATATGATTTGATTGGCTGACGCATCCGTTGAAGCTTCAAAAGTAGAACATTGCTCTACTTTTGAAGCGAGCAACGCGAGCAAAGCGAAGCGTCGGAACCACAATGCAGTTCGGCAAAGCGTGACGTCACCCCATTCAAAGTGAATGGGCAGAAGCGTTGAAGCTTCAACGCACGCCGTCGTGTGGACAGTTACGGTACGTCCACACTGCAGCTTTAAACAAATCTTCAACCGCTTCCAACGCTTCTCTGCCCATTGACTTTGAATGGGGGTGACGTCACTTTGCCTCGCTTGTCGCCGAACTGCATTGTGGGGGAGCGAAGCGAAGATTTCCAGGATTTTCAGGATTCAAAAGTTGAGCAATGTTCTACTTTTGGAGCTGGAAGCGTCAGCCAATCAAATCCCGTTTATGCAAATCTGACAGTATAAGCGCTAGCCAATCAAACCGCGTGTAAGCAGGGAGAGCCAGACCGCAGTTCATTTTCTCATATTCCAAACGAGAAATTACGGTAGCAAATCACCCGGTTCTTTACGACCAGAACTTTTAACGGGATACAAACCGGAGGAACCAGGCATGGGGGGAGGTGGCAGAGACAGTGGGTGAACAACTGGTAGGTTTTCGCCTGTTTGGGGAGTTTTTATATATATATATATATGGCTCGCATAAAATCCCTGGGGTTTTTTGCTTTGTATGTCGGGGGCGGGAGATTCATGTGATTGGTTGTTGGTCTCGTTGCTCGCAAAAAATCCCCAAGCTTTCAGACACGCCCAGCTCCAAGATTTTCAAGATTTTTGAAAAGCTGCAGTGTGGACGTACCGTTAGTAGCAACTTGGATGAGTTTTAGAGCAAATTTAGTTTCCACAGCCAGAACTTAAAGTGGGAATGGTTTGAGCAATGAATTGTGAAATGGTGGATTTTTTTTTTACTCTACTGGCAAACATATGAACAAAAGTGATAAAGTTTACAACCCGTTTGACACTACTAAAGTCACAACACTAAGGACAAAGTAACACAATGAGGCCTTTGACTCATACTCCTTGTTTTAGGAGTACTGACAGTATAGGATAGCACTGGCATGAGACAGATTGCCAAATAAAGGTCAAGTTGATGAAGCAGAGGCTGAGTCATCCTTAGTTTTCGTTCCTAATAATTCAGCCTCCAAATATATGGGATTTTACACATCGCATAAGGCAACTTAATAGCCATCTTTCATTATGATCCGGTGATAGGACGTATGGCAGGGATTGGAAAGATATCCATGTTGATGTATGGAGTTTCACAATGCTGTCTTTCTTATCAAGAAAAACAAAGCTCTGCAATGTGTGATTGTTCAAAGTAGTGTGTAATGTTATGACACTTATTTTTTCCATTGTGGAATTTCTCAGCGCATTCTATAAACTTGCACACTCTTTTCCGACACACAAACATTGTCAAATAGTTAATATCTGACAATATATTGCCAGATATTAACGATATGATATATAGTGTATCATATCGTTAGGTAAGTATTAGGAAGTGATTTTGCACACAGACTTTCCGCGCGGATATGCTTAGGTAATATCATTTATTTTAATAAACCCGACAAAGCCCCTGCTAAGCCATAGAACACATTCTCATTTTCACAGCATGTCATTCACTCCCAGTGAATAGTAAATTGACTTTGGCATGTACAACTGATGGAGGTTTTCTTCAAATATAAAATAATCTGCACTTGATTCATGATCAGGCTTTTTCAGGCTATCCGTGTCACTGAAACACAGGCATTGGCAATAGCTTTCAGTAAAGTATCATCAAAGTCAGCATGCATACAAAAATATAATTTCAATGCATGTAGATACTAAATCAATTGTAAATGTTTCACTCTTCTCTCACCTGTCTCTGGGTGGCAGGTTCCATGCCCGTGGCAGTTGCAGGGCACACATGTGGAGAGCGGCCCTCTGCTGGGGTCTTCCCGGGTGAACCCTGGGGCGCACCGCTCACAAAAATGTCCCGTAAATCCCGGGGGACAGGAACAAAACTCTACCCAGGGGGCAGGAGGATTTGGTGGGCCGGAGGAGATGGAAGCTGAGGTGAGGGATACCTCCGCGAGCTGCGACGTGTCTGCAGAGGAAGGAAGATGAATTAGCGCTTTGTTATAAAACTGATACATACAAAGGTCAGTAGTAAACTAATAACCGTTGCCTCAGAGGCCTGTTGACGTGTTGACGTGTTTGTGGAACCTGCTTTTCTCTCTTATGAGGGGTGTGTGTGTGTATTTGTGTGTGTGTGTGTGTGTGTGCCTCTGTGTTTCGTTAAGCAGTCGGTTATTAGCATTTGTTGCAGTGCTGTACCTCCCTCCCTGTCTCATTACAGGTTCTGGACTGTGTTTACAGTCTGACACACACATATACAGACGCACACAATAACAGATTAATCCACCCACACGCCCATAAATGCCACACTTAATGCTCACTTGCACACACACACACACACACACACACACACACACACACACACACACACACACACACACACACACACACACACACACACACACACACACACACACACACACACACACACACACACCACACACACACACACACACACACACACACACACACACACACACACACACACACACACACACACACACACACACACACACACACACACACACACACACACACACACACACACACACACACACACATGCGCCCACACACGTACACTCGTCACCGAGGGAATCTTTGATATAGCAAATGAATAAATCACTGCAGCATGGCAACACGAGAAGAAAAAGAGACAGAAGATTCGGTGGAGGTATGTCAGACGTGCAGTTCCTCTGGGCTTTCAACATCCCTCTCTCCTCTCATGAATAGTGATGGGGGCAGGCCGTCCTGAACCGAATCCTTTCACCCTAACTCTCTAAACCGCAGCCACAGAAAACTAAAATTACTTTTGTTCCTGGTCCAATACAGTGTCTGCTCTCGCTGAAGGAACACAAGATGGATGGATAGGTAGAATATGCTGTGCACGTCTCTCTATGTAGCTTTGTCAGATAAGAAATAAACCATGTGTGAATGGATGGCTGCATAATGAGGGAACCTTGACTTCTAATAAGTCATGATCCAGCCATTCCTTCAGCAGTGATGAAACCCGCTTCATTTGCACCTCTGAGGGATAATCAGTAGGCCTGTCCTCTTTCCTCTCCATCACTCGCCTTAGCCCGTACCCTTTACTCCCCTCTGACTCCTGAATTCTACTGGCTCATTCAACAGAGGAAAATGTGCAATTAAAACAATATTCAGACACTGAAACCACTATTTCAGTTAATTAAAAACATTTCATTTTAAGTCACGCTGTGCAAGTTCCCTCCATCAATCCTTACTGCAGGAAACCTTGTCAAGATTTTAATTCCCTTCAATCTTAAATGGCTCACTGCAGCCCTGCCAACTATTACAGTGTGGGTCTCTTTACAGTAGGTACCTGTACATTGATTAAGCCATTGATTTATCATACAGTTCCACTAAGACTGTGATCTCTGTTCAAATCTATATTTCTGTGGCGGTGAGAATGAAAGGACTTCACCGTGACTGCTGTCAAAGACTGCCTTTATAGTCTAAGGACAATACTCTCATTAAGGCGAGACACGGCAGGCAAAAACATCGTTTTTCAAGTACAGGTCAATTTTGAGATTTTGTGCTATTTTTATTCCATAACATGTTTTCTTTCAGGGTTTTGGAAGGAAAACGTACAAAATACACATTTAAGTGTTTATTTTACTATAGTTTGTCTATTTGCGTCTGTAGATTTCTCCTAAATTCACCAAAAGTTAGCATTCTAACGTAACATAAAGTACCGCGACCGCTGTGTGCACCATGTCAACAGAGGTATCGCTGGAAAGCTGTGTCTCTCCTGCACAATCTCATCGGATCCAAATATGGTCATTTCCTTTGTATCAGCAACCAATCGTGAAAGCACAAAGGGGTCTTAAACCAAGAAACGAAATCTCATTGGCTGGTGTCAATTTATGACAACGTGATTCGTTCAGATGCGTCACGTGGTGTGCTAAAACACTTCCTGGTTAGCTTTCAGCTAGAAATTGAAATCTCAAAATGCAAAAAGAACGGCGAAAAAAACGTTCACAGAGAAGACGACAACAATTGTCACTTGCACGAAGCAAGGTTATAAAAAAAAAAATGACCCTGAACATGAAATACCTTCACGGAGTGCGTCGATGCGCAAGCTGTCATCCAAAGAACAGGAGGGTTTAGCTAGCGCCTCACTGCAATCTTTAAAGGTCGTTTTCTCAAAATGAGTTTTTTCTCCTACTCTGAGTTCGAAATTTCAACTTCAGTAGCACGTACATTCACCAAACCTTCCAGTTATATTCCTATCAATATTATGAAGGCTTTTACAGAAGGGTTTGTCCATATATCATTCATAGCCTGAATTACCTAAAAACATGGCGAAAATGGATATTTTAGGGCTGTTGACAGTATTTTCTGATTTATGGAGTGATAAAAAGAGATATCCAATATCCCTTCTGTAAAAGGCTTAGATACTAATATGACTACAAAATGAAACAAGAATTTTGAATCTGGCTATATCCAAAGTTCAGATTTCGATTCCTGAAATGTGTTAAAATATGTGCATATTTAATGAGATAATGGATAATTTGCATATTTAAACATGCTATTTCAGAAAACTTGTAATACAAAAGACAATTGCCTTATTGTAAGTAATTAACTGGAGACATTTCTAGCTGATACCTTTAAGTTAAAAAAATTACCCTATTCACCTGGGGTGTCTCGCCTTAAAATAATACGGTTTTGTTAGAAGGGGACTCAGAGAGACATTTGAAGAATAGAGGAGGATGTGAGGGGGAGAGAGGAGAGCTTTATGGGAATTTAAATATAAAGTTTGCCGCGCAGCCTTCAGCGATAAGGCACATCTGACACTGTTTGAGAATGTGTTTGAATCATTAACACAGTTTCTCCCCTGTGATGTGCGATAGATACAGAGTGAACTGTGAGCTGACTTTGTTAGTACGCTCATGTGGGTGTGTGCTTACAGGAAGCTCATTGATGGAAAATGCATGATCACGCTCCTGTTTCTGTGTGCACAAACTCCTGTGGTAGTCTTTTTGAATGTGCATGAGTGTGTGTCACAACGCCTTTGCTGAGCAACTCATTAAAATAGTGTAAGTAAAGTGTGAGTGAGTTGATGATTTTGGCCAGCTGTTCTGTCTTCTTCGCTCTCTAATCCGCCGTAATGCCTCTCAGATCCTGCCTGCACTTCACAATGCAGACTCTCAGATACAGAGGGAGGAGGATAAATATAAGAAGAGGATTTCCAGAACTAGTTATTTACATGTGGGAATAAATGTCCTCTTTTTTTTGCTGAGCCAGATTTGGAACATTTGAACTATTCCCCGAATACAACACTGACATTGTTTTAGGAACTATATTTGGTGCAGCAGTAGCTACTAGACAATGTATTTTTAATCAATACAAGATTAGGAAATGTTGTAATTTTTCTGTGGCACTTTTTAATTGTTAATAGGTATGCATTCAACTAATATATTTTACAATGTTAATTTCTCTACCATATTGCCTTCATACTCTTGTAGATGCACAGCAATGCTCCAAAGGTAAGGAACAAGTCTATAATGATGCATTTGGTATCTTTGCCGACTCAGGGCAAACCTTTAAAATCCTCAGCAAAAAGGAATATAAATGATATGTGTTGATTTAGATTTTCTATGCAAAGACACAAAAACACTTACAGTTCTGTCCTCCGGCGTTGCTGATTCTGAGAGACGTCAGGTTGTAAAGCAGTTGTTGGAACTCAAACGCAGACAACGCTGGTTTAAATCCTATCTCACTTTCATGGAGCCTGTGAAATGACAAAACAGGGAACACATCATTTATAAGTGTGTTTATGCATTTCAATGATAACAGTAATTCAACAGGAGAAACCTCAACGCTGTAAATGTGTTTTTTTAGAGCAATTTAATTACTCTCCACCGCCTAGATAGAAGATAAGAAATGTCCTGTCTTGTTCTTGACCTTTTACAGCGGGTTATCTGCAGCACTACAAGCAGACACACACAGAGTGTGAAGAAAATTGTAAATTTGCTGACTTCCACACATATTCAGGGTCTTGATCAGTGAGCTTTGCCATCTGCTGAAGGATGTTCCGTGAAGCCAGCTGACATCTGCCTGTTTTAGCCCAGGAATCATGCACTCTCTCTACCCTGATGAGAGGCGCTGAGTCAGCTCCACACAGGTGATGTACTGTTACAGAATCTAGTCCCAGCATGAAGGTCCCCAAGGAAAGGAGCAGCAGCAGCATGAAGAACATATCCATATCATCCAGCTGTAGGAAACACAATTACAGGGAACGCTTTCTAATACGCTGTGTAATTAACGAGTCATCATTAGTTTCTACATTTCTAATGAGCCATTTAGCCGGTTTAAATACAGGTGTTAATGAATGGATTTTGGGCCCAGGTGCCCTGCTGCTCCACAACCAGGCAATGCAAGAGATGTTTAGCCATCCTCAAGTTATTCTTATCAATGTTATATAACCTTTATATCTCTAGCTGACATTTTGAACAGACATTCACGCTTCCCTTTTCAATTAAAATAAGTTCCGCTCTGGTGTTGTGTCTTCCTGGTCGAATGCACTTATTGTAAGTCGCTTTGGATAAAAGCGTCAGCTAAATGCAATGTAATGTAATGTGTTAGCTTGGTTTGCAATTGGTTCACAATGTTGAACCAACCGGGAACCAGTTGGCTTTTCCGCTGTCAAAAGCCCAGTAAAAGCCACGTCATGACATCACTACAGCAACAATGGTAGACTGTTTTAGGGCTTTGCTCATGCTGCTCTTATTCATACGAAGCCAGATCTAATTGAAGGGCGGCATCCCAAGCTTTATACTCTTCTCCAAGGGGACGTGGCACATCTTTATGCACTTTAATTCAGCGTCATATGTAGAGTCCTGGAGGGGCACGGGAAATGTGCTTCACCGGCATTCTCAAACAGGTGCTTCAGCTAAAAACTAGTTTTAGTCACTTTGGGTTCTCGGCTCTACTGATTTAAAAAATGTTCTACTCTTCACTGTATTCAGTATATTGCTAAGGCTAATTTCGCCCAAGCCTTGGATGTAACCCTCTGATGCATGTACGTGTTTCTCAGTTCCAGCTCAGTAGTTGTTGGTTCCAAATGAGAATCAGTTTTCTGGTCCTTTGGTGGAAACACAAAGCAGTGGAAAGCGGTTTGGATTCGGGCCAGATCAGAACCGGCCTTGGAACCGCTTTGGTCGAAAAGTGGTATTTGAGGGTTAGGGTAAGCTGTTTTTGATGATGTTGAAGTTTGCATCTATTTTAAGGAATGGCAGGAAAAGACATTCCCTTCAGTGTGAATTATGACAACATTTGTGATTTATTTCCAATAGTTTGGTTTATAACCATATACCTAGGAAAACCATCTTATTATCCTTAGGGTCTTTGAGTTTAGTGATAATATGCTGATGCACCATACCACAAAAAACTATTATAGTAAATATTCAGAAATATCAGCAATATAGCATTGTCATTGCGGTAGTGCTGATGTTAGCATTTCCAGCTCAAATAACTGCTCTATTAATTAAAGCATTAGATAGAACTTATAAACCACACTTATAAAGGGAACATTATTTAAAAGTAGTTATATATGAACCTAGTAGTCATAGGTGCAAAGCACAAAAGAATAAAGTGTAAAACCTTTAGTTTGCTGACCATCAGAGGCTAAGTCATGTGAGGGTTCGATGGTCTCTGTTTTATTAGGTCAACTCTCCTCAGCATGGCACTGACTCACTTTCAAAATACTTTTTTTCCTGCATGCCCTATGTCTCCGCATTCACATTTACGCTGTGCACATGAGAGAATGTGTATGTGTGCATTCCCTGCTCGCCACACAAACTCTCCATTGATGCGGCGGGTCCTTGTTCCTTGGCCTGACATGTAGGCGCAGTAATAAAGAGAGGCAATTACAAACTGGGCCTCAGAGTCATGGTAATGGAGCTGGTCAGACAGAGATAAGCAGAGTGTGCATGAAAGTGAACAAACTCCCAGTCATGCTCTCCCTATGGAGCGTCAGTGTCCCTTTTAATCAGCGCAGAGAGCCACGCTGTAATTAAGCCTGCTCCGCTGAGGGTGAGAGCAGATCAACGGGAGAGAAAAGCCCAACAGAATACCGCACATACACACACACACAAACACACACACACACAACACACACACACACACACACACACACACACACACATCACACACACACACACACACACACACACAACACACACACCACACACACCACACACACACACACACACACACACACACACACAACACACACAACACACACACACACACACACACACACCACACACACACACACACACACACACACACACACACACACCCACACACACACACACACACACACACACACACACACACACACTTTAGAGTAGAGCACACAGATGAGATACAAGGTGAGCACGACAGAACGGTCGCTGTGTGAGAAGGAAATGATAAGGGCAGATAAATAAGCATGTCAATTACAACGTAAAAAATACAAATGAGCTACTTAATAAAAGTGTATGAGGATATGTTATTAGCATGTTCCCAAGCTAAGCTTGTGTATGCTTATTCATTCATTAGATTTCTTATTCATATCAAAAATAATATAAAACCACCCACTGATTAGGAAAGTTATGGCACTAAGTGCAATTACTTATCGTATTGGTCTACCATAATCATATCGCCGTTTAAACAACGTTTACTCATCAAAGTTTGTAAACTATAATGCAGAAAAGTGTGTAAAGAGTTCACTGAATAGTTGCCTGTTTTACTTATTGATTAAACTGTTATCTACAATTCTACAAAACCAGAAAGATATACAACATGACTCGTGAAACTGAATCAAAGCTATTAGTCTTTCGTTTTTTTCTGTTGTACTTTATCAATTTCCCTATTGGGCTATAACTCAACAATAACATGCATTTTTTAGCAGACATTTTGGAAACAAACCTATATAAAGTTTAAATATAATACAGGCTACTGTATAATCCTTAAATATAGAATCCAATTATTTACATAAAATACTAGAACATCACTGGTTATTCTGAAAAAGTAAGTGTAAATTTAAATAGTAAATGGAATTGAGTTGTGGGTAAATAAATCACAAATGGCACATAGCAATTGTTTTCACGTTTTTTGTTATTTATATTCAGTTGGCCCTGATCTATGATCCAAGTTGGTGAATCTTTAAAAGGTGTCAGAGACAGATGGAAAATATGCCTGCATTACTACTAGAACTCTGCTGACTCCTGCATTTTGGCTCATACCTTTTCATATAGGCAGTTTCCAGAAACACTTTTTTGCCCCAGTGTATGTAGAGTTGATTGTAAAGGGTCTGAACATCTGAGGGATTCCTTATGGCATATATATTATGCTAACATGCCCGCGACATACGCATACAAGCACAGCAATAAAAGCTCCCGCCTACTGCATCCAGGGGAATGGAGAGTGAACAGAGGGAAGAGTGGATGCTACCTTATATAAGCCATTCACCTCCTCCTCTCATCAATCTCCTGCGCTCAAATACCCACGCTTCCATATATTTTTCCTCTATCAGATTTTGAAGTGATCTTTGCACCAGGTGGGGACACGGCCACTTAACAGGTTAACATAATTACCAGCTATGAACGCAGATGCTGTCAGTCAACACGGATGTGAAGTGTGTGTTTTCGCTCATGTTTTTTCATGCTTTAGCAAAACACTTGGCAACAAATACATTCCTATTTTCGAACCGTTATTATTTTTGATTCATTGGATTGTTGCAAATCAAACTTCCAGATGGCCACATGGATGGATGTGTTTGAGTGAAAGCTTGCATTTGCTCAGCTTCTTGATGTGTGTTCATGTGTGTGTGACAGAGAGAGGCAGACAAAGATAGAGGAAGCATGAGGGAATGATATAGAGCATGTAGTGAAGTGCATCTGTGCGTGCACCAGAGAAGTGTAATGAGATCTGAGGAGAGGTTCTCCAGAGAGGAACACTTAATGACAGTCTGTTGCTCAAGCTCCAGTGCATTTCAGAGAAGTAAGCAACGAGCATCTTGAGCCGGAGCTCCTGTGCTGAGGGGGAAACTCATTACCAGTGCCCAGACACCAGAAAGAGGCATGGAAATATGGGAAGGGACAGAAAGAAACAAGATGTTCAGGGGCTGGATCCCCAAAGAAGCCAAAGTAGATGTGTTCTTCTTGACTTGAAGACCAGGCTGGAGCTTTCCCTCTGCCCCATTAAAGGATTACACACACAAACCAAACTAATGGTTCTTCCAAAAGTCAAATATATACAAGATTATACAGAAGGTGAACTTATAGGGGCCCTATGTAGCTTTTTGCAATGTTCCTGTAGTGTTATACAGGTTTGTGTGCATGTGAATTGTCTGCAAAGGCTAACATATTAAAGTTCCACCCAGAGGGAGTTTCTCTTCCACACAAACAAGAACCATGTGGATAACTTCAGTGTTGTGTACCAAATTTCATTATGAATGAATAATAATCAGAGAGTTGGACCTCATGGTGTTTCTGGAGGAGTCATCCCCTGGGGACCATGAATGTTTGTATACAATCACTGAGAGTTCATTATATAGTTTTGACAAACTGACAACTGATATTGCCATCCCTAGAGGCAAGCTAGCAGCATGTACACAAATTCAATCCATACAGGATATGGACTGTATGGATTGCATGTAGCAGCTTAAAGTACAGAGTCCATGCAATGTAGTCGGCTCTACAAAAGAGAAAGGTTTCCATCAAACTCCCAGTACCTGGGAGTGGGGGCTCTGTCTCACCTTCCATCACTTGATCCTCCAGTTGAAGTGGACATCTCTTCTTTCCCCCATCACACTAACCAATTTCAACAAGATTGACCTGTCCTTTGAGAAATGTTGTTTTACCCTGACAATACAGGTATATTGACTACTGCCCAAACTGCCAACAATTGCAGTGTGATTTCAGACACCCAACTACTGTGTGAGCCGGTCATTGCAACAACAACAACAACAACAACAACAACAACAACAACAACAACAACAACAACAACAACAACACACTCCTACAGGTTTACACCTCACAAAATCCATCAAATCCGACCTTACATCACCCAGAATGCCGGCCAGCTCTTTGCTTATGCTTTAATCATCTCCTATCTGAAGTATTGAAGCTAGGAGAGTACGTCTTACTCAGGATGATACAACCTACTGTTCTTTCTCTTCAGCTTCTTTACATTTTAAAAATATCACTGCCTGTTCAGATTCTTGTCAGCAGCAGCCAGCTTCCCATTGTCATCAACACAGCGAGACTTTGATCCCCGAAGTACGTGGAGAATCTAAAGGACTGTTTGGAGCTAATGGACTGGATTAGACCATGTGGAGCACACAGAGAGGACAACGCAGGGCTTCCCGGCTGCATAACATGTCAATTTCCATGTGGACCTTACAGTGTCTTTGAAATGTTTTCTGCAGTTCTCTTTAAACAAACCCTAGAAAACAAAGACAATTAAATCCCTTCTTAGGGAGGAAGACGGTTCCAGGGGCTGCTACAGGGAGGAAGTTAAGTTGGTCTGCGGGCGCTGAGGGGGAGAATTAAAGATAGAAACACAGGGGTGGAATTGAAGACAAATTGAAAGAAAACAGTGTGAAGGAGGTGCTGAGTGGGATAAGAAGGATTACTGTCTGCAGGACGCCAGGCCAAATGGGGGACGACAACCAAAATAGAGAATGAATTGGGTGCGTTTTGAACAGATTGAACGTGAGACTGGGCCAGCTGCACCCACTCCACAGAGTTGACGGGCATAATGAGATCTCTCCAGAGGTGGGGGAAGTACTCAGATCCAGAAGAACCAGAGTGTAGGAATACTCTGGTACAAGTAAAGGTCCTGCATTCAAACTGTTACTCAAGTAAAAGAAGAAAAGTATTGGTATCTAAATATACTTAAAGTACCAACAGTGAAAGTACTCATTATACACATCGGTCCATTTCAGAATAATATATATGATATGTTTTATAATGATTGATCATGAAAGTGTTCTCAAAGCTGGCAAAGGTGCAGCTAGTTTGAATGACTTTGTATACTGCAGGGTAGCTTGTGAATTTACTCCAGTAAAGTAACTTTTAAGGGTTGTTTTATACTTCACACCATTAATCCAGATCTGCAAAGTAACTAAAGATATTAAATACATGCAGTGGAGTAAAAGTACACCATTTACCTCTGAAATGTAGCGGAGTAGAAGTACAAAGTAGGACAAATGTAGTAAATTGTACTTAAGTACGGTACTCTAGTAAATGTACTTAGTTACTTTACACCACTGGATCTAGCCACAACAATATGACTGATTACACTCCTGCTCTCCACAGGCCGTTACACCAGACCTCAGCTCTCCAGTCTCTCCTGACTCTGACCGCTTCACTGTGAAGGCTGAGGAGGGAAAGACCAGCATGGGTCTGGGCTGAGAGCAGATTGTTGCAAGGACAACCAAGCAAAGTGTAATGTGAGATGAAAGAGCCAGCAGACTGCAAGCAGAGAGTGGTTGTGGAGCAGTACTACATATAGTCGAGTCAATATCAACAACCAATTGGACAGGTCTGTCCAACAACTGATGATGAGAGTGGGTTCGTTCCCCAGGGGCGCCGTAAGGGGGTGAAAAGTTAGGACGATTCTAAGGGCCCGTGACTGACAGGGGCCCCAAACATTTTTAGAACATTAAGAAAAAATGTTTAAGTAACCTGTCATCAATCATCAACAATTAACATTAATATAACGTTACATTGATAATGTACTCAGTAAACTTACGATTCATTTCACTTTTTTTCTTCCAAAAGTTAATTATCCAAAGCCTCTGGACACCCCCCTCTATTTACATGTAATGGTTTGGTCCTGCCTCCAAACGCTGTGCAGCACCGCACTTTCTGGCAGCGAGTGAGAGCATGTGAGGAGGGATGCTAGTACTTACGTGTGTTAAAAAAGAAAAGAAAGGAGAGAAAGACAAGAGAGAGGGACTAAAGGGCGACAGTATGTCACCCAGTTTTTCAAAAGAAAAGGTGGGAGTGGTCCATGAGTGGTGGAAATTAGTCTGTTAGCTAAGCTTAGTCCATTGTATATAATAATTGTAATGTTTTGCTGACATTAAGTACTGTTAATATCTTCACAGACAATTCAGAGGTTTTTCATTTCACTCCTCTTTTAGCAGACATTTAATAAATGCAGGTACATTTTTAGCAGCTATTCATACTAAATCAGTTGTGCCTCCCCTGGTGCCAGGACCAACAGATCCATCTTTAGGCTCCGCAGCCCTCTCCCCACATAAGGCTTTGCAGTCTTGCCATGCTGTCCATTGAAGCCAGTTGGCTAGAAAGCTGGACTTCAAGGACTTGATCAGTGACTTTGCCTGTAAGAAGGCTTGGCGCTGGGCTCTTGGTGAGTAAGGCTGAGACAGGGCTCGTAATAACTGTTAAAGGGCAAGGCTATGGTAACGATATTGGATCACTACACAGAAGATGCATGATGAGAAAAAGACAGAACAGGTAATAGGCTCTGATTTAGCGCCACCATCAGGCCTATTCACTTCCATTTCTGTTTTGTTGTCCATTTACACTTTAATACCCGCTTATTTTGTAGTTGGTATGTATATTTAATAAAAAAATCTGCTGCTTATGTTATTTTTTTTGTTATAGCATTTTATAACTGATAATATTGGTGTTAATGTTCACTTTATTTTAATTTAAGAGGTCATGTATATTTAAGTTATATTTATTTTGATTTTTGAATGTTCCATTCAAAAATGTTTTTATTAAAAAGATGACTATTGAGGTCTATTGTCAGGAATGTTAGTGTTATATCAAATAGTGAATTCTACTGCAGTAGAATGTTGCACGTCTGCACAGTGTTATGTGTTCACCGCTCAGTGTCAGTAAATATTGTGCAGTTAGTATTGGACTACAAGATAGATGCAAGCTTGTTCAGGTAGAGTTATTTAAAGCATAAATGAGTCGGTTGGGTTCTGGAGGTGTGGTTACAGCATTGTGCTTGGTTCGCGTGGCCTGGGCCTGGTGGTGGGGCTCAATGTGATATATTTTCATGGGGCCCAAAATCCCTGGCGGCACCCCTGTCGTTCCCCTTTAGGAGGGAACTACATGTTCTAGCACAATCTGCCTCTTTGGGCAATTGGTGAGGCAGATGCTGTGAATATTTAATAGAACGGAGCCAAAGATAATAGCCAGGAAAGGTTTACATGTTTTCGAGTAAGGTGACAATTTCCTTAATGATTTATTTCTAGATCAATCGATAAATTAAATTGATTGATTAAATGACGGAAAATTGTGAAAAATGTTAATCCAAGTTTAATTAAATTGCAAGGGGATGCCTTCAAGCGTACTATTTGTCAGTTTGAGAACAAGAGATATTATTTTAATATAATTTTAAACTAATGAAAACCAAATATCTCTCTTAGGTTTGAGTTTTTCGCCTGAAGGAAGTACTTTAGATAATTCATATCTTTCTGGTGATTGAATAATCGATAAGTCTACATAATTATTGATTCTTTATCTTTTATAATAGCACTCACATGCCAATATGTATATTGAAATACTTTTTGGTGGCTGTAATTGTTGGAAACCTAACTTTTAACATACTGTAAGTGTATATTGGGTTAGCTTGCACTGAAGTAAATAAAGGAAAGCCTGCCTCAGCTTCTTCAGAAAGGGACATAATCCCAGGGTCATGCTGCAGTAAAGAGGAAATACGGGCTGGCACAAGACAACTCAAATTTGATTTAGTCTTAGTTTCAAAATACAGATGCTAATCAAATGTCTAACAACACAAACAAACTGACACACACTGCTTAATATGATCTAAGAAAACAAGAACAGCAGACTGCTATCCACGAGTAAAGCAAACAGCATCCGCTCTGTGACAGGAACTGTGTCGCAGTCACAGCTTGATTCTGATTGCTGCCATCTTTGTTACAACATCTAACGTCTGATTGCTGCAGGATTTAAAGAGGTGCTGTTGCCCTCTTATTATATTAAATAGCAATATTTGGTAAACCTTGTCACAATGTACGAGTGAACTAATCAAGCATTCATATGGAAATGCTCTGTTAGGTTGGATTTAAATGTATATTTTGCTCTATATGCCGCTGCAGTTGTTTGAATAGGATCTAATTGCTTTTTAGAGAAAATAGGCTTACAAGTATAGGTGTGGGAGGCAGTATGCATTATACCAGAGGAAGTGAGACTGATTATATTTAAAACTGTGACTGTTAAAAGCAAAGTGTTGAGGTAGGACAGAGATCTTTAACTCATCCATTGATGGTGGAAAAATATGGACAATTAATTTCATTTAAACTTAAAGTGGACCTACATGTATCATGCTATATTGGAAAACGATATTGTAGGGCCAAAACATGTCTGTGCTTAAAATACCAAACAGATCACCCATTGTAGCCATGCCTCATACTGCTCATACCCCTCTTTTGCAGCCCTGTTAGAGAAACGCGGATTTTGGGTCCTTAGCTTGAAAAAAAAGAGGAGGCGGAGCTAATGCCTGATCAGAATTCTATTGGAGATAAAGTTAAATTCTGCCGTGATAAAACGCCATCCTGTTCTAAACCACATCAAGGGTTATTTCTGAAACAGTATGGAGCTCAAATGCTTTTTCTCTTGCAGGTTTACCACAAGGTGAGTTCCTTTTTTTATTTCCTGCTTTTTAAACACATGTGCTCTACAGTACAGGTTAGCTCTGAGTGTTAGCGAGGCTTGCTAATGTAAACAAAGACGAGATTACGTCCAAAACACGTCAGGCCTTGTTTCTGATAGCAACCTTTCTGTGGGTCCGCTGATGATTTGACGTCATACCGGCAGCAAATAGGTATCCTCTCGTTGTACCCCTGTTTTTAAAAGATTTGGGTACGGAGGAAAAGAGAGAGGGTTTTATTTTCTGACGCTGCGTGAGTTCCCCGACGCACCGGGGACACATATTTATGTATACAAGACATCACAAAGTGCATTTTGCACGATAGGTCCCCTTTAACTTTAAGAAGAAAATAACGTAAGAAAATCCATCATTCAAATTCTAGCACGTGGGCTGCTTCTACCCGTGTTATACATCCACTCACTTTATTTCTCTTTAGGAATGGATCCTGACAACAGACCACCACTTTTCCTAATAATGAGACGATGAACTGTTACGTAACTGCACATTTATGCATGTATAGAGTGGAAAAGCTTTAAATTGCAATAGAAATATATAGTTCAGGCCTTAAAGTAATAAAACAGTAGCAGAACAGGAAAAGAAAGACAAAGAGTACCGATGATACCATAACAATATTCATTTGTAAAGGTTACATTCATCTCTATCTAGAGAGGCTTATATTGCATATTTACTATACATATTTGCTTTCTCCATAACATTTTTCACATGTTTGGCCATATTAAGTGTGTATATTTCAAGTGTATGATACCTTTACTTTTTTATCCTCCTCATATGTAAGTTAAACTGCCACACGATTAAACCCCACCTTAAATCAGTCTAATACATCTTATTTCTCCGTTTAGTTTACATCCCTAAAGTTTACATGACCACACACTTCTTCCATAGCTCACTTCTCCTCATTGAGATCGATGTTACATTTCATTCACTGTGTGTTGATGCTTGTTTCTAATTTGAAGCCCTGGTGTTGGCATAGCAGGCTGCAAAAGAACCGCTGCCCACATCCTGAGCCTCCGGGCCACGAACCCACCCTGCACTCCATCTAGAGCTCTGCATGGTGTTGCTGTAATCCACTCAGCTCTCTTTCCATGTAGCAACCCTCTCTTCCTTCTATCCCGACCCCCCTCCTCTGCCTCCTGGAGTGACAATATCTTTGAAAGCTTAATCTTTTAAAGATGTACCTCATATAAAAGTGTTTTCACTTACTATATTGGTTAAGCTTTCTGAACTAATCCCTTCTTTATCATACAGTATTTACCTGTTTTCAGCCGTGTTAGCACTATGGCTGGGAATAAATATCGGATCTAAAATATCGAAGAAAGCCATGACGTTTGGTCCAAACATTCATGGTCAGCAGGGATAAGCCCTGGAGGATTTGGTGATCCTACATTATTACTAGCACCAGCAGCTTCAAAGCGTTCACTTATCCATATGTAAATGAATCGATACGTCTATCAACGGAAATATAATCCTCAGTTTTTCCAAAAGAGATGAATGGTTTAAGCAGTTTTTCCTGTACACATTGCAGAGAATACTGATTGCAGCCTCTGAAATAGACATGTACTGCTCTTCTTTATATTATATCATATCATAGGGCTGCTCGATTATGGCAAAAATCCTAATCTCGATTATTTGGGTCAATAATTGATATCACGATTATTAAAAACGATTATCCATTGACTTTGAAAACATCCATTTATTGAAAAAGAAATGAAAAAGAAAATGTGAACAGTATGTTTTTAACAGTTGATTACCCTGAACTGCAAGTATAATTCAACTGAAAGACCAATAACACATTTTTTTTTATTTATTAAAAAATAAAAATAATAATAATCGTTTTATTTCGATTGTGTTATTTTCATTAATCGTTGCAAGCCAAAATCGTAATTGCGATTAAAATATGATTAATTGAGCAGCCCTATCATATCATATTAAAATATGAACTGATAAAACAAAACACAAAACACATCTGCTTGGAGAGAAACAGGGCTTGAAATGTTTCAGTTTTTCGTGAAATATTTTAACAACAAATGATAACATAATCAAAACATAATAATAATAATAATACTAGTAAATTGCTGCCCTAACCATCACTTTGTCCATGTACACTGTATACTTCACCTCTATTCCATAATTATTTGAGTGACTCAATCATTTAAGTGAGACTGTTGGTGCTCCGGACTATCACTTTGTGTGTACTTCTGAAGCACACACTTCAAGTTGCTGTGGATGAGACCATCTGCTGAATGTATAAAATATACAAATGGAAGTGTAATGCCGCTGCTCTACATGATAGCCGGTGAAAGGGGGAGTGGGCTCGTCACTACATTTATAACTCAACGTTCTGCTGGGACCCTGACAGCACACTCGATGTAGGTGAGCTGCAGTCTGAACATGGCTGTCCTGGATACTCTGTCCTCAGCAGACTCTACATTTAGTGTAACAAGGAACAAGTCAGGCATCAGGGAGATGAATAGATGCAGAGAAAAACAAACATCCTTTCTTATGCACATATTCAGGCTAATTCTTGCCAGAGAGACTCAAGCTCAACAGTGTGAAAAGGAAGCATACATCAGGGGTGTCCAAACTACCGGCTGGGAGCCAACTGTGGCCCTGGGTCCATTTTGAATTGGCCCTCAGCTAATTCTAAAAGTAAAATGGAATATGGCCCGCACCTGAAACTTGCGCTTTACTTATATTGTTCTTATTAAATATATGTTAAATATATTAGACTGTAGTCATGTGTTAAGACACATTTTCTATTTCAATTTAAGTTGATAACATTTTCTAACAAATCTTAGTTGATAAAACAAAAAAAAGCCCAATAACTTATTTGCATAACAAGCTTGAAACCTACCCTTCCTATTTCCTTTATACATGACTGTGCAGGGAGTTGAGAAGCAATCTGACGCTATTGTTTTAAGGGATGAGTTTCCAAACCATTTTGTAACAAAATGAAAATAATTAAACCCTGTTAATGGAAAGCTGTGATGTAGGCTGTTTTTTTTCTTTAAGCATATTCAATGATCAAGAATAATTTATCTACATTTGATTGATTTTGCTAAATTATAACTTAACCTAACATATGAGAAAACATACCTAACCTCTAGTGAGTGGCCAAGCCCTTCGTATATATTTTTGTATGTGGCTCTCAGTGAAAACAAATTGACCCCTTGATATACATAGACTGACAAACAATCCTGCACCCTTGTACCTGACAGTGAAGGTCTGCTGCCATGTGAGGCGGGGGTTAGGGTCAAGCACTGTTTGGGGTGAAAGGTCAGCAGTGAGGGTGACTCCGGAGCCGCGCAGCAGCAAGGTGACGTGGTCCGGCAGCAGCTCGGGGGTCTCGGAGGTGAAGGTGATAGAGATGAGCTGGGCGTAGCTGTGGATCTGATGACCCAGGAATTTCTCTAGATGGAGGACAGAGGTTGGATGTTAGAGTGGAGTCAGCTTTAATATTGAAGGCTCAGCTCATTCTCTGCCATCCATGTAGGGAACACAGAGACCTTTACCTGTCTGCAGGTGGTGGGAGCTGAATTAGTAGATTCAAAGGTTTTATGGTCATATGCACAGGGTTGTTACTTTAAAAGGTAATCCGTTAAAATAACTAGTTACATGTCAAAATGCAATCAATAACTAAATCTGATTATCAAAATATAAAATGAATGCACTTTTTGTTACTTTTGGAGAACCTAAATATCAAATGCAATGCAAATAAAAACAAGAGAAACACAATTACTATAAGATGTTTTTTACTTAAGTGTATGTAACAATGTTAGCTTAGAAAAGAAGAAAACAAGGTATTTCATATATAAAATGTAGTAACAGTAATAGTTCACAAAGGCTGTTTAAGCTAGATATATTAATCAAAAGCAGAGACTGTATGATTGTTTAACAAACAAGTGTCCACCTTACAAAATAAATGTCTTTTAAAATAAAACATAATTAAAGTAAACATTATTAAAGAAAAATAATTCACAAAGTCTACCTTTAGTATATTGATCTGTATTTCAAAATGTATTGTAACACTGAAATCCTGCTAGCAATCTATTTTTTTTATAATGTAACAGTTATCTGATAAAACATGTTTTAATGTAATTGTTAGAAACATATCAATCGTCACCGGCTTGGTCTTCAATATCAGGATACATGTATTTATTATCCTTGCAAGAATGGAAGTAGTCATCACACACAGAGGTTGCATGGGACAAATAGTTTTCAGAGTAGAGTCCTTGATATGCTTATATACAAGAGAGGGAGTTACAGTCAACAAGATGGAAGAATACTGGTTCAAAGCAGTATTCTGACCTTAGTTAAGATTACCTAAGGCCTGCGTAAGCAATAAGCATGACAGTCATATGCCTATCTCTCTAGGGGCTGTGTCACCATGCCAATCTTAGGAACATAGCTATCATAACTTCAACACAGTGCTGTCTCATGAGCGTCATCCATGTAGTCAGACATCCGGCTACATATACAGCTACGTAGGGCCTCTGTTATCATGTGCTACTCTGATATAGAAGGAACATAATTGAATCCTTGTTTTGGTATCCTGATTACATAATCATGTTTCATGTCATCTGTTACTGCCCAAGCCTGCATATGCACAGTAGCTACATGTAGTTATGGCAATGAAAACGTAAGTCCCAGGCTCCTCCAACAATGCAACATGAATATATATAGCATACACAACAATAACAATTGTGCAAAAAGAAACGGAATATAAATAAAATAGCGCAAGAGAATGTTGCAAGTGACCAATGTGCAAGTTAATATGTAAAAAGTAAACTATAAACATGTAAATTAGAATAAGATGAGCTAGTATTTATCTTTGTGGATATATTCAGGAACTCTCAGAGTGTGTTCAGCGGGGTTCAGGCTCTTTGAGCCCACATGAAGCTCTGCAGGATTCTTCTGTGTCTGTAATTACCCCCCTCTCATCTCTGGCTCATTACAGCACATTAGCAGGACTTCAAAGATCTTAGCCCGACTACCCACCAGCAACTCCACAACTGGCTAAAGAAAAACACTCACAAGTGCTACTTTTATTTGTATATGTATATAAATAGGAAATCTTGCCATCCCTTAATATGGGAATAGGAAAAATGTAAACAACAAATGTTCTATAGTATATTTATTCTGTATTGTGTGTGTATTATACTCTCTTATATATACCTGATCTATAGTGTATTACATTTCTGTTTGTAATTTTCATACCGCCTCATACTTTTCATAGTGTAAATACTGTTATATGTACAGTATATATTTATATTATACTATGAATAACTCTGCTCTTTAATACTTGTTTTGCACTTTTGCTTGGATGCTAACTGCATTGTGTTGTCCTAATACTTGCACTCTGTCAATTGACAATAAGGTTGAATCTAATCTGTTGAAGAAAGACTTGAACCAGTTATGATCTAAAAAGGAAAAAATCATAAACATTTTGAAAAAGAAACAACAACTTTGCTGCCATTCTCTATCAGCTCTGGGTGAGCGAGTGGGCAATCCTGCATGCTTGGTTTCCACCTTGTTTTGGAGCGTAATTGTGTGTGAAGTACATCCTGAGCTCCTCTGGGGGTTGTGGGGGCTAAGGACTTGAGTGGGTGATTTGACTTCTGAGGGGCCTCTGCCGTCATTCAGAGCATTCCACTGTATGATCGTCCAATCAGCCGACAGCCGCCTGTCATCACCTCCACAGACCCTTCCTCATATTTGTAGCTCACTCTCACACAAACATTTACAGACAGTTTACTCAATTTCTATCTGACCTACAACTCATTTGTAAGGCTTCCCCGTTGAGGTTTTGGCTGCTGTCGGTAATGAACTCAGCGATGTGTTAAAGTCATTAGTTAAAGTAACAAGTTATTACTTTTTAATGTATTTTTGTAATTATTCTTTCAATTAAGTCTAAACTGGTATTTTCGTCTTCTTTAATCATTTAATGCATTTCATGGTCCAGTAAATAATGCTTTTTGCATTACCAATCACTACATTTATTGGATTTTATATTATATTAGTATTCTTGCTGTACCTCTCCAGCTACTATCCAGCTGCAGTGGCACTAGCTAGGGAGTTCAATTATATACAGTATATATATATATATATATATATATATATATATATATATATATATATATATATATTGTTCTCAAGTGGTTTATAACTGTGTCACTCTTCTTTCTGAATACCTGCAAACCTATATAAGTACATAAATAATACATTTAACTATTAAACTTTTGTTCACGTTCTTAAATATTGCTTTGGTCATAGCTAGCTTTTGATCATTTACATTTTAATGAGATGATACACGAATGATTGAACACTGTGTTGTTTATATTTATCATTCCACGCTGTGGGTTTAGTATTTATAGGAAATGAAAAACAGACAGTGATGGAAAAGGGAGGTCTTCAATGACATGACCAATCAATAGCACTTTATGTCCCGAGTCCAATAAGGCATCATTCATACCAATGTGCCTTCAGAATCAATAGAAATAGATAATTACAGCCAATCAGGAGCAGGGGGAGGGGCTTGAAAACCAACCTGACAATCATCACCAGCAAAAACAAAACTCTTTTTGAAGTCAAATGATCTTCCAGACATCTCAGTGTAGTTTTCACAATCAATACATATTGATAACGAGGAATAAGAATAACTCAGCCAGTCCGGGAACTAAAAGAGACTTCGATTAAATCCATCACCAACTAGACAGGAATGCCTTTATTGAGCCCTCTCACATTTAAACATCTTAACCTGTAGAAAGACTGCCGATATGAGAGGTCTAAATGGAATAACCAATCAATATTCCTGAGTCAAAAGGCCACAACTCATACCAGTGGAAATTAAGCACATACCAGAAAAAAGACTCAGGTATAGAATAAACTACTTGTAAGGCAAGGCAAGGCAAGGCAAGGCAAGTTTATTTATAAAGCACTTTTAAACACAAGGCAATTCAAAGTGCTTTACAAAAAATGAAAGACATTAAGAAAATGGCATTTAAAATCAGTCATTAAAAAGAAAAGCTAATAAAATAAACATTAAAAGAAAAAATACATGGATAAAAGTTACAGTGCATTCTAAGATATGAATAGTTCAATTAAAAGCAGCGGCAAAAAGAAAAGTCTTCAGCCTGGATTTAAAAGTAGTCAGAGTTGCAGTGGACCTGCAGGTTTCTGGGAGTTTGTTCCAGATATTTGGAGCATAATAACTGAACGCTGCTTCTCCATGTTTAGTTCTGACTCTGGGGACAGAAAGCTGACCAGTCCCTGAAGACCTGAGAGATCTGGATGGTTCATAATTTAGCAGGAGGTCAGAAATGTATTTTGGGCCTAAACCATTCAGTGCTTTATAAACCAGCAGCAGTATTTTGAAATCTATTCTTTGACACACAGGAAGCCAGTGTAAGGACTTCAGAACAGGAGTGATGTGATCCACTTTCTTAGTGTCAGTGAGGACTCGAGCAGCGGCGTTCTGAATTAGCTGCAGCTTTCTAATAGATTTTTTAGTGAGACCTGCGAAGACACCATTGCAGTAGTCGAGTCTACTGAAGATAAAAGCATGGACAAGTTTTTCCAAATCCTGCTGTGACATTAGACTTTTAATCCTAGATATATTCTTTAGGTGATAGTAGGCTGATTTAGTAACTGTTTTAATGTGACTGTTGAAACTCAGGTCAGAGTCCATGACTACACCTAGATTGCTGGCTTTATCTATTGTTTTGAACATTGCAGACTGAAGCTCAGCACTAACTTTTAAACGTTCTGACTTGGCTCCAAAAACCATTACCTCAGTTTTATCTTTGTTTAATTGGAGAAAGTTCTGACACATCCAGTCATTGATTTGTTCAATGCACTTACTCAGTGTTTGAATTGGAGCATAGTCTCCTGGTGAAATTGTTACGTACATTTGTGTGTCATCTGCATAGCTATGGTAACTTATTTTGTTGTTCTTCATTATCTGAGCCAGTGGTAGCATGTAGATGTTAAAGAGAAGAGGCCCCAAGATGGAGCCTTGAGGAACCCCACATGTCATATTTGTCAACTCAGATGTTTATTTACCAATAGAAACAAAGTTGTTTCTGTCCTTTAAGTAGGATTCAAACCAATTCAGAACTGTTTCCGAAAGTCCCACCCAGTTTTCCAGTCGGTCTAGTAATATGCTGTGGTCAACAGTGTCAAACGCAGCACTGAGATCTAATAATACTAACACTGAAGTTCTGCCACTGTCTGTGTTTAAGTGGATGTCATTGAAGACCTTTACAAGAGCAGTCTCAGTGCTGTGGTTTGGACGAAAGCCTGACTGGAACACATCAAAACAGTTATTTAATGCAAGAAATTACTCAACTGTTGAAAAACAACTTTTTCAATGATTTTACCTAGAAATGGGAGGTTTGATATGGGCCTGTAATTGTTCATTACTGAAGCATCTAGATTATTCTTTTTTAAGAGCGGTTTAATGACTGCAGTTTTCAGGGCCTGTGGAAAAATACCTGAGTGAAGAGATTTGTTTACTATATGAAGTAGATCTGAGGCCATGCAAGGCAAAACATCTTTGAAAAATCCTGTAGGAATAATATCAAGGCAGCAGGAGGAGGATTTCAGAAGTTGAATAATGTCCTCTAGGTTTTTATCATTAATCTGATGGAATTGTGTCATGATGTCTGAATTGATGTTAAGTGGAGACAGGGACAACACATTTGCTGTTCCTGATGCAGAGGCACTGACTGCTTGTCTGATTTTCTGAATTTTGTCAGTGAAGAAAGGCAAAATCATTGCACGCCCTGGTGGATAGAAATTCAGAGGCTACTGACACTGGGGGGGTTAGTTAGTCTGTCGACGGTAGCAAACAAGGCACGTGCGTTGTTTTGTTTTTGGTAATGATGTCAGAGAAGAACGATTGTCGTGCGTTTTTCAATTCCAAATTATAAAGGCCAAGTCTCTCTTTATAGATTTCAAAGTGAACCTGGAGATTTGTTTTTCGCCACCTTTCAGCTTTTCGACATTCTCTTTTTTCTGTTTTCACGCTCATGGCCTTTCTCCATGGAGATATTTTCTTGCCAGTCACTTCCTTTACCTTAGTTGGAGCAATGGCATCTATAACATTTTTAATTTTTGAATTAAAATGATCTACTAGCTCATTTACTGAGATATTGGCAGGGGCAAGTGTGGAAGAGAAATTCTGAGTAAACATTTCCCTAGTATTTTCAGTTAAATATCGCTTTGTGGTTACCTCTTTTTGAACATTTTTGTGAACAAAAATAGAGCTCTCAAAGAAAACACAGGAATGGTCAGAGAGTGCAACATCAGTCACCACAACCTTAGAGATATTCAGACACTTTGAGATAATTAAGTCCAGAGTGTGCCCCTTATTGTGCGTGGGCTCCGTCACATGCTGAGTCAGTCCATAGCTATCAAGAACACAAAACAGTTCTTTAGCCCCTCTGTCCTGGGGGTTGTCAACATGGATGTTAAAATCACCAACAATGACTAGACGGTCAAAGTCAATACACACTATAGACAGCAGTTCAGTAAAATCATCAAAAAAGCTTGCACAGTATTTGGGTGGTCTATAGATATTTAGGAACAGAGCTCGAGAGGAGCATTTCAGCTGAAGGGCCACATATTCAAAAGAATCAAAGTTCCCATAAGATGTCTTCCTGCATTGAAGGGAATCATTGAACAGAATAGCAACTCCACCCCCTTTCTTATGCATTCTTTCCTGACTCATAAAACTAAAGTTGGGAGGGGTTGATTCGATAAGAACAGCTGCACTGTTATTTTGTTCAATCCAAGTTTCTGTTAAAAACATAAAACCGAGATTGTGCTCAGTGATAAAATCATTGATTAAAAATGTTTTTCCTGCCAAAGACCTGACATTTAATAAAGCTAGTTTAAGTTTGTTAAACACACTATCAGTCAGGTTTTTTTAAACAAGCTGTGGCTGACATGGAATCACTGCTAAATTAGATAAACTCACACAAACGTTTGAGCGCTTCCTGTTTCTATGATTCACCGCTCTTAATCTATTACCTATCAACACAGATATCGGCAAAGCTACTGGCAGGCAGGGCCCCGACATGTCCTGGAAAGAGTTGAGAGTGCCATACGCCCTTGAGCCTGGACCCATCACATATCAGTAAGAGTTTGTTGTGTTTTGTACACACACATCCTTATCAGGCTTCGGAGACTGCAGATGCCCCCTCGAAGGGAGGGGAGGTGGTCGACGTAGGCACGGTGATGGAGACGGGCGAGATGGTGCGGGGGTAGAGGACATGCTGCCAGGGGGGGGAGGTGGTTGACGTAGGCGCGGTGATGAGGACGGGGGAGATGGTGCGCGTCTCTGCGGTGATTTTGGTGGGCGTCGTTGAGGAGCGGGGGTAAAGGACATGCTGCCAACCCTGCGTATCGCCTTAGTTTGGTCTTTGAACTCCAGGAAGGAATCGGTGCCAACCCTCTGTATCTCCTTTGTGTGTTCATCGATCTCCAGGAGGGTGGGCGAGGGTGAAAGGGTGAACGGAGTATCCTCAAAGGCGTTGACAGGGGGGGGGGGGGGGTGACGGGCAGTGGAGACTCCTCCATTTGTCTCATAGGTCTCCCATAATCAGAACATTCCTCAGGCGGGTGCAGTGATAATTCTTCAGGGTTTTCTGCGTGATGTGTTGTGTCTTTCTCCTGTTTTGATTCCTCTTGCCGCTTGTCCTTGGCAGAGGGAACAGATTGATGACGCAGGCAGTTGAATATGTTAGAGATAAACAATTTCACTCCTGACTTGTTCAGGCAAACTCCATTTGCCTTGAAAAAATGTCTGCGAATTGTTTTCCCCAAGTCCCAAAGCATTGTATTTGATTAGTGACTTTAACCTGCTGTCAACAGTTTCCATAGGCACAATTTTGCAACTATGGTTAGGCTAACATTATTTCAAGTTATTTACTGTACTAGCTAAAAAGGCTACTGAATGGTCAATGCTGTGGGAGGAAAATAAAGAATACATAATGATTATTGATATAAGGCGAATTATCTCCACATATGTTTTGTGTAAAAACAGTAATATAGGTAGGGATTTGTCGCATTTTGATTGGCGTTTAGAATAGCCAAAATGTGCTGAACGGGAAATTCAAGTGTGCAAAAACACAACAAATAAATGAATGGATAGCAATACTATCAATAATCATTTATTTATTCTTTATTTTCCTCCCACATCATTCCACTGCAATAATATCACAATTGATTTACTATATATTCATTGATATTATTAAGTATATTATGAATTATCTAAGTATCTGAGCTTGATACAGTAACAAAATGTTCATAATACTGGGGATTTATTTATTTAAACCTTATCTCTGCAGCCTTCTCTTTTGAGGACATACTATACTCGATGCACTTAACAGAACAGCATCTGCAAGCACACGCTCCTTTTGTGTTGCGTTAATAAGTCGGGAAATCTCTAAAGGGCTACTATTTTTGGGGGAACGGGAAGAAGCAATTACCTTTATTTGGAGAGTGACAGACTATAATAATGAATAATATAAGAAACTCATGTTCACAGAAAATAAAGGTCAACAGATATTACTTTTTAAATGATTAATAGGAAATGCATACCGCACATTCCTTGCATAATGGTCGGTAATGAGTCCAGTAATACTGTTGTGTGACTAAGCTAATATTCTCTCCTAAAGAGTTCCCTATGGTCGTGTTTCAGATACAGCGTGCTGGCCATTATTCTGCTGGGGTGTGATTTGCCTTCCTGTTGTTTCTGGTACTTCTTCTTTTTGTCTGTGAGGACAGGAGTACCACAGCATAATTCATCATAACCCTAATAGAGCATCCAGGATTGGCCCCTACTAGCGGGCCCCTCTCCAAAGCAATGAATCACTATAAAAAACAATGAAAGGATTATTCATGTGTAAGTGTGATCTGCTGTCTGTGTATTACCATGGATTTATATTCATTATTTCATCTTACATTACAAATTGGGGAGAATGAAAAAGTTTAGCAATCTCTAAATACCACAGTCTGCACATAATGTACTGTATTTAAGGATATTTCTATCCTTTCTGCAACTGAGAGATCACATTCTTCTGTGTAGTACTTTAAGCATTAGGGCAATACATGCATACAGTATGTTGATCACTAGATTCCATTCTTATGTCTGTATGCTCAATATGAAGAGCCAGGAAACAATTGCTCTAGCTTGGCATGAAGACTGAATTCAGGGGGAAAGCCAAAAGTCCTAAGATCTGACTACCGGCACCTCCTTACTTTTCAGATTTGCAATTTCTGTGTTGTTTGTTCAACCCATAGCAAAATAGTAACTATAGTATTAACAGATGTTGCTTTTACAGGGTTGTGCCAGGCTATCCTGACTTCAGGAAGTCACTGCTGCTGGCCAGGAAATAGATTCATTGTTTTTGCTCTTCTGTTTTTGTGCAGATTAAACAAACAATACATAATGTGTTAATTAGTCCGCTTTAGAAGATTTGTTGTTTTCTGTGTTATCATTGTACGCTGAATCTTTTGGTGTGAGGCTGTGGGGAACACATGTTGTTTAAGATGTCAACATGGGCTCTGGGAATGGGTTTATGCAAAATGTCAGGTTAATATTTGTATGTAATGTCTCTACTGTGACATGTCTCCATGCTTTAATGTTCAAAAAGCTCTTTATTTTTCTAATTTTTCTGCCTGTGCTGCAGCACCTCTTTTCACCCTCTGTCTGAAACCAGATGCCAGTCTGCTCTGATTGGTTAGCTGGCCAGCTCTGTTGTGATTGGTGAACCACTAAGAGAAGTCCCGCCACTTAGCACGTACAATGTGTTGGATCACTAGCCAATAGAATCGCAAGAGTTACATAGTGATTATACTTTGTTACAAAGAACATGTACAGTAGGAGAGAAACTCCCCCTGGAGGGAACACAGGGATTTTAGCCTTTGCAGACAATTTACATGCACAACAACCTATATAACACACACACTACATGTTACTTGTTAGACGCTTTTATCCAAAGCGACTAACATACTCAATACTGTGGGCAATCCCCACAGGAGCACTTTGGGGTGAAGTGTCTCAGGGACACAACGACATGCTGACTGCAGTGGGGTTTGAACCTGTGCTCCCCTGATCTGAACATCAACGCACTAGTCCACTGCGCCACAGTCTATCTAGGGAAAACCTAAAAAAACAGATTAAGTCCTGAGTTTCAGAATAAATGCTTGAAGTGACACACTTTTAAACAGATCCACTCACTACATTCTACTCAACTGCCTGCAGTTGCAATACATGACTGAAAGCTATTCATTGGGGTCCTTCAAGGTAACATACAGTCCTGGGTCAAACTAAATAAATGATGCATGCACGTTCAATCAACAACTTCAAAACAAATTGAAAATAAACAAAGGTTGAATCTGTGCCAGTCTATTTCCATTTAGTTTCAATGGATGTGTCAGAATGATCTGAAGTCCACGGACTGTGCTGAGTCTGCCACCCGCTGATAGATTTCCCTATAACTTTTGGGGAATGGCTGAGGAGCAAACTATCAATCAGGGGGTTTAGACTTTGCTCCAACCAAATTAAATCAACTGAATTTCAATTCAATCAAAGCTGCCTCTCACAAACACAGGTCCCACCGAGGCTCCAATCGACCACAAAGCAGACAGTGTGAGGGCAGAGGGTGAAGTGACAACATTTCAACTTTTAAACAGATCCACTCGCGACACTTTACTAAACTGTCTGCAGGTGGAATACATGAACAAAAACCACAAGGTATCCTTTAAAGAAATATACTGTAGATGAAGACCAATTCATATACACATGAAATACACCTCTGCAGCCAATAACCTCACCGTTACCCTATGTAAGGAAACACATCAACACATTCAAAATCATTTGCCTGAGCCCTTGGGGTCTGCACCACTGTGCCGATGCTGCTGTGTTCTGAGATGAACAGAAGGAAATGAATTGACAAAGAGCTATTGTCGGTCTTAACGGCCTTAAGGCCTCAGTATGCTCAAACAAAGAGCTCCAGAGATTGTCGAACAGTGTCTGAAATCCCCTCTCTAGACATCTTTCTGATGTTGGAATTGGCGGGCCTACTTTCTGAAACAGAATATTTGATAGGAGATACAATATAGGAAGACAGGAATGTTTTGATTTCTCTCTCAACTGTACCTATATTGAGTTGCTTGGTGTAAAGCCCAGAGCAACACATTTGATACCCGTCTGAAACAGCCAATCAAAAAACTGATTCAACCTTATAACCAAAATATTACAAAAATGATATGGTGTCTTGGGTGCTTCAGAAGTAGATTGTCCTCTCTTGACTTTTTTGTCAAACGGCTGGCTTTAACATGAAGGTTGTTTAAACAATTTGCTAACATTTGATTTCTGTTTTATCAGCTAATCTTCGAAAATCTGCTGCTGTTATTGCAATCCATATTATGTTAGTTCTGTCTCTCTTGAAACCTGCTTAATCTTACACAGCGCGGAGATTGCTTTGAGTAGCCAGTCCTTCACCTAGAGAATTTAGCTCTTTTAGATTGTGTTTTTTCCTCAGCATATCAATAAGCATTAATGCACCAATGGCTCCAGGAAAATCATTATGAAACAAAGAAGCAGGCTAGTCTACAAAGAAAAAGCGATACACAACGTACACGTTGATATTTCCCAGCAAATAAACAACGCGAAATAAGATGCAAAGATGCAACAATACTACAGGTTAAAATTGACCAACCTAGCTGGCAACTTATAGTCAAATAAACAATGATATTAAGTTGCTTGACACTGGCTATTTTCAGTAGTCCAACTGTCCAAATTGGAAATTATGTTTAATGCAATTCTGAACCTGAAACCATGAAAGTTCCTCTGCGTGTGCCCAGTCCTGCAGTGTGTGTGTGTGTGTGTGTGTGTGTGTGTGTGTGTGTGTGTGTGTATGTATGTGTGTGTGTGTGTGTGTGTGTGTGTGTGTGTGTGTGTGTGTGTGTGTGTGTGTGTGTGTGTGTGTGTGTGTGTGTGTGAGCAACCAAGCGTAACACCATGAATGAGAGTAAAGAGAGTGCCAGAAAGATTGACTGTGTCCAGACAACACAACATGCAGGAGGCACAGAGCTTTGGAGAGAGATTCGAAAGTCATGCAGCCAATCGGAGGCTGTGATGGCTTCTCACCAAGCCTTTGAGTATGAAGACTGGGTATACACACTTACTTCTAGATGTGGTCAGACAACAAGAATCACTGCATTGGTTTCAAGCCTACGGAACTCTTTACTCATTCACTAGTTGACTTTCTCTCTGCTTCTCTTTCTCTGCACTCTTTATTCCCTGTTGTTGTTCTCTATTGTCTCTCTATCTCTCCACCCAGTTTTCTCATCTCCCTTAGCTACATCTCCTTTCTGTTTTGCTTATGTTTCCAGACGACAAGGCCACCAGCCAGGCTCATATGCAGACGCTGGGTGCATTTAGTGCTCAGGTTGTGTGAGGCTCTCAGCTGCAATTGCTGCTTGAATCAGAGTGACAGTTAGCCTGGAGCTGCTCTCATTGCTCTTCTTGCTCTCTGTTCCCCTCCTGAACACAAGAGCAGCCATATGCTGCTCCTCTGCCTTCGACTAGAGGGTTATTTCATTAAAATGTTGTCTACTTTTCCATCTTTTTTTTATTTTTCGCTTTCTTGTCTTCCTGCCGCTTCAGGCCTTAGCAGGTTGGTTGTGCAAAGGATCAACATGGCAAGATTCTCAACAGATGGCTGCAAGGACTCGTGGTATATGATTCCGGCTTTCAGCATGAAACTCCGCTCAGCCGAGAGCCACGGTTACCGTCCAGCAGACTCAAGTGCTGACCGCGGTGGTTGGAGGCAGGTCAGAGCGACTGTTTAGGGAGGTGCTTGAGGTTTGTCTGTGATAGTTCCTGGCAGCTGCGCTCGAGTGTTCAGTCTGCTCAGACTCCGGGGGGACTTGAACTCTGCGTGTGTCAACCGTCAAGCAGATGTCCAGGATCAGGAGGAGGACAAGTGGCTTTGCACATGCTTCAGAAGACGATGGTGTCCCCAAGTGTCTGCATGCATACACATTCACACATGTCTACCTTCATACATTCATGACTTGGGCACTTACTGGTGAGAAAAAGTCATTTGGACAGGAGAGTTTGAAAGATTTTGAAATAGAAGGAGCCATTCTTATGTCCTGCCTGAGTGATTTGAAGAAATTAAAGATGAAAAAAGTAAAAGGCATAAGTGGCGTTGGTATGAGAAAATCAGGAAACTCAAATTGAAATTATTTTTCTTCCTCAAACTATCTCTGTCTGGTCCAAAGACTCCTTGTCAGACACTTTTCTTCAATATCTGTGACGTCTTAGCGCTGGATGATATTTGTGGAGCTTGATGAGTGACGCATATCCCAAACACTAGTTCTCTCTACAAATTCAATTTGATAAAAAAAAGCCTATATGATTGAATCCTGTCTAGTCTGACACCCGAAGCCAAGACAAACTACGGTAACAAATACATTCCTGGGAATCACAGAAATTGCATTTCATATATGATGTCCGACTCCGACTTGTCACTCAGAATTATCTGGTGCGTTGGTGAATACACAGTGCAGGGATTTCAGCACATTTACTAATTAAATATAAAAGAGAAGAGACAGTGGGGAAGAGAGGGAATTTCAGAGCTGCTTTCAAAGCCGCTGCCACTCCGGTCTAATCTTTAAAGTAACTGTACACATGCACCCCTATAAAAAAACACAGCTAGAGAAAATGAGATCATTAATAGGGATGGCAAGGCAATAGATTTGTGCATTTATTATGCGGAGAAACAACATAAACAAGCACTGTGCGAAGTAGATAAGCAGGCTGCCACAAAGCTGCTGTCGGCCAGTCGGCCACTAATCTGTGCGTCGTGGCCAACAGAGACTATAAACTGTGTGAAGAAGAAAGAAACTTTAAAAGAAACTATTAACTATGTACATTTTTTATTACACATACATTGCAAAGCATGCAAGCACTCATTATGGACTCATGCCCACGTCACACACATGCACACAGTCGAACTTGCACAACCATGACTTATGCCTGACCACCAGGCTTTGTCACATCCCGCTGTAAGCATTTCATCCTTCTAAAAAAAGATGCCTCCAAATGGAGCCGTTTCTCTGTGATCGTGCGTTTTGGGCATTAAGCCTCCAGGATGCGGAGTTAATGGGATTGCTCCTGTTTTGCTTCTGGCTGCGAGCTGCATGGTGGCTGGAGAGCCTGTGAGTTGATGCCTAGAAACGACTTAGCGGAGACAAGAAGAAGCCGAGCCAATTTCTACTTTGTTGCTTCTCCAGCATGGCCAAGACATCCAATTCCATCAGGCCTCTGCTGCTGGGCGGCAGATAGAAAATGGGCCCTAAATCCTGTAGCCGGGCTAGCTTATTCCCTTATCTTCTAATGGCTCTGATAACAGATTGGAGGAAACTGTGTCAGAATAACTGCCGCATGACCCGCTGCCAGAGACCCTTATTAATCTTACTAAGAAACAACAGGAACAAGCTATGGGTATTAAGAACGCTTCGGTATCATTAACATATTTGCAAGAAGAGCAACAACTGGAGGATTTGTTATCTAATAACATAAATGTCAACAATACGACAAAAGCTTCCTGGGGACCATCTAACCAGAGGTAACGATGTGTCCTCATGGATGAACACAGATCTCTACTATTTTCTGTTCCGACTTACCGGGGGCTTTGTAGAAGCCAATGTCTTCCTCAGTAAGAGGCAGCAGGTAGACTTCACCTTCCTTCCACAGCAGGGGGTACTCCTGCCCTCCAGAGAACTTCCCCAACCAGCCGTCCTGATCTGGAGATGAAAGAAAACATTTCAGAACATGAATCACGGCTTTTCTCTGCATCACAGAGTCTGGATGGTAAATGCGCTTTGTATACAAAGAGTATAAACCTTTGAGTTCTTACACGAGATGTGTTCAGATTATTTTTCTATTAGGTTTATTTTATCTGAGATCAACAGAGAAAAATAACAACAGTACACACAGTGGCCCTGAGAACTCAACACACAGCAAATAAAGAAAACATATGCAGAAACATTGCAAATAGAATCTGACAAATAGAACATAATAAACCTAATAATAATAATATGTATAACAATATACATCGTTTTCAGCACAGTATCTGCCATTGCATTTGAAGCATGCAATCAGAATACTGTTTTATGTATTTTGTAACACATTGTACGTCTAAGGGGCGGGACATCTCTAAGCGGTTAACCAATCACAACAGAGCCAACAATCCAACCAATCAGAGCAGACTGGGCTCTGGTTTCAGACAGAGGGTGAAAAGAGGTGCTGCAGCACAGGCAGTATGAGAACAATAAAGAGCTTTTTGAACATTAAAGCATGGAGACATGTCCCAGTAGAGACACTACATACTGATATGAACCTGAAAATGTGCATAATATGTCCTCTTTAGGAATGCAGGTTCTATATTCCCTTGCAGCATTTTGTCTACATCTTCATGGGTTGTAAATTGATGGAAAGTATTTCTTATTAGCAAACATAAATTCAATTTGGTTGAACTACAGAAAAAATAACAAACAAGACACTTCAGAAAGAACAAAGTAAACCCCCGGTAATTTTTATTTTTGCTGATTAATAACATCCCCACAGAAACAAAGAAACCTTATTAATATCTGGCAAGTCTTAGACAATACCTTCAAGGAAGTCAGAGGTGATGTGGACAGCAGCGTAGTGATTGGATGGGGAGCAGGCCAGCGAGTGGCCGAAGCAGAAACACGCCTGGCAGCCTGCTGTGTTTACGTGTTGTAGGTTGAAAAAGCCAGGCCTGCATCTGTAGGTACACACACACAAACATTCCCTCATGCGTTACAACATTTAAATATTGCCCCTCATTGCAGCTATTTATCACATGCCTGCTGGTTGCTGCAGTGTTATGGAAGATGGGGCCAAATGGAGCTCAGCTGCGAAGACCCTGAGCACTGACCTACAAACACTCTCTGGCATAAGGGTGGGACAGGAACAGCGCTAAAAATCAGCCTCTACACTCGTCACATTACACAGGAGAGGAGCCTGCTCAACCAGCCGTGAAATCAGCCAAAAAGTCAACAAACAGGGAGCACAGAATTATTCAATAGTCTGAGACCTGTGGCTGTGTGTATTGCTAATGTCACAGTGAGTTCATCTGTTTGATCCTGTATCCCTGAGGAGCGAGATAGAAACAGACAGAGGGGCGCAGGCACTTGGTTATCGACGTGTTGCAACGGTGCAACATTTGGAAGAAAACTCAAAACCTGGGAGAAATGCTTATACAAAATATTCTTAAAACTAAAGTATACTGATTGTGTGATTACCTGTCATCTGAACTAATGCATATTTAACAAATACTTTTTTTTGGGTCATTTTAATGCCATTACTTAATCACCTTATACTACTTTTTAGAATTATTTAATGTGCGCTTACCTCTTTATTTAATATGTGAGTCTACTTTTGCCTTTTTATCTGCACTGTCCCCTTTGCAGTAACTCTGTACATTTCCCTGCAGTGGGACGAATAAAGCTTTTGTGATTCTTATTTTTGAGGACTGATAATGTTAAGGTTTTATCCTAAAAATGTGGACTTCATTTCCTAAAAATCATCAATGCTTTTTTTTGGACTGATAACGTGCACAACTAAAAACAATAAATACGATTTATCTAAAAAGGAACCCATAAATGTTGTTATTTTCTTTTTGTATTTGCTCCATAATAAGGGGAAAGTATTTTTTCTGTGAATGCTTACTCTGCACTCAAAGTAATGAATGGTCAGTAAAGTCTTTAGTTGTTCTATTGTGGAGGCCTTCTCAGTTGCCTTGGTAACCATAGGTCATTTGCGCACATACGCGACGTTATAAATAATCTTATAACTCACCTGTCGCAGCTCTGCCCCTCCACGTGTGGCTTACAGTGGCAGCGTCCGTCCAGAGCAGAGCAGACGCCCACACTGCCACTGGAGGCACAGTCACAGAGCCTGCAGGAAACAAGAGGAAACAGGATTAACATCCATTGCACTCAAGAGAAAATGAGGCACATTATCAAGAAACAAGGAGCAGTAATTGGAAAGTGTGGACTGGTTTGTTTTTTTGGTCAATGTTTTGTTTATTGAAAAAACAGGTTCAATCATCCAGGTTCCCAATTGGGACAATGATATTCTTCCATTTTCATTTTTTCTTAGAATGAACCCAACCCCTCCCTCCCATACCTTGAAAACCCATAGAGATACAAGTTTAATCATGGAAACACATTTATTCCATTATTTATATACTTGTCTCTGGCCTTAAATCTCTCCTTAATAACTAGTCTACTCTGTGAATGTATGTGTGTCCTTGTAAGTCATTCCATTACATTTATTTGTTCTACATTTCTATCCAAGGAAATTTAGCCAAGAGTTGTTTTAGCTTTCAAAAACCCAAGCCATTGTAAGTGCAACTGCATTAGCTTCAAATAAGCCAAACCGTGGTACAAAAATGACCTTTTTGAAAAGATATTAATGGCCAAGGTGTATTAACGGTCAATAAACACGAAGATGCTCGGTTAAGTACACAATCAAACACAACAATTAAAAGGCTGTGTAAACAACCTTGATAAAAACGAGGCGAGGTGTTGGGTAATGTCAAAAAAGCGTTTGATCATCTGCATTGATTGATTGCTTTTGTTTTAACCTGTAACACAAAATCAATTTTTTAATGAGGCACTATTACAAATAATGAAATGATCCCCAGGCGAGGCATCTCTACTTGTTTCTGCTCCAGTGGGCTGAGTAATTCTCACCTCAACCCAACGGCCTGATTGTACTGCATGGATGAGAGAAAGTGTGCGTGTTGGCATGTGTGTGTGCATATGTGTGTGTGTATAATTCTTTGAGGGAGAAACATTTAAAATAAGGGTCAACTGTAAAATCATTATACTGTACGCTGTTGATTTATAGATTTATTTATTTAAAACGTGTGATATTTATTAAAGGAAATGAGTTCGAAGGGTTCTTAAATCAGTAATGTGTTTTCACTAAAGGCTCCTTGATCTTGAGCCTCTCTTTAAACCTGCATTAACTGATGCGTTCGGACGTTTATGGGCAAAGAAAACAAGCTGTGGCAGTGCTGGCATAATAACCATTTAGGCTGATGAACTGGGAGCAATATTAGCATTCATTGGGAGTTTTTTTTGCACCTGGCTGATGCAAAACCAATATACTCCCATTGAATCTCTAGTTGGTCTCCACTTTGCCTGGGAATCGTACCAATTTGCAAGCTCATATTGGACATGTTTGCGGCCCCTTGACTTTGGACAGACGACTGTTATCTACTATGGGTTCTGTAACTTTAACTGTACAGAAGAGTTTGCTGTTGAGGGAATTTTCAAAACAACCAAGATGGCTGCAGCTGATGTGGAACTTTCTGTTTAAGTGAGGTGATACATCTGCGCTAAAGGAAAAACAATCAACTGTGCATAAAGCTTTACTTGAGAGGGAGAAGTGTTTGCTTTACTTCAAACAGGATTTGGCCAAAGTTTAATATACTGAGTCATGTTGTTATAGATTTACATATTTCTGTTTCTTAGGCGTGGTTTGTCATCACCAAATGTTCTGTAATTGGCTGGTACTACTGTGTTTGATAGGCAAACATAAACGGAGGGTTTCCAAATTAGTTAATATTTCTGGTAATGGCTTGTCTCCATCAGCTTATAAGAACCACATCTGCCACTTTATTTAACTAGCTAACTTTGCCTTTCCACTGTAGCTGGACTGTAATCACTCAATCATATGTTGGGGCTTGTTTGTGAAAAACAAAGGACTGGAAACAGCAAGCTAAGGAAACTGCATTTCTTTAATACTATCTGAGAGGGTGCTTCTCTGATTGTGAAGCCCTGAGGCAAATTCGTGATAGTGAGGCTTTATTATTAATTCACTTGGCTAACCAATTCTCATTTTATGTGGATTTAAATTACTAAAAATTATACTATCATCACCTCTTTTAAATTACGCATACAGTAGTCCTTGCATTCCTTGTTAATAGAAACATATTGAATGTAGCAGCTTTAAAATCCCAAGAATACATTTTGTAAATGTTTGACAAATGCTAAAACTGAATTTCAATTTGGTGGGAGTTTGTTGTTGTCACAGTATCCAGAGTGATGTGTTGAGAAATACTGTTAACACCAAATATTCATAGTTATGCGAGACAACGGCCTCACATCTTAGCATTCCCTCTGCAGGTAGAGGGGGTCAGGGAGAGATACGGTGGACTTCTTATGAATATAAACATACTTCTCTCACACACACACCGAAATTCTATAGGTCCTTGCTTAGACTCCACGCACGCGCACACGCACACACACACACACACACACACACACACACACACACACACACACACACACACACACACACACACACACACACACACACACACACACACACACACACACACACACACACACACACACACACACACACACACACACACACACACACACACACACACACACACACACACACACACACACACACACACCACACACACACACACACACACACACACACACTATCATGCAGTCATACTTAGTAGGAGAGCTCTCAGTTCAGAAAAAGTTGGAATCTGCTTTTTATCATCAAAATGTATGCAGTAGGTCAATGTAACTTTAAGATGCAACAAAAAAAAACAGACTGAGTGTGCAAAGCCTCAAAACCAAATCAGCCTCATATCTCTGGGATGAAAGAAACTCAACCTATCTTAAAATCAATTAAACCCACTGAGCTCATTATTTCAGCATACTGAAACAATCAAAATCAGAGCTGAATACAAATACTGATAAAAAAAAGTTTCTTCAATAGACACGGCCATTTTGTTTTTATTCAGGGGACCACCTCAATTATAGACAAACAATTTTAATCAGCCATCAATCTGGAAATAATATATGTTTCACAATCAGTGATTACTTTGTCTCAGCAAGGAACCATCAAACAGTATCTCTAAAAATAAATAAAAGCATTTATTGCCTGCATACTAAATAATTCAATGTCAGGAATTAAACACAAGTATGGAATAAGCTTGTATTACTAAGATGACATTCCTGATCTATTAAAAGCCTATTAATAAATAGATGATAAGTCAAAAGAGATTATAGATTTTGTATGCAAGACTAGAGAAACCTTTCCTAACTAAATCATTATATATTCATCTGCAGGCTAGCAGGGAGGTTTTTAAAGGGTTACGTTTACTTTTGGGGTAGGCTGGTGCTTAAGCAGTTTTATGAAGGCAGCGAGGCTGGATCCTGTCACCATGGAAGAGACAGCAGGGTCTCTGACTTGGATCTGGGGGGTCTTTAAGCTTTTGAACTGGTCAGAAGGTTGGCTGACTCACCAAAACACAAGCCATTTGCAGGAGGAGTGAACTCACTAGTTCACTAGTTTACAGGAGTGCCAGTTGAACACAATGCAACAGGCCACTCTCCATTTAGAAGAACAGTTTTTTGTAATGTATTAGTGTTCTGCTTTCTAGGCTTGGGTCACCATGACACTGGATAATTACATCTGCCAGGGAGGTAATGTTTCTGGCTTGGTTTGACTCTGTTAGCAGGAATACAAAAAAAAGTATGTCCTGATTTTCAAAACATTTCTTGTAAGGTTGTAAAAGAAGAACAGGAGTGGACAAAATCACGGTTAAGATATGCAAATGATGTTTCATCTTTGTTACTGCACTATATGATGTCAGAATAATTTGAAAAACGTGTTCCAGACTCGAATATTTCACATAAACACCCCCTAAAGTACAACAACTAGAAAACAGGTCTCAGTGTGTGTTTAAATGTAATTTATGTTCTTGAAGCATCCATGCTGTTCCACATTACGACTCAAAGCTCCTGAACAAGTTGGAATACGACTTCTCATATTGGAAATGGGACCATCAGAGGAGCATTCAGTTTGATGAGGGCTATTCTAGCTGCCACATGTTTTCAGTTGACATTTGAGACAAATGTTGCATTGTTGTCCAATTATTTGTATAACATAGAGACCAAGTATCTTCCTATAAAGTTGAAATGGCAAAGAGTTGTTTGTTTACACCAGACATTATCAACCAAACATTCAATATTAGTGCTGCAACAAGTCCTCCAACTCATACGACCAAATGGGCCGATTGTTCAAGCCCTTATTACGACCAAATGTGTTGTTTGTTCAAGCGCTTAATACGACCTATAATTACGTTTGAAAGTTTTCGCCCTCAAGTGCTCCCGTTGAATGCTAACGTTACAGATGGTCGTTATTCACAAATAACCCTCTCTGTAAAATCCTAAATTGTAGGATAGTTTGGCCATTAAAACGCTATTTGATTAGATTTCTAGCGAGAAGTATATATTGTACTTTTAAAATCCACGTCCAGTCGATATGCAGGATCTATAGTTTGATAGATATTACGAAGATGATTTGAGGTTTCGTCAGAACGTGTATATGCGGCAAGCTTCCATGTAAAGTTACGGGTTGAAAACAGTATTTCCGGTCTCTACGTTTTCATAATAAAACCAATGATCAAATGATTTAACAGTGATATCTGCAGTACTCATCCACTAAAAAACATCAGTTTATCCTAGTTAATTATACGACATTAATTGGTTTAAATTGTGTACAATGCTTTTGTGTTTTTCCCATAGAGTTTTCTCTTTCGATTCTGAGAGACACATTTCTTTTTTCAGAGGTTTTGATAGGCTAAAATCACGCCGCAATGCACGTCGGGATATGGTGTTTATGCGACATCAAATCGGAAAACATTAAAAAAAATAATAATAATACTTTATTCCGAGTGTTCTTGCTTTTCTCTTTGGAAGTCATCACATAACGGCATTGCAATACACGGTTTGTCTGCATTAAATATTACATATCTGCCGTAGTTCTCTATTTATAGAGCCCTGATGAGAAGACTTCTGGACAAACTGGAAGAACTGCTGCCAAAACTGAATACGTGACGTGAATCATAAATATATCAGTAATTACACAACATTTTATATTTATTTTCACACAATACGTCTCCTTGCAGTATCAACACTAATTCGGCTGACTTTTATATCTGATCCAATTGGTAGATAGGCTGTATTTAAACCATAACGGTGCACAGCTGATAGAAAGGGACACCTAGCGGTTAAAAAACGTTATTGCATTTTTTTGTTGAAATTATGTTATATTTGATGAAAAAACATATTAAGAGTACATAATTTCATAGGGGGAAAGTAGAAGGTCAATTATAGAAATATAGAATAGATCAGTGGTTCTCAACCTTTTTACACCAAGTACCACCTGAGAAAATAGTTGGCTCTCCAAGTACCACCACATGACCAATGTTAGAGAAAATGTCCTCTTGGGAATTCAGTTCCACAATAATAATGAAGCCTCCAGGAGCAGATGAGCCTAAGGGCTAATAGCTCATCTTCAGTCTGCTGATGTTTGCTATTGCCATTTCTGTGGTGGCAAAGTAAAAAAGAAAAGAAAAAAGATAAGAAAAAAGATAACAATTAAAGACAAGTGTGTGCTTTTTCAGCTTTTGACCTCGGTCACAGCCTTCTCTCCATTCTTTGAGCAAATGCCTTCTTCCTGAGTCACTTCTCTCCTCCATCACAGTGGCTGTGTATATCACTTTTGCGTTGCTGGCGGAGCCTGCGCTTGTGCTCGGTTGATGACTGTCCTCCTCCTCATTCACTTGTTCACTTTTGCTGGTAATATTCTCCTCTGTACCTCTCTTCCGAATACCTCCCGTTTTGAGCCACGTTTTTAACATCATTCAGCTTTCTTCTTTCTTTAGCTTGCTTGCAACGTTTGCTAATCGTTCGCGGGTAGTAAGGTCTTAATTAGCAACGCCAGAAATAAATTAAAAAAACGTTTTTGTTTCTAAATCTAAAAACAACAATAGCCTATTAGAGCTAATTTAAACCACAGTTTCAATTATCTCAAGCTTATTTTCATTCGTTGTAGTATGTTGATAGTATGATTTCTTTTTTAATTAATGTTATTCAATCAAGCCTCAAACTGATGGCACTTGTCCCTAGCCTGTTTTAAATTGAAGTTGTCTGAGGTCCTTACCATCAGCTGCTCTTGCAGTAATAAGTAGTGTACCTTAATGTCCCAAATGTGCCAATGTAGCGACTGCTTTTCGTCTTTTTGTTTACTTAGTTGTGTTTCCTGTATTTTATATGTCTGTGTTATGTGTAAAGGTTAAAGGTGGGGTAGGTAAGTTTGACAAACCGGCTCGAGATACACTTTTTGTTATATTCCATGGAATGCTCTTAACATCCCGATAGCAATGAATATCTTAAGTGCTTTGACAATAAATACATGAAAACATTTCATCTGTGGAAGCCGTGGCGCTGTAAAAAGCACGACCAATCATTTTAGCCGGCCCGGCTAAAATAACTGGATGGCCTACCTGCCTGTCAGCCTTCCATCTGTGCTCAAACTTATCTCGTGCCCTCATTGGTCATGTGCGCGTTCGTGTGTGTTGGAGGAGGGGCTCTGTAAGGAAGTGGCAGATTTTTTCTGGTTGTGTATTTTCAAATTCTAGCGCACTCAAGCTGGTTTCTCCAAAATTACCTACCCCAGCTTTAAATTAAAAAAAATGTTTTTAAATATTTTTTATATTTCAGATTCCTCCACGTACCACTAGCGGGAGCTGGCGTACCACCAGTGGTACGCGTACCACAGGTTGAGAACCACTGGAATAGATAATATGAAGAAGATACTGTAGTGATCTCTACAATAAAACAGTTTAGTGCAGGACGTCCAAAGATATTAATAGGAGGATGTGCAAAACAGACAAACTAATAAGGCTTTATTTAAACATTAAAGAATACTTTAAGTTAAGGTCTTCTTTTGAATAAGAAAAAAACGTTGGGGGTATCCACAGATAAATATGAAGTCTGACAAAGTACAATCACCTTCCCTGAATTTGACTCAGGTGTAACTAAAGTCTTATTTAAGGGTTGTTTATATTTCACATCATGAATCAGAATCTGCAAAGTAACTAAAATAAATGTCGTGGAGTAACAATACCAGGTTAACCTCTGAATTGTAGTGGAGTAGAAAAAAGTAGTATGCTGCTGTAACAAAAACATGGGGGCAATTCCAGTTTTGGAAAGTCTATCGTGGTTCCATTCCATTTCAAAGAGCTGTTGACGCTCGGCGTAACCTTGTCGCACTGCCACTCCAACATCCAATCACAGGGCTTGAGGACTAATCACGGGGTTTGTAAAGCAAGGCGGGTGTTGTAGTCCCAAACGATAGCTGGGGATTCTGGGTAGTGTAGTGTCTTCGGAAACTGTAGTGTCTAAACTCCGAGGGGGGGGGGGGGGGGGGGGGGGGGGGGGGGCGGGGGGTGTGTGGTGGGTATCTACAGAAGGTCCAGTTGTGATAGCCACGGTTCGCCACTGTGGATGAGTAATGCAGATATCACTGTGTAATCATTTGACAGTGAGGGGAATACATCCGGTTTTATTATGAAAACTTTGAGACCGGAACAACTGTTTTCACCCCGTGAGGGTTGACGCTAACTTTACATGGAAGCTGCCGCATATACACGTTCTCCTGGCAAGACCTCAAATCATCTTCGTAATATCTATCAAACTATAGATCCTACACATCGACTGGACGTGGATTCTAAGAGTACAATATACACTTCTCGCTAGAAATCGAATCAAAAAGAATGGTAAAAAATGGCCAAACTATTCCATTTAGGATTTTCCAGAGAGGGTTATTTGTGAATAAACGTCCCTCCGGAGCGTTTGCAATCAAGCATGTTGTTGTTAAGAAACAACATACACGTTAAAACGTGTCTCTGGGTCAGAATAAGGGCTTGAACAATCGGCCTAAATGGTCGTTTTTTGAAGGAGGACAGGCTGTAGTAATCATTTGGAGTTATGTTTTAAGCAACCCCATGTTTCCAAGTCCAATATTCCAATATTACTCTAAGAATGAGATAATGTGGATTAAACAATTCAGTTAATATACGTTAATAAAGACCAACAAATGTACCAAGAAGTGACACGTAGGAATCCTAGAGGTTAACAGAAGTTAGAAATAAGTAAACCATCCTGTTTTGAGTTGTATTAAAGTATTTGTGGAAATCTTGATTAAATCAAATGTTGATGTTTTTCTTAAGTTCAAGTTTCCATGTGGAAAATTAAAGTGCTCCGGGTTGTCTTGCCTTTTTAGAAATGGTTATTAGCAGATAGATTCTGTAGAGCACATCCTGACTCATGCTGATAAGAAGGTCACTAATTCACAGTGGTGTCACAGAGAGAAATGAAATCCTCTTGTTTACGGCTGCTTTGGAGTTTGATAAATTCAAGCTCGGGGAAGTAGGATGGTGCAACTGCAAAACAGGGAGGATGTATGTGTGTCTGTTGAACCTGTTTATTCCTATTAACCCCTTAAGATGCCTTATTATAATTATAATATTTCTTTCATTAATCGTCTTTATGACCATGTGTGTCTCTCACCTGCAGCCACCAGGGCCAAGCGAGTGAAAGCCAGCCCGACATGTGTCACACTTCTTCCCTGTCACGCCATTTTTACACGCACACCCTCCCTCTACATCACACCGCAGACTCAGTGAACCTGACAGCAGATGGATCAGAAGAAAGAAAGAAAAGTTAAAAGGGTACACGGAAACAAGGAAAGGGAGTATTTTCAAGAACATGGTCGTTGGAGGGACTTAAAAATCCATCAGTACATCATTAATAATTTGTCATGACGGGGATAACTGAATACCTGTTATTGAATTCTGTTCAAAAGCCTCAGAGACGAGCTCTGAGGAGCAGGAGATAACCTTGCTTCCACACTGTGTCTGACATACTGTAGCTTAAGTTAATGGAGAAAAAAGACCAGCTGGGGTATTGTTGGACTTGGAGAGAAAAAGAAAGCCCAATGGAGTCTGCTCTAACCTTTGATCAATATAATGGACTCCAACAACTGTGTGCAATCACCTTACACTACCTAGGAAATGAAGAGTGAAAGTTAGCTAAGATATTTGTCCATTTCTCTCTGTGGATCGCTCTCTTTGCACTCAACATGATGTAATTAACAGCCCCAACATTTCCCTGCAACTAAAATTAGACGGTGTTTAATGAGCACTGAGTCTTTTCATTGATAACTTTATAGTCTACTTGCCAGCAGTGTGAACCCGGAAACGTATCTCAAGGTTTTATGATAGAAATGTATAGTACGGGTCCCCAGGACACAGAAACTGCCAGCAAAATGTGCACCATTCGCATAAATTGCATTAGTTAGCATAAATTAGCATATGCAGGCAATAGCAAAAAAATTGCTTGGCCGATTTCGACAATTTTGGTGTGGTCTTTATAGTATATTGAGGATGTTGAATCAATTTTTGGATCAAAAATAGCAGTTGTGAGTCTCCTAAAACCCTACATTCGTCAAAATCATCCCAACGGGATTACAAATGTGGACTGTTTCTGGTTAAAACTGCAATTTTTTTATCCCAAACATTTGAGAAATTGCCTCAATCCTCAATAACCTCCAAAATCACTCAAAACTTCTCCAAATCGGCCAAGCTATTTCTTGACCATTGTCTGCATGTGCTAATTAACGCAACGTATGCTAATTGTGCAAATTGCTCAACATGCAAGTTAGCATCCAGCTGTTTTTATGTGCTGGGGACCCGAACTATACATTTCTATCATACAACTTTGGGGCACTAAACATTTCTGGGTTCACAATAGGACTCTATGAGCTGGCAAAGTCAATTGAATGAAGTCTTAACAGCAAAGTCATGGATTTATTTTAATGGTCATTTGGGAGGATAAGGCGAGGATTAATCTGATGAGATGTTCAGGAGATAAGACGAACAAGATTGTATTAATTATGAATCAGAAAAATACTCAGGTAAGGTTTGGCAGTTTAGTATTAGTCGATGCGTGAGAGTAATGTTATTAATGATTTAATAACATTAATCCTACGAGTCCTGTTTCTGTGTAGCTACATTGTGATGCCTTATTGTGCCAATATGGCGTTCCAATTTAAGCATAATTAAATGTTCTCATGGCAGACTGAACAAAAATGGTGAGTAATGATATTTACATGGATTATAATTAGGGGTTTCAAGTTATTATGCAAACAATGGGCTCTGTGCAGCTTACCGTTAACATTGCAGTTGCAGGGTAGGCAGGGCTCCTCATCAAACCTCCTGTAGTGGTTCTCTCTGCAGCGCTCACAATGGGGTCCGTCGGTGTGGTCTCTGCAGCTCACACAGCGCCCCCCCCTGCCGGTGCTGCGGTGCTGCTCCACGTCAAACACACACTCGTCAGACCTCCCGCTGCAGTTGCACTCTGTGGAGGAAAAACAAGAATGAGAAAGAGCAATAGGTCAAGTGAGGAGAGACGTGGAAGAAAGAGCATTTCACAGGAAGAGGAAGTAGAAAGAGGGGAGACAGAAATAGACGGAGAGAGGCAGAGGGAGGGTGAATGTCTGAGAGATTATGTGTTCCGGGATTGGATCATAATTTAGAGGCTCGCTGCTAATCTCATTTCACACAGGCCTAATGAGGAGCCAATCGGCTGTCAGGGGGCACTTAGATAACAGTAATGCATGTTTATACAAGAGCAAATTACTCAGCTGATAACACAACATCACAGCACTCATACCCCTCATATCAAATCCCTCCTTAGTCCACCAGTCGCTCTGTGGGGGGATTTAGGTGAAATTGCCCATTTTACATTTTATTATGAATCAAGCTCTCTGTTGTTTCCCGGAAATAACTACATGATCATTCCTTCCTGTAAATAAGTAGACTCGGCAGGGTTCACGTTATTGAATAAATGTAATGATCACCAGTTGCTTTAACACCCATGTTAAAAACTTTGGGTTGAAGGTGAAAGTTTGAAAGGCTTTTAATTAAGAGTGTTTTGTTCCATTTGGGACTGAAACCATTCATCAAAGACCATGAGTAACTTAATTATTAAAAGTCATCAACAAAGCTTTGTTTAATCTCTTATAAAATAATATTACATCATTATCCGGCAGTGGCTCAGGCTTGGACTGGGAGCTGTAGGGTCACTGGTTCAAGTCCCCGACCAGACATAAAATATGGAGTGTGGACTGCTACTTGGAGAGGTCCCAGTTCACCTCCTGCCCTGCCGTGGTGCCCTTGAGCAAGGCACCGGACACCCCCCTTCCCCCCTCATTGCTCCCCGGGCGCTGTACAATAGCTGCCCACTGCTCCTAGTACTAGACTCCTGGTACTAGGATGGGTTAAAAGCAGAGAACATATTTCACTGTGTGTGCTCTGCATGTGTGACCATTAGAGAGGGTTTCCTCCCTCCCAATTCTATTCTATCAATTTGGACCTATAAAACATCAATCACAACTTGCTCAGTCAAGATAATAAATTGAGTAACACCTAAAAAAGTAAAATAAACCAGTTGATTTTGCACTGTCTATCACCTCTCAAACTTATGCTGTGTCCCTTATTCTCACAACTGCAATCTTTCTGCTCCAATGGAAACAGAATCTGACAAAAACTGACACTCCACAAAGAAAGTCTCTGCAGCATGACTCAGCTCTGATTGGCACTGGTGGTCAACTAAAGAACAAATCCATCCGGTCGGCTCTACCTGTCAGCTCTTATCCACTGTGTCTTTATCGTGCTGCTATACTGCTGCTGCCACTGCTGAGCCTCTGTTTCATTTCCTTTAGTCCCACAAAGATATGTTGACTCTGAAAGGAGAAGCTTTGATGCTTGCAGACTATCCTGAAAAAGATAACTATTATCTGAAAGTGATGTTATATTCACATAACTTCAGGTTTATCAATAGGTTATGTCTAGTTAATTCATATTCTGAACTGAAGCGGGGACATTTTGTTTGTTTAATTATGGGCCTGTCACCCTGGATTGAGCCTCTGGGCAAACTGAACATCTGGATACCCATCCCCCTCGGCAACTTCAAAACGTACATTTGATAATGTTTTAATTAGTTGCAGCTCCTGTTTAATGGGCTTTTGTTTTTTCTGGTTATTTGGTTTGTTATCTTTACTTAAAAATAGGAATGTGACTAGTTTTAGTTCACAACTGTGAGGACTATGTTAAATAATGTGATTACCATGAACAGCCTTTGATGTTAATGCCATATTGGCTTTCTCAAGCACCCTAAACTTGTTCTTGAGAAAAGGCTACATCAGATGTATGACATTTTTTAAAAGCACAGAATAAGTTGTACCTGTGATCTCATAAAGATCAATATCATGTCTTAAACAGGAATTTAAAAAAGAGTGAGAGAACTAATAAAATAATGCTGTCGACCGAAGTTGCTCCAGAGTGGAGCACAGGACTCGAAATGTGAACTGGAAATGAACATGTCCCATTTTTAACCAAAGGCATGGCAATCGTTTTTGATCTTTGTTCGAACACATTATAGTTTATTCATGTAGGTGCAGTTTGCCCCATCTGGCAATAACCACTGATAACACCCATTTATTAGACTTGGAACTTTTGAAATAGGTGCGAAAACTAAATAACCAACGTTTTTTGCACAACTTTCAGTTTTTACCCAAGAACAAATCCCAAAGGAGAAAAAACATTGATGATTTCAGAATCTATTTAAAAACTTTGTGAGTGGTTTTTACTTTTTATATATGAATGTATTCTAAAAACAGGGACCAAGGCCCAGTGTAGCAGGACAGTTTAAAGGTGGTGTATGTTGCTTGTATTATGTCAGGGAGGGAACCTGAGACAGCGCAAATCACTTAAAGATGTTTTCTACCGATGCAACACAAAGACTTCCACACAGCCTCCCTCATGTTTGGCCATCTTGACCACATTTAGGTCTGCCCACCCAAAACAACAACCTCTTAAATTCCCATAAATTCCTCAGCCTTTGCTTCATTGCCACTGTGGAAGCTCCACACAAGAAACAAGGCAGTGTCCACAACATGAATACAATCATAGTGGTGGATGAAGCCACCTCCCTAAACACTAAACACTATGCCTCACACATTTTTGGATGAAAGATCAACAGTATTACAACAGAGGTACTTTAGAATACAGCACTATGGAGCAATGTGGTGGTGGCCTGCAGCTTTCTCAGCCATCAATTCTACTTTACTCAATTGCACATTTGATAGTTCAGTTTCTTCTTAAGGTAAATAAGTAAACTGTAAATGTATGTTTAGCACTTAGCTTTACACAAGGTTAGTGATTTGTATGTACTGTCGTTGTGTTAAGAATTGGTTCCCTAGAAACTATATTTATTTTATACTCATTTGCAAAGGTGGCACTTTCAAGAGTCAATTTTAGTTTAATGGTTTGGTATGAATGGTAACAAATTCACTACCCTTGGTCATATATGTTTGTAATGTAGAAGTGTTAGAAGTCTAAAATCAAAAAGCGAAGCAATCTGAATAACCAGATCCTCTGCAACTTCAATGTAAGTGCATGTCTCCAGTACACGATAAAAGAAAGTGCTGCATTATCTGTGTGTGAAAAAAGGGACGGCCCAGTGACTCCAGTGGCACCAACCTCTCCTGACAGGCCAGTCCTGCAGCACTTTACACTCCAGGTGAGGGCATTCAAGGACTCGTTAATTTGCATATCAAGCACATATAGGCGTGGACGCAGCCCCTATAGTGCTCCTTGGGGCTCTGTCTCATGGAGATTAGTCTGGACACACAGTGAAAGCCATGTTCATTCTATATCTACTACACACAGCCCCTAACAGCACAGTATACACTCCTTTTTTGCACAATGTACAATCAGGTCATAGAAAAGCAATGTTGTAAGTAAATAAGGAAAGTTTATTTATAAAGCGCTTTTCACAGACAAAGTCACAAAGTGCTTGACAAAACAATAAAACATCATATAGGAATCGTACAATGATAAATGGACACACAAGCCACATGTTTTACACCGCTCTCGCAATTGTTTTACGCTCAGTGTCCGAAAGAGAATTGCTTCTCAACTTATTCTTCCGATTATGGACTATTGTGATGTTGTCTACCAAAATGCACATAAATCAGATCTTGCTCCACTCAACATAGCCTACAACAGACTATGCAGATGTGTTCTTGGTTGTCCTTTTCGTACACATCACTGCACAATGTATAACCAACTTAAATGGCCTTCTTTAAATGTAAGAAGACACACGCATTGGCTTCAGCTGATATTTAAATGCATTTATCTTAACTATCCCCCGTATTTAAAGCAGTATTTTGTACCCTACTCACCAATTCATCAAGTTAGACATTCTGTTCAGATTTATTTCTCTGTCCCCTCTGCAAAAAAATGTATTGGCAGAAGAGCGTTCATGTTCAAAGCCCCAACTGACTGGAATACTTTACCTGCTGCTATTAGATCTCTGTCATCATTGGGTATGTTTAAACATGCATTATCATCTCACTTTCAACTGGTCTGCACTTGTTATTAATGAAACTGATATTGATTAAACTGATTTGCTTGACTGTCTCAAATTGTAATGATTGTAGTGCATTGCTACGCTTGAATTGTACTTAACAGACTGTATGTGGTTTGTCTTGTGTGTCATGTTTTGCATTTTGTCTTTTTGTTTATGTATGTCTGTAAGTTGTTGCTATTGTCGGGACCCCCTTGAAAACGAGATGGTGCATCTCAAGGGGTTTATCCCAATCAATACAAAATGTCTATATATATAAAAGCACCAAAACACAATAAAAACACAATAAAACACAATGAAAACAAACAAAAAAACGTAGTATAAAATAGAATAAAATCAAGCACACCGGTTACCCAAACAGGAATGTCTTTAAATTAGCTTTAAAGGAGTCAACAGAGTCAGCAGACCGTAGATGAGCGGGCAGAGCTTAGGAGCCACGGCTTCGAACGCTCAATCACCGCGGGTCTTAAGGTGGGTACGTGGGACAGACAGTAAATTGTGCACGTGTGACCTGAGTGGGCGGGCTGATGTATATGGATCTAAAGATTGTTATAAGATGTTTTATCAAGGTTGGTGACAGGGCATTCAGTGTTGCGGCCCCCACCCTCTGGAATGCACTTCCTGCCGAGATCCGTAATGCTGCCTCCCTGGACATCTTCAAATCATCACTAAAAACACACCTGGTCACCCTGGCCTTCGGGCCCGAGCCCTTTTCTGGTCCCCCGGCTTCCTTTATTTATTTCTTTGGTTTGCCCGTTGATTGTCTGTTTGTTTTGTTTGTCCACCATGTACAGCGACCTTGGGTCCCTTGAAAGGCACTATATAAATATCATTTATTATTATTATTATTATTAAGGTTGCTCATTGAAAAGCATCAGAAAATCAGCTACTTTGATGTGAATACTTCCTCAACTACTCATCAAATAAAACAGAAGTTTCCCAAAAAAGGAAAGGTTGGAGAATGTTTTGGTAGTGGATATAAAATAACACACATAAAGAAAGGAATTTGATGCATACAACTCATACTAAGTTGACAAATAAAAAAGCTGTAATATATAAATGACACGTCATATAATACATGTTTATTAATAAAAGGGATGAACCAATTACAAAATATGGAACAAATATTATATATGAGCTAGAATAGCCACACTTCTTGATGGAAAAAAGCTGTAATAATGGACATTTTGTGGAAGATGAAACCTTCCACCACACCTGCATGAGAGGTGACGCAATACAGCATCTTATTGTCCTCTGCCTTCTATATAAATAATGTCTTAGTATTATTGCAGAATGTATTTCAGAGAGGGACCACCAACCCTCCAGGCACAATAATTCCTCATTTTTATATCTAATTTGCTGGACGAATGAGATGTCGGACTAGCCAACGGAGCAGAGCAGCAGCATTGATAAGAAAGCAGTGTGTGAGGGATCATGCTGCGTACATATCTGTGTGACCTTTGGTGTTCTGTTACAGACGGAGCAGACCTCCACCTAACACACACTCTATTGTGCCTTGTACCTTAGGTTAGGATATTTATTTTTGATACAGTACTGCCAAAAAGCAGCCATCCCCATTATTTACCAAACCAGAGGAAGGCTCAAGTGTCTTGCTGTGAAATCTCATAATCTCCTCTCCAGATATTCATAAGTAATCTGTAAGGACAGTATCTGCAGTGAGAAATGCAAAATGAAGCCTTTGGTTTGTATGTTATATGATATCATCTGTATTGTTATCTTAGCCAGCAGCAAGGAAAGTTGCTTAAATTGCTTTTTTTATTTTAGTATACATGACTTCCTATATCGTATGAGCAGTTCAACATTAGAAAATAAAATCAAAATCATATAAGAACAGTCCAATAAAGGAAAGATTAGATTATCATGCAGACTGAAAGTGGGGGAACAGCTAGCCTGGGTTGGTGCTACATTCTGTAAACAGGTATACCCTCCTGGGACCCGAGGAAAAAAAGTGTCTTCCAATTTCCTTTTTTGTGTGATTTCATACCTATTTAGAGTTAAAAAAACATCTTGCAATTTAGACTTTTTATTTTATTTTATTTTAAAATGTTACAGTATGTCCACTGTAGAGGACGTCGGGACCATATTAGTTTGAAAAGACAGCCAAAATTAACAGATGGACTATGTAACGTATTATGGTTATAGAGTGATATTAATACAATAATACATTCACCTTTATTTAAAACATGAATAAGTAATTGATCTGAACATTGCTGTTTATTTGATCAATACAAAACTTGCTTGTTTTTTGGTGAATCTTTCCAGATCTTCAAAGACAATGTAGTCAATGTACTGGGAAAAGTACCTCATTGACTCCAGTCAGCACGGGCTGTAGGGTCATCTTGACTAGTTTTATGGATGTGGTCTCCATTTGACCTGCTCATAGAAACAAAGCTTGCATTCCTGAGGCAATTCTCATTTCTCATGGCTCCACTTCAAATAAAAACAACAATAAGACATACGTGTTACTCCTGGCCCACAGAGGGCCATGTCTTTCCAGCTCGTCCCTATCTGTCTCTATGTATCTATCTGTGCGCTCATGGAGCATCCTGCATCTTTCCCCCCCTTCTTCTTGACCCTCTTCTATCCCAGGTGTGAAAGCCTCCTCTCTCTCATCATCTGAGAGCTCAACATGTTAATCTCCCTGAACTATCTGGTACAGAAAATGTCTGCTTCAGTTCCGTCTCCTGCAACAATATTGAGTCATAAAGTCCATGAAGATGGTCCTGACGTCCACTAGAATGGACATTTATAAAAGGGCTGTTATTTGAAAACTTGAATTATTTAATTGCTTTCAGAACTAATTCTATAGTTCCTCACATGTTAATAAACAATAATATATATGATTTTCATGGTAAAAATGACAATTATTCAACAATATTTGACTTCTCCTCCTGCTTCTATACAATTTTGTTTTTCATATGCCGGCCATTTTGGATGAAAAGAAAGAGGAACTTCCCAGCATGCAATTTTAACCCATGACATATCACTGGAAAGACCAGGATGTCCTCTGTTCAGCACATCAGGGATTGATAGAGTAGCTCAAAAGAGTAAAAGGAGATGCATGTTAAAAAAAATGTCCACAACAGTGGACATTTTCAATGGGCTGGGTCCCAGGAGGATACACTTAAAGGGGCCCTTTGATGCTCATTTTCAGGTTTATATTTTGACTTTGTGATATTTTGACTTTGACTACTGTGACAACATGCTTTAATCTTCCAACAGGAAACCAATGGAGGCCTTTCAGGCAACTATGGGATTTGAGCCTTTGCAGAGCATTTGCATAAACCTACACACTACAGGGAAGGGAGAACCACAACAAGCACAAAGGGCCCCTTTAAAAATCTCTTTAGCTGGCTTCGAGACATTTGTTTTAGTTATAAACTCTAAAACCCTAACACATGTCATCATGACATTTTGGCAGCCTATTTTCTACCTACCTGCTGTCTGTAAATTGGACTACAGTATATTTCACAAAATGTTGTTTTTCTGCGGAGGCGTTTGCGGTTCAGTGGTAGATCATGTTTTTTATTTTGTAAATTGCAAGATAGAACATGTTCTCACAAATCAAACTAAATGAAAAATACAAGAGGAGATTAAACTTGACTTCATTTTTTATTATAGATCCATTTCATTTCACAGTGGGAGTACTACCAGGAGGCCCAGATGATAATGATCTGCAGTATTATGAGTGTACTGCTGATATTCCAAATCATTATCACAGTCTCCGAGCTACGACTGCAGCCTTCAACCTTAAATCAGTGGCAAAAAGAAGGATTTAAAGTGTCTTCTTACTGGAACCGCCTCGGGCTAAGCCGATGACAGCATCAAACAAACAACGGAAATCATGACGACCCGCAGCAGCCTGCTCGGGCTGTAAATGATTTCAGTCTCAGAGGGGAGCATCTTGATGGTAATGACACCCTATTTCACCCTAGATACGCACACAGAAATACTCTTTGCATATTTCTCCACACCTAGTTTTAAGAGCACAAAGCAAACAGCGAGCAGACAAATCAGCAGTCCAATATCAAGTTGTGATGAACAACCTCGACCGATTGTGAATTACCAATGAAAACACTCAGACTTACATAAAAAGCCCCCCTCAAGCCTCCATTTACCACCTGCTACAACGATTCACACAATAACAATAGCGGAGATAGCTGTAATAATCACACAAGGTATTCACTGCTGTTCATCTTTTTGCCTTTTAAAAGAAGTCTCATGCAGTCTGCTATCTTAAAATACAATAAGCACAATTGACATGCGGCTGTGCTCAGTGGGCAGGATGTATATTACTTTGATAATGAGATGAGTTTTTTTCTCTATATAAATACAGAATCAAAAACTGAAGCAACCATACTGCATTACTAGAGCACATTGTGTTATAGCGTGTGGGAGGACAATGCTAATTTGCCTAATTGACCAAAGCATTACACTGACACTTTCCATCAAGGGTCACAATGGGGTTACTTTAATATGTTTGAATGAATGTGCTTGCTACTATTCCTGGCAATCTGGTTGATGTGTATTGCCGGTCACCTAACACTACATTATTTGATCTTTAGAAAATGTGATGCTTGATTCAAATTATTTGCATACTTAAAAACCACACTGACTAAGAGACACGTTTTATAAACAGTGTGCTGCAATTGGATTTTCCAGAATGTCTTTATATGATATTATATAACCACACATTTGAGTAGTACATTGCAAAGCCTCTCAGTTAGGTGTACTGCATGCGGTGCCAAAGAGGATTTACAGTTGAAGAGGTAAGGAAGCAAAAAGACTGCAGTGCAGACATTAGGGAGTCTATTAACTGTATGCCACTTTGTGTTTATTTTCTAAAGTTCAGATTTTATCACAATTGTTTTCTAATGCTTGGATTGCACGGTTTTCTGAGCCACAAAAGGTCATGATCTTGTTATAGTTTATCCTCCCTCTGCTAAAAGATTATTAGCTCAAATGCTGCTTGAAAGAGACACTTGACATTTTGGGCAGATTTGTATGAAATTGCAATAAGCAGCGATACCGCTCACTGTAAAAAGATGAAATAATTGCACCGCACGTGTTTGGACTTACCACCACCTTTCAACATGTCTCCTTTGTGCCTCAATAATTGGAGGCGATGTTGTAAAGCATTTGTCAATAGGCTGCTACCTCTATTTGCATGAGCGTGCCATATACATAACTATATCTGGATCTGCTGCTGCACTGTGCTTCAGCTTTTAAACTACTGCCTGATATAACACCTGAATTACAGTTAGGATCATTCTAGCTGTTCTATGTACTATATTGGCATGTCAAAAAAGATATACAGACTATATTCTCACATTTTACAAAATATGCAAATGATATTTACATAAGCTGGAAATGACAGTGTTGTTTTTGTTTGGGAAGATTGTTTTTAAATACCACAGTGAATGCAATAAATAAATACAAACGGTGTCAGAAATGATCAATATTTTGCAAGGACAATTATTAAAAGAAAAAGAAAAAACAAAGATCACTATTTAGCATGTAGAACTTAAAGCTCCTTCTAATCACTGAATGTCTTCTGATCTCTGATAACTGTTAAATACCTAATGCAAGGATTGCTTTATAAGAATAATATTTCTGCAGTGAATTCACGTACATACAGACAAACAGTGTCAGAAGTTACAAGAAGAAATATGATATATTTGACAAACTGGTCGTTTGCTTGTGCCACAAACCTGAAACCCATAGAACGGCTGTACAAGAGAGCTATCAAGGTTTTTGACAGAGAGCCACATTCATACCACCACTGAACCATCCTAGAAAAACACAATTTCTTAAGTTTTTACAATTTTAAGTCTTTTAAAATAATGTGTTTTATTTATAAATGTTTACATGGACTGCCCCCCCCCCCCCCCCCCTCCTTAGGGGAATTCATCCACAGAAAACACACTGGACGCTGCACTAGGTCAGAAACCAGAGGAGACTGTGAGGTCCACCGCAGACGGACCACTTTTGGACAAAATGTCCTCTCCGTTAAAGGCAGCTCTTTCTGGAATAGCCTCCCAACTGAGATACGGGATTGTCCCACTCTCAATAGGTTCAAAGGTCAACTCAAAGAATGGTTAAGAAACAAACAGACGTGCGATCACCGCTAAATGCACTTTAACACAGGGGTATCTCCTCTTGCACTTTATGTAGCTCTTGTATCTTCTCTTGCACTTTATATGTCGTAGCTGCTATATTGTATTACCATGTCATAAATACTCGTGTGTGCTGCTCTTGCTCTTTTGCACTTTTTGCATATCATGTATTTTGTTTTTTCTATGTTTGTAAAATGTAATTTCCTTAAATGTTTTATGTGAGGGACTGAGGATGGAAATGAGCTCAAAGCTAAATCTGGAACTGTTACGCTTGATACATTTGAATGTTTTAAGTGTTCATTACTGTGCGTTGTCCCTGCCAAATAAACCATTAAATAAAACATTTAAATTATTATAAAAAGAACAGTGATCATCAAAACTAGAAAGATCACTATTTAGCATGTATAACTTTAAGCTCCCGACTTCTAGCCACTGATATTCTTCAGCTTATTGTGCAATAGTTTTATATGTCATTGTTAAATACACAACGTATGTGAAACACAATCATTTCCCCTGGTGCTTTGTTAATCTAAATGGCTTTTATAGATTATTTTAGGTCCAAATCCATTCATAACCAAACATGCATTCGAAGTGCTACAGTAAACGATGGCAGATGGATGCACTATGCAAACAGCAATACAAAGCAAACACGTGCACAGAGTGGCACACATGTCAAATGTATTGAAGATTAGCAATTTGAGTCATGCGCTAAAAATAAAGCCATGCAAGACTTTTCATTTTCTGCTTTTTAACAGTTCCTGCAAAGCCAAAGGTCGTGTTCCTTTTATTCAATCCAGCCGGCTTCTGAAAGAGCGCCTCACCCCTTCCACCTTATTTCACAATCGTCTAAAATTACATTCAGCAGAAAAAGTCTCACACTTCAAATGGTGCCGCTGCTGGAACCCCAAACTTAACATGAGGTATCAAAAAAGTCTCAGCCAACACATGTTTCACACCTCAGACCTCTGATAGCTCTGCCTGCATTTGTTAGCATGAAGACATCTCTCCCATAACTAGCAGCGGTGGGGGCGGGACCATCATGACACTTTCACCCCTCTGTAGTAAAACGTGGACAAAATAACAGCAACTGTAGTCAATTTTTACAGCATACCAAGCAATACATCGTCTTAAGGTACAGAAACATGAAAGGCTTATTTTCCCCAATATAAAATGCCAAACTACTGTAGGTATATTATTAGATCATTTTATGAACGACTTGTGTACAAAAAAAAGTACTGTTAATTCATATTTATACTCTAGTTGTTTAGGTGATATTGAAATATTGTTATCCTTTGTTAGCAGATTCTTTAAACTGTCCAAAATGTTTTTTTTTTGTTGAGATTTTAGTAATCGAAAACCTTTCTGACCTTGGCCCACAATGGATGATATAAGATTGACCCTAACCCTTGAAACATAAAAACAACTTTAATATCTTACTACTTGTTTCATTTATTGTATTTCCTTTCACGGATGCAAATCAAATGCACATACATCTATGTCAGGGAGAGAAAATATTATCATGGCTGTTGTAAAAAATGGAAATATAAAATGTTGGTGGGGAAACAAAATGAGTTTTGTGCAGGGAAGAGATGTGCAATTACATTGAGCATTTATTATTACGTTTCCACATTCTGTCTCTCCTTTACATGGTTTGTGTTCATTTATTAATTTACCACATTGATTAAGTTGGGTGCAGTTCTCATTCAAGACGCCATCTGCTTGGAACCACGAATAGTAATTAAAACAAGCTTGCTGCTTAATGGAATTCAGAAACAATACAAAATCAAAACACTCTTTTATGGGTTTTAGCCCAAATACAATTGCTCCCCAGAAGCATTCAGTTAACATGCAGTGTGATGAGCTAAAGCTGATAATAACAATAATAACACTAATTCATATATAAAGACGCTATGAAGTGGGGATGCCTGCAAACATTATGTGCATACGAAGGAGCCAGTACTTATAGACTTCAGCTAATTCACTTTGATTCAGAATTATTTGCATTACTTTGTTTGTAAATATGCAAGACAGTAGAGGATGGACACGAAGCCATAATGCAACAGGAGTTCATTATTGTAACGTATTGTGTTTGAACCATACAGTCTATGGTTTGAACAAGTTAAGTTCCAACAAGGAATAGAACAACTTTGAATTAAGAACAGGTTTTTACACGTTCACATCCACATGACACACTGCTGCCTATAACAGGTAGCAGCCTAGCAGAGATAAGTGCGAAATGTACTGTCAATTATTTAGTTGAGTAAGCGAAAGGCTCTGTGTCAATTAAAGTTCCCTCAGACAAAACACATAGCAGTGTACTGTATATATAGGGCTTTTATTGTGAAAAGTACCAAGTGAAAGAGTGAAGCTCTAAGGTGCCGCAGCTGCAATTAACAAGATGCGAGCAAAAAAGTTGAAATGTCATTATCTTCATTCGTATAGGTGCAACTCATCACTGTTGGCTGAAGTGTTTTAGCGCCTTATTATGTGCCATTAGTCACTTTTATCTGCAGCATGCATATAGGAGAAAAACAGCCCTGTTTGGCTTGCCGAGTATGCCTGCAGGGAGCGGAAGCACACAAACACTTCCAAGCAAATTATAAGTACGGTTCTTATTGAAACTGACATTCTCTACAGATAGGCCTACTAATACAATGGCTTATACTGTAGGCAAGGCAAGTTCATTTATATAGCACCTATTAACACAAGGCAATTGAAAGTGCTTTGCCTTACACTCAACTCACAGTGTGTGTTTAGTGAACTTTTTTTCAAAGGCAGAGTTACTGAGATACCTTTTTAGTTTTGGTAGATTGTGCAACAAATGCTGTTGAAGCTCTGTTCAACATAATAACAAAGCATTCAATTTACAGCATTATAAGAACCCTGCCTTTCAATTGCTATGAAACCGTTGCCATGCTGTTGTATAGTATCTACTCTCTCATGCAGCAAATGCAGAAGCTGCACGAGAGGTTCTCCCCGCTGTGTGTGTGTCGGAGGTCCAGAAGCAGCTACTCACTCAGACACTCGTTGGCATAGTCCCCCGTGGCCCTGGCCCAGGGTCTGTCCTGGTAAAAGGGGTGACATCTCTGGCAGTCATCTCCCGCCGTGTGATGCTGGCAGGCACACACCAGCCCCCCGTGTTCCCCCTCAAAACACTCGCTGGCGTGACCGTTACACTTACATCTGAGGGAAACACAGACAGATAGTTATGTTGAAAGGATGAAGAACAACTTTGCTCTGTCTCTGACTCTCCTCACTGACTGAGTAGAAACACACACAGTCAGTGGAGAGGGGAAAGTGAGAAGGGATTTCCATGGTAAATTGGATTTCATGGTATCATCTTTCACAGTTATAATATGGCTTCAGATGAGGTGGGGTGTTCATTTCCATTCAGAAACATTACTATTCAAAACTCCACTCAATGCTATACACTGTGTAATAGTAACAGTTAATGTTTATCTATGTGAACTCCTATGTTTAGATTTATTTTTATTAGGGAGGCAGACATTATCCAAACTGTTAGGGTGTGCTGAAGAACTTGATAGTTCTTATTGTATTTTTATTGTCTTTCTGTTGTGATTCATCTCATTTCATTTGATCTATTTTATTTGTATTTCATGTTCTATCTTGTCTTTTCATTGTTTTTATTGTAATTTAATTCATCATTTAAAACTGTCATACATGTTTGTTAATCTGTAGTTTTGTGACGTTTGACTATATAAATACACTTTTTTTAATGTGTGTGTATCTTTAAATATATGTATGTTTTTAATGATCAAAATTGAACAAATAATCATGAGATAAACATGATTTAATAAGTACATTTTCCAAACCAGATAGCTAATATCTGCTGCCTTTTCTTCTCCCTGCATTTGGAAAGCCTATTATTTCCAGTGAAGCGCGGTGGCAGCTACGCCCTCCTGTGTGTAATACTTCCTGGCACTGTCGTCGGGTTTTGTCAAGTGGCTGTGATAGGGGATGGGGACTTGTCGCTGAGTGGCAGGCTCTGTCAAATGTAGCCAGCTGTCGAGGATCCAGACGCATGCTTGCCTGAGGCTCAGACCCAGTTATTTCTGTTGTCGCTGAGACGACAACAACCCAGTCACTCCAAAGTGCTTCCAATCCACATATCAGATCTTCTGCTGGAGGAGACGTGAGCTGCTCTGTGATCACTCTGACTGAATATCAAGGGAGGGAGGTGACATGAGCAGGCAGCATATGTGAAGTTCAAAAGACATTAAGTCTGTATGTTAGAATGAAAATATGCATTACCAAAAAACTTCTCTCATTGTCTGGCCTTAGAGAAATCAACCTATGCTATGAAGGGAAAGTCTAATACCTTCTATAAATTATGGGGGAAATATATTGTTTGGAACGGAACTAGAAACGACCTTGTCAATTAATAGGCAAGATATGATTGGATATGATGTAACTGTTTTAACCTTTTGACAATTTCACATTCTATTACATCATTTTTTTACATTTATGTTATTTCAGTTTTCTCTTTTGAATTATTGTTCAATGTATATTTGTTTACGTTATTAATTTAAGTACTTTTTTTGTAATTGTAACTGTATTGTATTCATTTATTTGTATTTCTTCTTCTTTGGGGGGTTATACATTTCGGTAATGTCTTTTGCTGAAAAATAAAGAAATGCCAATACAAATATATTTAAAAGCAAATGCATTGCCAGCATTCCTCATTTATATGGATTGTCTCCACTTGAACTCTAGCCCATCTCTTCTGACAGCAGTCCACCTTGGGTTATGGCTGCATTGATATTCTGTATTAATGACGAGGAGTCTTTCACAGCTTCTGTGAGCGGGACTTGGCGAGGTGTAGCACTGAGGTGTAAAGCCTTGTTTACTCATTCAGAAAGCACAAGGCTAACGTGTTGTCATGTGGGTCTCTCCCCCAGGTGCTGTGGCACTGGTGGGTAACTTGTCCTGTCACTGCAGTGATCCTAAGTGTTTATGACATGTGTCAGATCAGATTTATATTCAGTGTGAAGGCTTCATCTCGACTATTTAATTGTCCACTTATATGTGAGATGCCAAGGTGCAGCCTGATCCTTGGCACCCCGTCTTCTCTCATTACTTTGAGTAATAAACCAAAAGAAGTGGAAGGAGGAAGCAGGATAATATATATTCACATCTAATTGTATTTTGACGGACAGCAGGTTTTTTGCATACTGTACCTATTTTTAGGAAAAGTTGTTGATTGTTTTTCTTGCTTTGTGACGAAACAGATTACTTGGGTTACAAAGTTCCAGTCTCCTGAAAGGAGAAGGATTTATTATTTCAGGCATATCTGCAAACCTGTATACTGCAAGGTTGGATAAGGGGTTAAAGGTCAACCAATAAGAGGGTCATTGGTTCGATCCCCAGCCGCTGCAGTCTACATGTCCAAGTTCCCATGGGCAAAATACTTAATCCCAAATTGCTCCTGTAGGCAAGTTGATTTAGAAAAAAACGTTATAACATTAGGTGTAGTTTCATGTAAAATGTTTATAATAATGATATTTAAATAAAGAAGATTGTGGTATTTATTTAATACTGACAATCCTTGAGACCAGACATGCCAAATTTGAAAAAACTTAACCAAAACTATAATCGTTACCTAACCATAACCAATTGCTTTATGAGGCATACTTGAACAATATGTGAGATAAAAGACATTAACATTGGGCTCATTAAAATGTTTGCATCGTATGCCTTGTATTCCTGCAGCAGTTGTGTTTCCTCCAAAACTCTAGCATTACATACATTTATTTAGTAATAGATAGGGCTGTGTGCTCAAATGATAAATGATTTGATCAATAAATAGAAGAACCATGGCACAACAATATATACACCACCAGCCTTTGAGTTTTCTTTTGTTGTTTGGCTCAACTTCAATTTCATCCGACAATCCAAGGTTAAAAGAGACAAACTTTGAACATTCAAGAAAGTGTGTGTTGGCTATGCAGCCTTTTCTGTCCTCTCTTACCTGCCACCCACAGAGAAGTCAGAGATGGCATAGAAGTACGAGCGCAACACTTTAGCGTCCTTGAAGAACTCATCTCCAAAGGTGTTAAGCCTGTCCAAAGAGATGAGCAGGTCAGTGGCAGTCACCCATTCCTGGAAGAGAAAAAAGATAGGGATGAAGAAACAGGGCCAACAGGCTGAGACTGATGTTAGCTATTGATGTTAGCCACTTCAGTCAGTGTGTTGGTGGCTGCCACACTTGGTGGTACAAGAAAGTAGACACGAGGAGGAAAAACACAAAGTGGGCTTTAGTTGAGAGAAGGAAGAGGTGTGAGGACATAAAACAGGAAAAGTTGGCAAAGAAAATAAAAAGTGGAAATGGATAGTTGGTGGATCAAGGAAAGGAGACAGGGGTGATGGTGTAACGGCAGGGGATAGAGCAGATGTAATGGGCAGATAATGAGTATGGTGTAGGAAATGGAGTTAATGTCAGAAAGATGGGTGAAGGACGAAGGGGATTAATGGAGACTGAAAGCCAAAATATGAAAGAAACATGAGAAAAGAGACAACACCTGCAGCCAGCACTACTTGGGTATAATGGATGGCGGAAGGCAAAGCTCCCATCCCTGATATGATGTAAGCTCCTCTGTTTGATCCCACTGCAAAGGTAAAGACAGGATGAAGCCAGGGTGGGAGAAGAAAGTGTGGAGGGATAACACAAACAGAGAAAAGCTAACAGGAAGTGGGGTGGAAGATAAAAGTGCGGCCAGGTAAAGGGAGAACAAAATTGACATGAGAAATCTCTCCCTCGTAACAGAACCAACTTTAAAACAAATAGCTGAGGAGAAACTTTCTGTCTGTTTCCTGGCTGGTTTTGAAACTGAGGTTTTAAAATCCTGTACGTTTTGAAGCCTGTCCCCAGAGGGGTCTTTAAAGTGTGGCAGTGGGAGATTGGAGCAGATGGGTTTCAGACTGAAAACACATGTGATGGGTTCATTCATTCATGTTTTTTTTCCAGGCACTACAGCTGGTCTTTGTAGTGCTGAAACCCATAAGATAACACCTATTAAATAGAGCAAAGTTTGCCTATTTCAGCCAATGAAGTAGTAAAAGATTCATACCGTAACTTTATCATGATAGCAGCATGTCTGTGATATATACAGACATACATGTTCCCAAGAGGATACATCCTACAGACATGTTTGGCTATGAGTGAAAACTAGATGAAAATTAGTGGGTATACAGTTGCAAGAAAAAGTATGTGAACCCTTTGGAATGACCTGGATTTCTGCATAAGTTGGTCATAAAATGTGTTCTGATCTTCATCTATGTCACAACAATAGACAAACACAGTCTGCTTAAACTAATACCACACAAACAATTATATGTTTTCATGTTTTTATTGAACACACCATGTAAACATTCACAGTGCAGGGTGGAAAAAGTGAACCCCTAGGCTAAAGACTTTTCAAGAGCTAGTTGGAGTCAGGAGTCAGCCAACCTGGAGTCCAATCAATGAGACGAGATTGGAGGTGTTGGTTAAAGCTGCCCTGCCCTATAAAAAATACACACCAGTTTTGAATGTGCTATTCTTAAGAAGCATTGCCAGATGTGAACCATGCCTCGCACAAAAGAGCTCTCAGAAGACCTACGATTAAGAATTGTTGACCTGCATAAAGCTGGAAAGGGTTACAAAAGTATCTCTAAAAGCCTTGATGTTCATCAGTCCACGGTAAGACAAATTGTCTATAAATGGAGAAAGTTCAGCACTGTTGCTGCTCTCCCTAGGAGTGGCCGTCCTGTAAAGATGACTGCAAGAGCACAGCGCAGAATGCTCAATGAGGTGAAGAAGAATCCTAGAGTGTCAGCTAGAGACTTAAAGAAATCTCTGGCACATGCTAACATCTCTGTTGACGAATCTACGATACGTAAAACACTGAACAAGAATGGAGTTCATGGGAGGACACCACGGAGGAAGCCACTGCTGTCCAGAAAAAACATTGCTGCACGTTTGAAGTTTGCAAAAGAGCACCTGGATGTTCCACAGCACTACTGGCAAAATATTCTGTGGACAGATGAAACCAAAGTTGAGTTGCTTGGAAGGAACACACAACGCTACTGTATGTGTGGAGAATCCAAAGGGTTCACATACTTTTTCTTGCAACTGTATCCTTGGATACTCCCAGTCTTGTCTTAGACTGATTTCAAAAGTCTGGTTTATGTTACATCTGTTAACATAAACATGCACATAAAAAAGTGCGACAGAACATAAGGAGAAACAGTCCCTGCTGACAACTGCATGAGAATAGATGGTACTGTATAGTCCTTTAAAGAGAAGCTCAGGTCAACGCAGATGCTATTTGCCCAACATTTGTGTCTAAGTGACTTTTTATTGGTCTAGTATTGAGCAAGAACGCTGCTGTTGCCATCTGTGAAACAGACTGCAACGTAACCCTTCCAGGCATTAATGCACCATCAATGAACTTCCACTCAAATTGTTAGTTCTTGCCAAGGACTCAGATTTGTATAAGTGTCTGAAAAAACTATAGAAAGAAGTGAAATAAAACCTATATATTTATATTTCACTTGATCAAGTCGTTTGTTATGGTTTCTAACCAAGTCTGGCTCCTTAGTGACGGAAAGCATCTGAAAGAGTTTCGATGTCAAGGCTGAATATTTCGCTGATTTAGACAAGGTGTTTAAAGCCTAATCCTCTAGCAAAATCTCTAATATGTTGTTTTCAGACACTTACAATGACGGTGCATAATTGCCGGTGTTGTCAGTACAATTCGTTTTTTTCCCATTATACTGTACACAAAAACATTGTGAAATAGGGCTGTGCAGAATTTGTATAGTAACCTTTGACCATTTTTATTCTTTAGCTTGATAGTAGTTAAAATGTAAAACAATTTAGTTAAGCGTTATTCTCTGTTCAGCCAGTGAATAAAGTGGCTTAATTGGTTAGTTTTAAGAGGGAGATGACACTACTGAGCCCTCTGAGGCTCTCTCCGAAGGTACCTAGCGTGATCTCTCAGCCTAAAATAGCACTGCGGTAAAAGATTCCAACTAAGTCGTCTCAAAAAAGAGCTGCTTCTCAGGGGCTTTCTTCTTCTGTCAGCATGAACACCATCCTCCTGATTCAAAGGGAAAGGGTCTTGGGATTAAGACCACCTGCTTTGACTGTGCCTACAGACCTTAAAGACACACTGCTGAGGCATGGAGAGGTCATAAACCCTAACGGAACATCTGGTGTGAATATGCTGCACATGTGTTCCTGATTGGTTTAACGCTTGCATGGATGGTGTCTGCATGACTACTGGAAAAAAAGACTATTCAGAGCGGAGTTTGGTCTATTCAGCAATGTGCAATCAATGAAACTGTGTATTAAAGCTTCTAATTACCAAGAATTTAACAAGGCCAGGTGGTTCGGTAAAATGCAGTTCTGTTCTGCAGTTGTAACTCATCCCACCTTCAGTGTCCCACCTGTGATAACCTCTGCCTTCACACTACACTTCATCTCTTATTTTCCTTACTTGCCAGGCTTATCTCTGCACTGTCCCGCTAGCTGGAGAGCAGCTATTGAGGACTATGGGGCCTTTATTCTGAAGCACCCATAACTACAGAGTTGCAGCATTGAGCGCAGTTGGCTGGCATGCTATTTTTCCGGCTGTGCTTATCGACTTTGCCCCTGTTTGACATGGCTCTACTGGCTAATGGGGTTTGGAAGACACTGAATGAACCTGATGCACTGCAGTGGCCAGGGAAAAACAAATGCTCATTCTTCATTTTGTTTTACACTGCCTGGACATGACATGATTTCCATTCATGCTTAATTAGAGGTGAGTGGTGGGGTTTGAGATGGGGAACGTAGCTGCAAGGTAGCAAATTAAGGTAAAATGAAGGTCAGTCAGATTGAGAAAATGGACGGGAAACAGAAAAAAGGAAATTATGGTTTAACTTTCCATTAAAAAAAGTGGAAAGAACAAATTAAGAGAATACACAAGGGATAGGAAATGATTCTCTTCCTGTCTGACATGCTTAAAAAAATACAAATGATATTTGATTGCTCCCGTTTTCTACCTTGTCATTATCTCAGCGTCTACTCTCTTGGTATTATATAGGAAATATACATATTGCCGTAATGATAATGCATGCGCCCTGCACAATAAGTGAGGTTTATAATCAGCAAAGGAATTACATAAAGGCCACACAGGTAGCAGTGTTATTCAGATGCAACCACGTGAAAAAACAATGATGAAATATTTTCTGTGTTTTAGGATAAAAATATATTTCATGACTAAAGTTTGCAAATAATTTATTAATGCTAGCTAATCTCGGAATGTTTGACATCCACTTGGATATTTGTTTTGTTCTTTTTTATGTATTCCGTCTATCTCTAAGCAATGGTAAACTTAATTTGTATTTTTCATGTGATCAATTATTGACTGAAATTCAATGTTTCCTATTAGCACTAAAAAAGGACACAATGCTAATGACCTGACCTTTTTTTAAATTATGAAATAAATAATGAAAAAACTGATAATCGTAATGGAGCGTGAGATGGGCTGGAGAATCGGAGCAGCGGCAGCGGTGCTGCAGTCGCTTTACCGCACCGTTGTGACGAAAAGGGAGCTGAACCAGAAGGCAAAGCTCTCTGTCTGCCGGGCCATTTTCGTTCCTACCCTCACCTATGGTCATGAAGGATGGGTCATGACCCAAAGAACGAGATCGCGGATACAAGCGGCCGAGATGGGTTTTCTCCGCAGGGTGGCTGGTGTCTCCCTTAGGGATAAGGTGAGAAGTTCGGTCATCCGGGAGGGACTCGGAGTTGAACCGCTCCTCCTTCGCGTCGAAAGGAGCCAGTTGAGGTGGTTCGGGGCACCTAGTTAGGATGCCACCTGGGCGCTTCCCTAGGGAGGTGTTCCAGGCACGTCCAGCTGGGAAGAGACCAAGGGGTAGACCTAGGACCAGGTGGAGGGATTATATCTCTTCGCCCAAGAGATTCAAGCCTCTATTAATAATGGTCAATTCTCAACACTGTTTCTGCATTGTTTTTGCGTCCAACATGCAGTTTTCACACACATAGATGATAAACAGTTTAAAATGCATTGTTAGCATTTTAAAGTTCTTACACACCACTAAAGCAAACACTCTACCATTTATCACGAGCGTGAGACCATTATCATATAGTAGAGTTATTAGCTCTGCTTGGTAGAACAGTGCTAAGTGTGTAAGTAAAAGCAGACATAGTTCCAAATATCACTTGCTGCGCTGAACGGAAGCAGTGTCTTAGGGTTAATTAGTAGTCAGCCCATTACATATTATTCGTGCAAACCGCAGCAAAAGCTTAATTAACTTTGATTCCCACTCCCTTGGAAATTAGCCTCACAATACTACAATGATGCTGACTTAGGGATAGGTTGAGGCGTTGAGTGTGGCAATGAGCCAGTGCTTTGCTTGAGACGATAACGGTCTAATGATCAAACGAGCAGGTGCCAGGGAAGTTTTTGAGGATATTAAACACAGTTTGCAGAGCACATCACTGCTCAGGGCTTGTCACCTTCACCCTCACCTCTAAAATCTTCCTGGTCCCCCCCCCCCCAAACATGTCTGTCTCCTTCCCTTCCCCCCTCTTCCGGTATCAGTATGTCTGTCTCCTTGAACTCTGGCTACAGGCGCTGACGGGAGCAGTGCCCCTCATTCCGAAGTTAATAACTTTTTAATTTAATTGCTTGAGTTCACTGTGGCCTCAATATGTATGTTTTCCCCTTTTACTCATTGTCATTCAATGCTGGAGATCCAATTTGCCACACAGCTTTCTAGAGGCAGAGAGAGAGAGAGAGAGAGAGAGAGAAGAGAGAGAGAGAGAGAGAGAGAGAGAGATAGAGAGAGAGAGAGAGAGAGAGAGAGAGAGAGAGAGAGAGAGAGAGAGAGAGAGAGAGAGAGAGAGAGTTGAAGAAGAAGTTGGACTGGTGGCAGGAGAGACAGACAAACCGTTTTAATGGATGACTGAACAAATTAAATTAGAATTCAAAAAGCAGCTTTCATCTTCTGCGTGATTATTGAAAAAAAGAGAGCTTTACAAACTTGACAATTGAGCCCTCTTTGAAGTAAGCCATTTCTTTACAGAAATCACCTAAATGATGCATTACAAGGTGAGTGTTGTTTACTCCAAATTAAAATCATTTGGCAACACATTACAATGGTATGATACAGAACAGCATATGTATGCAGGTGACACATACATGAGCAAACAACACCTGTAAGTGTCATTACATGTTTTCTTGATCTCTCAGAATGAAAAAAAAGGTGTAGAAAGAGCAAATGAAGCATGGAAAGTTATATATGTGCTTTTCAGACTGAGGCACAAGCGTTTAATCTGCAAAGGGATTAAAATGCTAATAAAACAGTCAGGATGCAATTCCTTCTTTAAGCCTCATGAATTATGCATGCTTCTGTATGAGCCATATGCAGAGGAAGTGGCACAGTGACATAGCACAGAGAGGAACAGGGATCTTTTAATGCTTTGTTGACAATCTGCACGTAAACACTGTCATTTAAACCCCCGACACAAATTCACAAACTTTATCTCACTATAAGAAAAGCCAGTTGATGAATTTGATTTCTATGGAAAAAAATAAAAGTGATCCGTCCACTGAAACATTTTTGACAATATAAGTTTATCAGAGAAGGTTTTTTTTCAATGGTCCTGTTTTATTGTGTATTATATGCACACAGAGACTTATTCTAGGCTTACATTTGAAATGCATCCCTTTCTTTGTGCTTCACAGTGTCATTCAGATGGACAGATTACAGGCTATGGCCTCTTTTGTACCTCCAGGCTATGATTTTACTGCATTAGCTGGATCACTGCTCATGTCTATAGAAATGCAATATTGCTACAAACAATGCGGAATAAGTAAGTGCTCGAGGCATTTACTCTGATTACATCGACTTTATGAAAAACACATTCAGCCTGAGCAATGGAATTCACTAAATTAGAGACTGAGGCTTGTTTTGTAAATGTGTTTTCATTGAGGCCAGTCAGTGATTATAATCACGACTACCTCTCTTCCACTTGTGCTTCAGCTATAGGGGTTTACATTCTGAGGATTAAAGGAGTTCAATCCCAGACACCGAACCGCAGGGTATTACAGTGTTCCCAGGCTCTTTACCTCCATACGACATGAGAAAAGGTCAAGTCATAACAGCGACAATGTGAGGTCATCATTGTAAGTAGAAACTAATCATAAAATGTGACGCTCCATTTATTACCATCATCCCAGACTAGCCATACAACAACTCCCAGTCAGCCAATATTACCTGTATATTGCAATCTAATCATATTCACACAAGACTTGACTTAATGAAGATGAAACTGAATACACTAAGGAGCATGATTACTGCCAGTGAAATGTTTAGAAAGCTTTACTAACTGGTATATATCAACAGATGTGCATATGATATGTATAACATAAGTTATTACAAAGCATGTAGCCTCAATGCTCATTGGTCAATTTGGACCTTCCAGAGGTTGATAGTTCTAGATAAGAGACCACTGCTAAGGAGAGCAGAGATTAAGGGACTATGTGCAGTCATATCAATCCGCAGAAAGAAGTCTGGTCAATTTAACATCAGCTGTGGACATTAGTTTCCTCCATTAAAAACACAGTGGGATATATTTTGAATATTTATTGTATATTTGTGGTGAGCAGGAGACTTTAGATTAAAGATGGCTAAATGGTCCCCAGTAAAAATAAGAAAACTAGCTCAAAAGAAGGAAAGAAGTTAAAAGACACAGCGCTGGACGTCAGTGAAATCAACAAAATAAGACAGACAGGAGTTTAACTAACAGGAAAATGGTATGGGCTCTTCTTGACATAATCTAACTAATTTCCTCATTGCATTTATATTTTAATTAAAAAACAGCGACTACTTTTGCACACAACATTGTATATGTGATAGTGATACTCTATTGATTGATTCTTATTTTTAACATGTGCAATTCCTTGTTTATCATGCTGCTGTAACAAAACAATTTCCCAATTTGGGATCAATAAAGCAAGCCTTAACTTATCAAATAAGATGATATACAAACGAGATTTCTCATAGTTGGAGTATCATGATGTTTTTGAAAACAAGTTATGAAAACAAGCCTAAGGTAGAGCCAGCAGCTGTGAAGCTGCTCTCAGGCACAGCAGAGAATCAAGCGTAATGCTTACATCAGCACACTCACTTGCTGATGAAAAGCAGGTAATATTTACCAGGGTTGCCAATGTCAGTGTGCTAACATTAGCTTTTTCCCACCTAACACAAAATACAGCTTAGGCGGATGGCAATTACTTTAGCAAACATTGGTTCATAAACCAAAGTTTGGGACTAATTAGAATTTAGCCCCTAACGGCAATAAAGGAAAAGTGATGGAATCAACAACTTCTGAAGGTAATGGGTATAGTGAACTGCAGAACTACAGTAGCTACACTGACAATATTGTTCAAACAGTGCCCCCATGACAGAATATATATAGCTGGGCTCCACCACCGACCCGTCAGCAGCAAAGACTCGAGTACAGGACTTACACAACGCCTTTTAAAGCAGCCTCAGGCCCCATTTACACGGGAACGCAAACGAAACAAATTCAATATCAAAAAAGTATTCCGTTCATACGGATACGGCTAAATAAACGTGTCCCTACACGAGAGCGCTCGACCCGCTGGAGAAGCTGTAGTACATATGCCGGGCCTGTAAGTGGCGCTGTACTTCCGCCACAAAATGCACCAAAAGCAGCGAAGAAGACCCCTGAGCATGGTTGCCCTTCTGTTTATTCTCTGTGGATTTAGCAACATCTAGTTCATGTAGTTCTCCATGTCCACTTGTTGCTGATGGTTGTGGTAGAGGAGCTGTAGATTTTGCACTAACATCTGTAGCATGGTCAGTAGCTACTGACAGTAGCTACTGACCATGCTACAGCAGTGAGCAGCAGAGCTGGGGAGAGGCGTTTTAGGGGTCCGATTCCGCGGTTCCGTTGCGGCCTCGTGTGAACGAACGGGCTATACGAAAGAGAAAAGTAACGGATACAACCCGTTTCGTTCCCGTGTAAACAGCACCTCAGTGTTGTGGTGACACTATCTGAAATTAGCATGGACAGATCTGCAAGGAACTAAACTAGCCTACAGGGGTCAAGTGGGAACAAACATCTGAACCAAAATACACCTGAGACACTGTAAAGACCCTATTCCTAACCTTAACCCATACAATGAATTGGCCTTGGTGTATAATGGTGCAAATGGCACATGTCATATTGTTTGTGAATTGTATATGCACAAGTAGATGCATGATACTGATGGTCGGTAAAGCTCTTTACATCTCCTGATGTGCTTGTGAAATAACGAGAACAGCCGAAAATGATCATTACATGTCATTGTCATTGTCATCCACAGTCAGATCCTCTGGATCAAAATATAGCTACATGTAACTGTTTGATTGAATACGTTATTAGACAGAAATGCAAACAGCACAGGTACATTACTGTAAATTCCCTTAGCTCATAGTAAGTATCCATTAGCTCACACACGCAAATACGTGATGATTTAACTAACACTGCTATTAGTCACGGTTGTTTGTTGTTAAACCCACCGCAGCAACCTGCCACACTGCTCACCAGCAGCCTGTGTAGTCTCACGTAGTCAGACCCACCGTTGACTTCATCAAAATAAAAATATTTGTAAAAATAATGTGGTTACCTACCGTTTGACCTCCCGCTTCAGATGGAAATGTCAGTCACGGCATTATTGAGGCGCTGACACAGACGTTTCACGTTTACGTTTCACGTTTACTTTTCGATTTCTCACCTCACCATCCGCCCAGCTCCCTCCACAGTCTTTGGTCAACTGTCTCCACGCCATAAAAACCTGGATGACAGCAAATCTACTCAAACTCAACAGTAAGAAGACTGAGCTCATGGTTGTGGCCCCCAAAGCACTGCTCCGGAAGGTTGGGGATCTCCTCCTCCACATTGACGGCTGTTCCATCTCCCCGTCTCCCGAAGTCCGTAACCTGGGTGTCATCCTTGACTCCACTCTCTCATTTCAGTCACACATCAAATCCGTCACTAAGTCTGCCTTCTATCACCTCAGGAACATCTCCCGTCTACGACCATCACTCTCTGATTCCGTGGCCGAGACCCTCATTCATGCATTCGTCTCCTCCCGGTTGGATTACTGCAACGGAGTCCTGTTCGGGGTTCCCAGTAAAGCCCTGGACAGGCTCCAGTATGTGCAGAACTCGGCTGCCAGGGTGCTCACTCACACCAAGCCCTGGCAGCACATCACCCCCACCCTGATCCACCTACACTGGCTCCCAGTCAAGCACCGTATCACCTATAAACTCCTTCTTCTGACTTACAAATCCCTCCATGCCCTCGCCCCCCAATACCTGTCTGACCTTCTCCGCTACCACACTCCATCCCGGAAGCTAAGATCATCTGGACAGGATCTCCTCTCCACCCCCCGCACCAGGTTGCGGACTTTTGGTGACAGAGCCTTCAGTGTGGCATCCCCCACCCTCTGGAACTCTCTCCCCCCCGAAATCCGCAGCGCCCCAACCCTGGACATTTTCAAAAAAGCCCTCAAAACGCACCTTTTTACCAAGGCTTTCGCCACTGTATAGTTAGTTTAATAGGTTTATTTTTCCGCTACTTCCCCCCCCCCCCACCCCCTTAACCTGTCTGCCTTTTTTCCCCTACTCCCCCCCCCCCCCTACCCGACTTGTAAAGCGACCTTGGGTTTCCTGAAAGGCGCTATAAAAATATTATTTATTATTATTATTATTATTGCAACTCAGCAGGTAGTTGCAATGATTTGGATTTGAACTTTAAGCTGTATAAATTGTTTAAATCATACCACACTAACCTAACCTTGCTTGAACATCCCTCTCTGTGGCCCTCTCCACCATCCTGTCTGTGCACTTCATCTTATATTCAAGAAATAGTGCAGTTGTGGGTATTATTTTCGAGTGCTGTTCTCGACCCTGACCCTTTTATTGAGTTGAGTTTTATTGATTCTCTTTTTGTTATTCTAGTATATGTTGGTCAAGTGGGGAAGCAGTATGTCAACATTAAAGAAGAGTATGCTTCACCATCTTGTTTTTTTTAAAGATGATTCACTGCACAGAATAGTAGTTGACATTCCACCGGCTTTGCTTTCGCATCAAAGAGGATGGCTGATGTGTTTTTGTGTTTGCTCACTATACCCATCTGTCCCATCAGCCCTAAAACAGAGGGGAAATGAGAGATTTAATGAAAGAAACGGTGCCATTGATCCACCTTTTATTCTAATGGGGGAACAGATCACAGTCAATTATAAGTCTTCTCATCTTGTTGTTTAAGAGGGAGGCAGAGGGAGATGTGGGGGGCAAAGGAGAGGGGATGTTTGGCAGGTCTTTTGAGAGATTTGCCACCCAATCTATGTATTCTTGGCTAATATTGATCCTCACAGCTTTATAATCAGCAGGTCGATGTCATCTAAAGCTTACTGAAACACAGCCAACAACAGCATTAGTGGCAAGGTTTTAATGCAACTAAGGTCCTGAGAGATCACACACGGTTTTTTCTTAGCATGGCCTCATACAAACATCTAAAAGGTTCAATAGTTTAATTATACATTTGAATATTTCCCGTCGTTGTGAACAGGAATCCAAGCTGTTTTATAAAGTGTGACTGAAAAAGTAAGTTTACAGATGGACTCAAAAAAGGAAAGACTTATTTTCATACATTAATTACAATCAACAGGAGAGATCACATGCTAAAATTGTTTGAATTAAAATTGCATACAAAGAGAGCCACTTTAAGAGCTGCCAAACATCCCCTCTCCTTCGCCCCCCACATCTCCCTCAGTACACATTAATATGTAATTATTTGTATTTAATTAAAGCAACATTTCATAATAACCTGCTAGGCGGGTAATTTACGATGTTTTAAATACAATACATTGTTTTAATTGCCTTCATAACAGCGGCCATTAATTCAATAATAAACACTTTGTTGAGTTATATTAATGTTTATCTTAACTTCAGTAGTACTTAAATCAGAAACAGTAGAGTCATTAAGTTGTTCAAAAATAAAGTATTTATTTCTCTCTACATATTTTATCTTTTACATTGAATATATAAAATCTGATAAGGAGCTTTTATATTGATCTTAATGACTTTGTACAGAGTAAATAAATAATTCAACACTTTATGATAGCAATTTATGTTATCGTCTTTCACAGTTAATCTCAGGAAATATGTGATCTCTGGAATAGATGAATTAACACAATGTTTAGTGTAGAAAAATACCGCCTATGGAATACAATGGAGTATAATTTGAATGCAAACCTATTTCTTTTCTACTGACTGAATACTGTTTCTTTCCCGAAAAACTGACTAATGCTTAATTCATTGATTTTTCCACCCAGCTGGTCACGGTGGTTTCATATTCACAGAAAACTGAAATGACCAGAGATACTGAGTGAGGAACAGACAACAGAATCAAAGTGGCTGTTGCTGTTCCTCGTTCAGAAAGAGACAGTTGTGATGCTGCTGAGGTGCATCAGCAGAGACAGGGGTTGCAGTCGAATTGTCCAAAAATCAGCTCCTATCGTCTATTCCTTGACCTCCGTGTGAAACGTCACAGGGTTAAGGAATAGTGGATAGGAGAATTCAAAAGGACTTAGGAGAAGAGACTGCGGTGCTTTGAGAATCCAACTTGCACTATCAACGTATTTATGATGCGCCAGCGGACGGCATTAAAAGTGCGTCTGCTGCTGTGGGTAAACCACAGTTTTCTATACAGCGGACCACATGGATGTATAATAAGGAACGACGGACTACTGTAAACTCACCTAGATATATTGTACTGTGCTCTCTTTTATGCTTTAAGAAAGTGGACAACAGAGAAACTATGTTCTTCACGACCAAGGTTGGAATTGAAATAAAAAAGTGAAGTGAAACTTATGCTCGTCACCCTCTCCCTCCGGTCCACATTAATCCATATGATCCCAATACGCATCTTGTATGAAAAGATCTTAAAATAAATACAAATGTATTTATTATAAACTTGTTAGTCCTTAATCTATCAATGTGTATATCACCAGTCAAACATGTTTAAAGTGTAAGAAACCCCACAGCTCAGTAAACACTGTGAGACTTTATTTGATCATATCAGGAAAAAAGTTCATATTTCTCCTTTTGATATTATAGTATTGAACGTTCAAAATAAAGCACTAAAAGTTACCACATACATTTTAAAATGCTTAATAAGCACCGTAACTTTCATGATATAATTTCTCGGTTACGATCGGTTGTTTCCGTGAACGGCCACTGAAGTATTTTCGGGTCATTTCCCTCCGTCAGGAAGGTTCCTAAACTAAACTGACAATTCGACCACAACCAGCTGCTGTGGACAGACACACCTGAAGAAACTCTCCAAGATAAACACGCATTGCTTTTTGGATGAATCCTCTGAAGTGTAAAACCAGTTCAATAGGCTGAGTCATAGGGGTTTGTATTAGAAACGCATGACCCCTCTCTAAAGCCAGAGCAAGGAGAGGTGGTGTGCTTTTAATGGAAGATAACTGTAAACATTAATTTGTCATGTAATACTATCAATGATTCATGTGAAGCCGACAATTGAGCGGCCCCAACCAAGCAAGGAGGCAGAACGTCCAAAAATATAACCCGGTGTGGGCTTTTATTAAACTCGAGCACAGGACACAGCCTCAATTTTGCTGTTCCCGTGAGCACAGTCACCAGCCACAAGGACCTCACACACCTCTCCCAAACAGAAAAACCCCAGAGCCTAAATACACACAAAAAGCGGGAGGCGCCGAAAAGCGACTAATTTGCATCACTGCTAAATACATACACTAATCAATCAACAAGACACAGGTGAGGGGGGAGGAGACACCACAGGGCACCAGGTGAACACAATCAACCACAATGAAGCTATACAACCCGTAACGGAGGCCGAGATCTATGGGCCCAGAGATCACCTCCATGACAATTCAACAGGTAGCCTACTAAGGCCCCGGCCACACAAGGACGAAAACGGCTAAACGCATAGGATTATCGCAAACAAGCTTCCGTCCACACGCAATATTCACCGGATAGTGTCTGTCCACACGAGACAGCTCCATTTAGCTCCAACCGCTGGAGAAGCTGCAGTACATATGCAGGAGCCTGTACGTGGCGCTGTAACTTCCTCCACAAAAGCAGCGAAGAAGCATGGTTGTCATGGTTGCCCTTCTGTTTATTCTCCGCGGTGGGGGCCAAGGGAACCGGGCAGAGTTTTTCGCCAGTCAACGTGTATTAAAGTTTAAATCTTCCGACAAAATTATAAAAGTGCCGGTCAAAGGTCTTCTTTGTTATTTATTGAGCTTTAAAAACAAATGAATAACGACTCTATATAATATAATAATAAATACACGGAGCCTCTCTTTTTCCACCCTCTCTTTGGACAGCGTCAGTGTCTGTTTCATGCAGCAGCTGATCCAGTAATGAGTGACCCGGCCGACAGTAAAAAATAAACATATTTATAACTAGTTTAGGTAGTTTGAGAGGTGTCTCCGTCCTGTCAGATTAGACTTCACTCGCGTTTATGTCCATATCGAGAGAAAGATAAATAATCTGAATTCAGTGTGCAGTTTACTTTGACGCGGGGGTGAGCAGCAGAGGTGGGGAGGCGGGGCTATTGCCTCATCATTATCAGAAAATGATTGTATAGGGCGTACACACGGAGCGGTTTGACCCCCCAGAGCGGTGCGTATGCCGTTCTATCCACCTTGGGACCCGTTATCGTTTCCGCAGTCGTTTAGTGCCGTATTCGGCCGTCCTCGTGTGGCCGAACGGTCTATATGACACTAAACAGTAACGCAAACGACCGTTTTCGTCCTCGTGTGGCCGGGGCCTAAGAGTCCCTGTGAACATTATGGGTTTTATGATTCAATGAATGCTACTGTAGATTGCTAAAGAGTAGACCGGCTATGGGTTAAAATAGTATATCCCACTTTATAGTCAAAAGTAGGGCTGCTCAATTAATCGTATTTTAATCGCAATTACGATTTTGGCTTGCAACGATTATGAAAACAACATAATCTAAATAAAACGATTATTTATTTTTATTTTATTGGTTTTTCAGTTGAATTTTACTTAAAGTTCAGGGTAATCAACTGTTAAAAACATACTGTTCACATTTTTTTTTTCAATAAATTGATGTTTTCAAAGTAAATGAATAATCGTTTTTAATAATCGTGATATCAATTATTGACCCAAATAATCGAGATTATGATTTTTGCCATAATCGAGCAGCCCTAGTCAAAAGTTATTCAAAAACTTTAAAGCCCCCTTTTTGGTAGCTATAGTAAAGATATCCTAGTGTCTCTTTCAGAGGTGTAGCACCACTTTGAGCTGGATGCTAACATTAAGATGCTAACACAATGCCACCATGATGTTTTTGTTGGTAATCAGCTCTAAACAACGTACAGTATAGCTGAGGATGATGGGCAGGGCCGTTTCTAGCTTTTTGGGGGCCCTATGCAAGATGCTGTTTGGGGGCCCTAGTTTTGACAGTTTTTTAACTACAATGGGGGGGATTCCGAAGCCTTTAAGATGATCTGTGGAGATGCATCAATCTGTTACACTTTAATAGGAAAACAGGCTAATTTCACAAAAACCAAGCAATTGAAAATGATAAAAAACGATATTAAAAAGGTTAACAATAAGGCTCTTCTATGTCAATAAATGCAAGAGATGCAGCATTTTCTCAACAATGTTTAATATACATTTTTCATCTTCCTCAGACGTCACTCATTGGCTGACAGCCAATGAGTGATCGTTGGGCTGTCATCCCATGATTTGGACTTTATTACCCCAAAAACCCAAGCCACAGCTTTGCTATCATTGCAGTTTAGTCGTGTTTATATCCTACATTGGATTTGTAAGCATATTTTATTTAGCCTTTATTTATACAGGTGTAGATCTCATTGAGACACAAGGTCTCATTTTCAAGAGAGACCTGTCAGTGGTAACACTTCCACACAAAGTTACAGACAGACAGGACACTAAACACAGAGGCAACACTAAAATACAACATCGTAAAAAAGTAGTCATTAAAATCCATATACAGTCAGATATAGCAGGTGCAAACACCCACAGATGATTTCTCCAGCTTTTTTAAAATGAGTTTAAAATCCGTGATGGGTATCAAAGTGGTCAGCTTAAGTTCCTGCTGAAGTGTGTTCCAGGTCGAGGGGGCAGAGTATGATATGGCTTTTTTCCCAAGCACCGTGCGTACTGAGGGGACGGACAGAGTGATGTAATGTTGAGATCTTAGTCTATAGCTGTACTGTTTGTGTGACATGTAAGTAGATATGTAGAGGGGTAGCAGTCCAAGCATAGCGGTATAGATCAGTTTGTACCAGTGCAGTGATCTGCGCATTGATAATGATGTCCAGTTGACTAAAGCGTACAGCGTGCAATGGTGTGTGAGGGGTTTACAGTTGGTTATGAACCTCAGAGCCCCATGGTAAACAGCGTCCAGCAGATGAAGGGAGTGAGCTGAGGCGTTCATGTACACAACATCCCCGTAGTCCAAGAGCGGCAAATATGTAGCAGCTACAAGCCGTTTCCTCGCACTTGTGGAGAAGCAGGCCTTATTTCTAAAAAATAATCCCAGCTTTCATTTCAATTTCCTTAAAAGATTGTCAATGTGTGGTTTGAAGCAGAGATTTTCATCTATAGTGATGCCGAAGTATCTGTAGGTGTTAACAGCTTCAATGGGGTTATGCTGTGCAGACATGATGCAGGGAAGAACAGTTGGTAACTTTTTCTTATTGGAAAACAACATGACTTTTGTCTTATCTGAATTTAACACCAACCTAAGGTGGAACAGATGTGACTGAAAAGTGTCAAAAGCAGACTGCAGACGTTCAAATGCAAGGGCAACAGTGCTAGCACAACAGTACACAACAGTATCATCTGCATATAGATGTACAGAGGCATCCATACTTTGACCCACATCCTTTATATAAATAGTAAAAAGGGTCGGTCCCAAGACCGAATGCTTCACCGAACACACAGTGGCGACTGGTCATTAGGGGCAGCCCCACCTAGTGTCAGCAGAAAGTATTACAAATAATGATTACAAAAAATGGCAAAAAATAAATAACAAAATATATAACATATATTTTAAGATCATGGTTAATCATCTGATTCGTCTGTACATTGCTGTTTTAGTCTGTGTTCTTCTAATTAGTGTCTACAGTGTGTGCCTATTGAGCTGTTTAGAGCCATGTGGGACAAAACCCGATCATGCCCCTCCCTCTTACTGTCTAAGTGAATGGTGACTGTAAAAACTACACTGCGCATGCTCAGAGTATTGTCCTATTTAATGTGTGTGGCAACAAAATAATGACCATAGAGGCATAGAGCTGCCATCCCCACCATACGTCATCTCACATAATTCAGAGCTGATTGGCTGTAAGTACGTGTGCCGCGAAAAGTGTGGTGTGTGAAGAGGAGACGAGAGACGCGTCCTAAAAACCGGAAGGAAGCTGCGCATGGGTTCCCTCCACAAAAAAGCAATGATATTTCTCCATGGGATTTTAGAAAATAGCTCAAAATAAGATCTGTGGGAAACGTACCTGTTAGATAAATGCACGTTTTGTTCAGCCGGATAATATCCACATGTCTACCCTACTTTTATATAATCTATCGATTAGATTTATGATAGACTTTTGAAACTACAAGAAGATAAGGAGGACTTTTACAAAAAAGTAATAGAGATTTTTGTCCAGAAGGATAGGCAAATGGACTTCATCTTCAAGTCAAGGTAAGACCGCAATTTTATTGAAAATGGGATCTTACTAAGAGAGAACAATTCAATATTTAAATGATCAAATTAAAACATTTTGGGTATCCTTTTGTTGAACTGTCTGTTTAAAATTAATCGAAGCATCAGACAAAAAAAGTTTTTGAAAATAATATTATATTTTGATTTAGGTCAAAATATAATATTTGTAAACCTGAAGAGTCAGAGCCTCACCAGCCATGAACCTCCCTGCAGAAGCTTATACATAGACATCTACGTTTGTTGTGCCCCACCACTTTTGTACATATAAAAACGCCACTGCGAACACAGGAGGGGGCTTGGCTGTCTACAAATAAAGACGGCTCATTTGAATTCTCCCCAAATATATTGAGTCTGAACCTGAACTTTGAATTATCTGCTCCCATCATAATCTTGGCGATCTTGTTAAAATTGTGAATGCAGAATTAAAAATACTATGTAACTGGTTTGCAGTTAATAAATTATCCCTTAATGTGGCCAAAACAAATTACATGTTATTCAATCTGAGAGTAGAAATGACTGCATTATACAGATTTGCAATACAGAGATAGAAAAAGTTGGTGCATGTACATTTTTAGGACTGCTTGTTGACGAAAAACTCAATTGGAAGCACCATATCAATTATGTACAAAAAATATGACTAAACTGTCAAAAACAATAGGTATTTTGTATCATACTAAGAACATTCTTGAAGAAAATATACTCTTTATAACAGTCTATTTCTCCCTTACCTTTACTACTGTTCCGAAATATGGGGAAACACGTACTCAACAAATCTACAAAAAATAATAACATCCCAAAAAAAAGTATTACGAATAGGAAGAAACGGCCCTGATGATGGGAATGCACGGTCATGGTAAAAAGTGTTCAGATTATTGTGCAAGCAGAGCCAAAGGATCCCTGAAGTTGACAAAATTCATCTTGAGAGGGAATTAAAATTATAAGCATATTTACAGGACATAAATGGTGCTAGAAGTAAAGTCAGGGGGTTACTAAGGTTCTTTGGATGCATAGGCTCCATGAAAGTTCGTGCAAATCTATTGAATAGGTGAGAAATTTGAGTCTGGACAAAAGCTGCAACAACACTTGTGCTACATTACTGATCATTTGGTGTAGAACATTCTTTCTTGTTACACCTAAGGTGTGATAACACCTTACAAGGTGTAGCACAAAACACTGCGCCCCACACATACCCACATGATGAGAACTCAGTGCTCAAAAAGCCTAAAAATAGAGTCGTCGTCCCCACTCGTTTTACACCTTACAGAGCTTAATGGGAAACATTCAGTGTGGACAAAATGACATGTCACCTGCACTGAATTATGGGACAGCAGCAGGCAGCAGCCAACTGAACATTATTTTCTTTTGGAAAGCTGAACAAAATTGACCAACTGCTGAGTGTAAGCAATACAAAAAAGTCCCTTCAGTCATTTTATTTTGGCAAATTTAAATGTCATGAAAAAAGTAAGATTACAGTATAAACTTTATTTTATTTTTCTTCCTTGTAACAGGCTTACACATTTCCACCAACTTGAATAACACCAATGCTCTGTCTCCCTATCAATTACTTGTATGCTACCTTAATTCCTTAATCCCACATAATCCTTTACATTTTTTTGTGGCCCTGTTCATGTATGAAGCATGCATATCAACTGAAAACATAATGCTGACTTAACAATACTTTAAATACTCAATGCTGTATTTACAACAAACCTAATGTACAATGTTCTAATGTCTCAGCCTGCCTTAGTTCAGAAGTATATATCAGATGGATAGAGAGGCCGAAAAGTGATAGACTAATGTGAAGAGATTATTCAGAAAGTGACAGTTTAATAATCTCTGCTGCTACCATTTCTTGAAAGCATTTTAAAAAAATGCTCTCTTTAAAAAAGTAGCGCAGGAGGAACAGACTGAGCAGAGAGAAAGGGAACAATGCAGGGATTATGTGTTGAGGAGAGTACATCCTTACTTGTAGAAACTTCTAGAGGTATTTTTATCGACAGCAGGTTGAGTGGCCGTTGCTCAGTCACATAAATGTGTTCTCTTTCATTCACTCTCCTTTATTTGTGGCTCTTACAAGACAGATATTAAGAGTATAATCTGTTGGCTTTCAGCTCAGGAGCTAAACCAGTCGTACATGCAGATTCCTCTTTCATACGGCTGTGTGTCGCTTTACTGCCAGCAGCCTGACACACAATGTGCACAACCCATTGCCCACTAGCATTTCATTTCTATTTTCACTCATTGTAGACACTAGGGCAGGGGTGGCCAACCAGTCAGAGGTTAAGAGCCACATTTTTCTATGTTACTGCAAAGAGCCACATCAAACACACAGTCACTGATACCGCTTGTTTCAGTTTTTTGTTTTCTGGAGACAAGATTTCAACCACGTCACTGATGCATTTTTGTGGCATTGGGATATATATTTTTTAAATCCTCTGGAGCAGAGAGGAGCTGTGGATTATTGTTATTGATTAATGCATCAGTGTTTCTTAGGGTCAAAAACACTAAACTCACAACTTCAAATGAAAGCGTTTAGTTTATTTAATAAAAGAGCACATGTTCAATGTGAAAAGTGACAGTAGTTATAGATTATTTGCAATTTGGTGCGATATATATATTTAAAAAAAATTATATATATTTTTTAAACACCTTGAATTTCAGGGGGGGGCGCGGGGCTCCGTTGGCGGGGTGCAGCGCCCTTCCAAGACAATGGTAGGGGAAACACTGGATAGTAGTGTTTAATCATAGGTTTCCCCCCCCTCAAAAAGTGATTGGTTCACTGCATCGCAGGTATTATTGTGATTGGCTCTTGGGCCACATCAAAATTAGACGCGCTGTCATCCTCTCATACTGACACCTGACACCACACATACACACGTAGGGAGAGCCGGGACGAAAGTAACACGGGACGAAAGTAACACGGGACGAAAGTAACACGGAACGAAAGTAACGGAGCAATTTTATCCGAGCCCAAACAACTTTGACCGGCCAAATTACGTCAGAATTATCAGCATTCAATACTTAACAGACCTACTAAATATCAGGTTTAACTGTCGTGTTGTCACGATACCAACATTTTGGTTTCGATACCAAGTCAAGAATTGCGATTCCGATTATTTTTCGATACTTTTCTTAAAAAAAGGGAAACAGTCTTAAATGTAATTATTGTGCTTTATTTCAGACCAGAACCAGAACCATAACACAACCTTTAAACAATGAGAACAATAAATACAATAAATGACAAGAATTCGTATTAAATAAAATTAATACATTTCTTACAGACAGGCCTCGTGGTGTCCGTAGGCTTGCCCTCACTGTCAGAGATATAGCTAAAATACTTCCACATTTCGCTTCTGGCGTCTTTTTTGTCAACAAGCCGAGGGGCAGCGGCAGTTGCACTCCCACTTGCAGCCATGCTTCTCGTTTTCTCACATGCTCTGGCAACTAGCGCGTGCACGAGAGCGGGGAGGCACTTGAGCGTGCTTTAGAGGGGCGGGACTGCAGGCACGGCTGCAGAGCAGGGAGTGGAAGCAGAGCGCTGAACACACACGGCTCTTATTTAAACGGCGCTTTCTCACCGGAGTACTTTCCGCCGTCATTCTTAAACTGAGGAATCGTAACGTTTTTAACGGCAGGGTATCGCGGTATACCTTTCAAGTATCGGTACACCGTGCACCACTAGTCAGGAGTCAGTGTCTCTCCCCCAAACTCACACATATAAAATTCAATATGAACTGAAGAGCCGCATGAAACTAGGCAAAGAGCCGCATGCGGCTCGAGAGCCGCAGGTTGGCCACCCCTGCACTAGGGGAATAGAACTTGTCTCCATCCTGTTGCTCACCGCAGTTAGCAAATGTTGAGAGCTGATGTGTCTTCAGCATTGCTGTTTTTCCAGCCTCCATGTTTTCCCAGTTTGAAATGGCATCACTCTGGAGGAAAGCTGCCACTTTATACTCTGCAGGAGGTTGGAGAGATGTCACCTACTCAAAGTGCCGTGGCTGATGGGAGAGGAGGATTTATGAGAGGACAGCATCCGGCACAGAAAGCATGTGAGTGTTAGGGTGGCAGGGGGGTGGGGTGAAGGTGTGTGTGCAGAGATACCATATGTAGCCCTAAGGGCTTGTCAGCCACATCACACTGTTGTACTTTTGAAATCAAACATCTTAAGGAAGTTTGAGAGTGTGAATAAAACAATGATGCCGTCACAATGAATCCTCATCAGTTACAATCTATCAGAGTGAGCCGTATGTTTCTGAACAGGTTATTATGTGAATATTTGATAGCACTGAACGTTGCATTCAGATATTTAAAACAACATATTTCATAGTCGAGTATCAAAGCATCAAGAATGAGCCGAGATAAATATTGGGATTCGGGTGTGCTATAGTCTAGCTTAATCATCTTCAGATTGATTTATAACATATTCATTTATCATATCCAGCGGACAGCTCAGATACTGCCAGAGGGAGCAACACACACACACTCTTCGTCTTCACTTGATTAAGTTGTGGAAGATGGATTCAAGGCTCTACCTATGCTTTTATTAAACATTTGAATCGTCTTTTAAGGAATGAAGCTTTGAATGTCAATCAATTGTAATCATATTTCATGATACTGTATCATCACTATGAAAAAATGAGAAAAGAGATTAGATTTTTGTTATTTAGATGATATATATGTATTTTATAGTGCTGCTACATTGATGTTATGCAAAAACAGCTTGAAGCTAAATATGAAATTAATTGAAAGAAAAACTGTGAATTTTTGATTTATTACATCTATTCTTTTTCAATAGATTTTGTCTTTTGTACTTTACAATGCTCTGGAGTTCTATACAAATATTTGGATCAAACAAGTCGGAAACAATCCTACCACCACTGTAATCTTGTTATACAAATAGTATAATACAGATGAATAGAGAGCCTTATCTTAATCTGCAAACCTCCATAAATACTGGGTGTAAATTGACACATTTCTTTTTTTGTTAGGAGGTATGCAGTGTGCATATCATCCACACTTCCTCTAAAAAGCACCCTTACTTATCTTTTTTTAATGATGTGGAGGACAGCTCCCTTCCTTTACAGAAGTGCTATTCTTTCTTTGCCAGAACTATTTCGATATGACATTTGAGGGAAAAGGTCAGACAGGTGAAGAGTTATCATTAGCTAACATGAGAGGGACATCACTGAGGACTGATCATCGCGGCATGAAGTTCCTTTAATAATTAAGGGTTACTGTTGAAGCTGTATGTACTCTACAGGGTTGGGTTTTTTGTTGTTGCTCATGTTCTAGAGACAGGAAGTAAAAATAGCAACATGCATACAGCACCGCAAGGTAGAGTGGAGACAAGCAACATCCAGAATGAAAACACCCGGGCAGAGGGAGGCCTATATGTAAACATCCTGTAACACTATGGAGGTGGTGGTGGAAGTTTTACTGAGAAATGGTAACTTTTTAATGATTATTCATCATGGTTTCTCCTTTCTCCAATCACTGTTTACAACAGCAAGTACTTTTTGAGAGACACATAATGCCATGAATACATTTTCTTTAAAATAATGAGGAGATATTGAATGAACCATAAATATGCAAACTGGTCGTCGAGAATCAATGTATTTTTCTACATTATGTGTTCCGCTTGTAGCAACCAGAGTTAGTGTTTTCATGTTGATTCTTAAGTACTCAAAGCACGCAACTTCGTGGTTAAAAATTGACAAACTCCAGTCAATTTAAGTACAAAACATTTAATCATTTTTTTATATTATCTTCTTCTAAACTTGCCCAACGTGCCTTGTAAGTGTAAACCCTGGTCCTTCACTTAGTATGTCCCAGCTAACCACATACTTACACATTTAAACCTGCTTCCCTCAGAAATTGATGCCATTGAACATTATATACTGTAAGGCTGCACACAGCTGTATATCTCTTTAATCATACAAAAAGATATGTCCATATTTTTTTACTTTTTCTATTGTACCTTACATTTTTTCTATTCTAAATTAAAAAAAAATAGAAAATTAAATCTACATTTTAATACATTTTTTAAGAAATAGGCCAAATCCTTTGAACGGGAAACCTGGAAAAAACTGATTGTGATTTGAATTGTACTACTAAACCATTTTCCATTGACTTTCTTTTTAATCTTGCTGTCTCTAAAATGTAAATGTGATCCGTCAGATGACACCATTAGATTTTAAGGTTAAACCAAAGAAAAGAAAATATCAGTATAAATGTTTTGTACTGATATTTTCATAAATGTTGGTCTTGATTTGCCATCTTAAAATACTTATTTTCTTCTGAAGTCGGACAATCTCAATTCAATTTCCTGATATGCTATTTATGGCCATAAATGCATATGTTTGCTCAGAGATGAAAGTACCATTGTTTCATTATTCATGGGTGGTCCTGAACAATCTCTGCTCTAATTAGCTAACTCACATAAACTGCTGTGACACGGTTATTTTTATTTGGATCAATCATAAGTTACTGTAAGCAATGCTGACACATTCATATATCACATATTAATACACATGACGTCTAAGATCTTTAGTAATTACCAAAGGGAAACATATTTACACACAGCCCTGTCAAATAAATAAAGGAGTGGCTGCATTAAGCGCTATATTATTTACTCCTTTTTTGCTAAGTTTCACTGTGCCCGCCCCTCCCAGACTCTCCCCCAAGAGGCTGCCATTAATTCAGCACAGCCTTCTCAAAGCTTCATAAATGTTAATTAGATCCAAACATCATATTAGAATCTCTTCAGTGGCTTCCAAAGGGCTTGAACGCATGCATATGTATATGTGTATAGCTCCGAGGTATGTTTGTTTGTGTAAAAGTGTACGTTTAAGTTGCACGGCACTGTTACAACATGTGATCTTGTGATGATAGCTGGCCTATAATAACCCTGTCAGAATTAGAATCAGAATACAAGCTGGGACACATTATTTTTCCAGGAGTTTTTGAAAATAAATATTGGATGTCAAAACTAAGATCTAACATTGGCAACATTTTGAAATGTAAGGTAGTAAAAAAAGAAGCAAATATTCACATTTTTTTTAAGTGTATTCTACGTAAAACATGTCTCTTGAAGGAATATTTACTTTGTATTAATTTGTTTTTCAAATGTTTTATTTGTAAGTGACCTGAATTTCCCTACAGGGATCAATAAAGGTGAGGTCCATCTTATCTCATCTTTTCTTATCTTAATTGAACCTAGATTCACCCATGTCAACTAAAATATCTGCAAAAAAGAATAATATCCATAATATGGATACAAATATACACATCACAATGTGTCCTTACCTTCAACACCACGCTCTGGTCAAAGTTGTAAGCACTGGGCCGCCCCTCCAGGGTGGAGAAAGCCACGTTTCCTCCGGTCAGGGGAGAGATATCACTGAACTCATCGGTACATAAAGCATTCCTCTCGTCACCTCCTGGGCGAATGTACTCCTTGTCATCCTTCCCATAGGTCTTCCTGCAAGAGGCGCTGTAATACTGGTAAGGCAACCAGGTCCCATTCTGCTCCGTGCGCTTGTAGATGGCAAAGCTCTCCGGCCGACTGGTGTAGAATTTCAATCGTATATAAGTTATCTCGAAAGCCTTCCCTGTGGAAAACAGATATGATTAGCTCTGAATGGCATCATTGAAAGAATTACTGGTGGAACTAGATCCATTGTAGCTACACAGTCGGATCAGAGGCTGGTTATGTGAGAGACAAATACTGGAGGGTGATAGTTTAGGGCCCAGGAGCAAAAATAAAAGGAAAAAAAGACATAATTGCATTATAGAAATAAGGAAAACAATGGGGGGTAGGCTTAATTTCCCATGCCTCTTTGCAGGGTAAATGAATGTCATTCCTGCAGGACTAGAAGAATCCCAAGGATTATTTTCTCATTATACCAACCATAATGGGCCCCAGCAGTGGTGAAACATAGGTCAAAGGGAAAGAGAATTGTAAGACAAAATAGGTCAATGAGTGCAAAATCACAGGGGAAATGCCAGTGTTGTCCAATCACTGGTTAGGATGTAGTCTGATGCAACATTTGAGGTGCGACAGGAAAGGGATAGATCTAATCGATAGAAAAGTGATTTGTCAACCCACTAAAACACTAAGGAGTGCAATGAGAGGCTGAGGATTGCTTATAACTTAACATATCATTGATTGAATGATAGGTCAAAAATCGAAGGCAAGATTTTAGTCCACCGTACATTTGGTGCCTGGGGTAAAAAAACGAGACTTTTCATGGATTTTTATTTCGCCAGAAACACTGATTTGACTTCAATCTGTTTAAAAGTAAAATGGTTTCAGAGCACAATCTCATCTGGAAGAAGATCTGCAGTAAGCGAGGAGATATACCATATCCAGATTTGCATTTGAGTTGCTGTTAGGGGATTTAGCAGATCAAAATAGGTTTTCGTGTAATGGGTGTTGCATTGTTACTCGAAGAAATGTGAGCAAAGTCATTTAAAGCTTCGAAATAAGTGAAGGGAAGAATCTCCCAGGTATATGTTTAATTAAATGAGAAATGCATTGTGCTATCTTTTTTGCATATTGCATACGCAGATGGCTTGAATTAATGGGGGATTTTGCTTTATAATGTGGAAAACTGAAGAAGGAAAGTCATTGATTGCAACACAGCTGTTTGGTTTTGCAGGAATGTTGACATCTTCTTCCTAATCTCAGAGCAAACGAAGAATCGATGCTTCTCTTTTATCGAGTGGTGTCAATGTTTACTCACTGTGGGGTCGGACACTTCAAACAGTCATCTTGAAGCCATATTGCGGAGGCTTGCAGAGCTATACTTCCTGAATATAAACACGCTCACAGAATGTGCCAAATGTTGTGCAGCTTTACGGGGGATTAACTGGGCAGACACAAACTGAAGTCATATTGAGAACAGACTGAGGAGTAACATGTAGAAATCCTCCTAACAGGCTTCTTCATCGCGCTCTTGGGGATTTGTTTCTACATCATTAGACACTAAGTCTCACCCGCTCTGCAAATTCATCGAGGGATGCAATCCACTGGTACATTCATAATGACATCTGTTGCTTTTCTCTGATAGTCAGAGCTAGGCATTTCTGTCTCTTGTCTCTGCAGCGAGCTCTAATGGTATCTTTCCTTTAGGAGAGAACATTTAGCTTTCATTCACTCCCTGCATGAGGTGAGCTCAGCCCTGCTGGAACTGAGGCAAAAACATAAAAGAGGCAGAAGATGAAGCATTTGTTGAATATCCCATGATGCAATGCAGACTAATTGCAGAGGGTATTTGTATGTTGTTATGCGTAATGTTTAATGATTCGTGATTCATCCACCTTCAGGAGTGCATTCTTAATATATTCATTAGGGTTTAGGCTGTTGAATCGAAACCAAGCCAAGTAACACATAATATCTATAGATAAAATATACCTTAAGATAGAATTCACACATTAATCTTCACAGTTTCAACTCAGTTTATCACCTTCCTAGGTGTGACTTTACAGGGCTGATCGAGAATCTTGTAGCATCACAAATCCAACCAAAGCTGTTCATGTTGCACACCAATAAAAGGACTATTTGGACACAGAGATAAAGAGTAAAGACTATGAGCTGAGGACGTACAGCATCTGACCCTACGCCCAGTCACTAATGTCAACTCAACACAGCTGCCAAAGACCTAGACAGTTTGAGACTAAACTCACCACAAGTACTGTAGACTCAATATTTACAATCTGTTTACTCCCAGATGTTCGTGTTCAGCAAATGCACAGATGAGTGTATTTATCAGCTAATCACGCTGGGTCTTGGTTAACAAATGCAATAGAGTCGACAAGCGTCTTACAGAGAAATGTGTCGCAAATGCGCGGGAATCATTTGAGAGCCTCCTGCCAACTGTGGCAGACTTTTATCATTGTTTTACATCTGAGACAGGATGTTGTTTGTCTTTGACGGCACTGAATGAGAACCAGCTGCAGAAATCTCTGTGTGCTGTGTGTGTGTATCTCACAAAGTCTTTTTTTGTGGGAAAAACCTGACCCCAATTCCGTACCACCAAACCGCCCAGCATTTTTTTCTTTCTCCCCCCCTTCTTGCTCATTATGTTTTGTTTACTCCCCTTGAAGCAGCCCAGCTCCCCCTCTCTTTCTACACTTCCACAGACCCACTCTGACCGGGCTGCAATATATGTCCCTGCATCCCACCGCTGTGTTTATCATCCCAGCTTTCGCCTGCATTCCCTTTCAGAGAGAGCTTGTTTTGTTTGGAGAGGCAAAAGAAAACAGTAATGTTGGAGTAACCCCCCACCAGCAACCCAGATGGATCACAGAGCTTTTATACCGACCGAAAAGATGCCACACATCCGACATTCAGGGATGTGCAGTTACATAAGATGTTTTATGAAAACATAATCTTCGCTCTTTTTTTGGAATTATTAAGGCGCCAGGTTTAGAGAAACACATGTTTTGGAGTAGAACAGAGGGAGCAAAGGTCAATTCAGTCTGAGACAGACAGACATGTGGGTGTCGGGATTGTCTGAAGAATAACAGCCCTGCAGACAACCGGGAAAATACCTCTGCAAAAGTAACATTGGCTGCTTTCTCCAGGAAAAGATCTAGCCTGAGATTATAAACAGCAAAGCCTTTATAGCGTGGCATCTACTTGCTATTGGAAATCAATATGTTCTATTTGATGGAGCGACTTCTGGCCTTCTGAGCATGTGATATAACAGTTCATTTTCAACTTGTGTCGTCATTTTGTCCCTGTTTCTTGTTTCTTTGAAGAAAAGCTCTTTGATGGGGGTCTCCTCCCTACAAAGGGGAGGAGGAGGGAGGACATTTGACCTGTCATGGAAATGTCTAGTTTGGACAGAGTCTTCACTGACTGATTGATGGATGTCCAAACACACCTTATCTTTAAGCTAGTTTGAAACTTTGCTGAAAAGGTGTAAAAAGTACTCAGATCTTGTACTTAAGTTAAAGTAGAAATACCAGAGTGTATGAATTCTCTGTCACAAGCAAAAGCAGAAAAGCATTAGCATCTAAATATACTTAAAGTCAGACCCGGCGCGACGGCGCCGTGGGAGGGCCAGGCCCTCCCATTTGACATTCCTGCCCTCCCCCAATAAACACGTTTGTTTTATTATAAATAAACTGTGAACTTTAATGCTACGGTGTATAGATAGTAACTACAACAAAAATCGTAGGCTACGTCAAATAAATTCATGTATCTTTTGTGATTTGTCCACATTTAGACCAATCACAGCATCACACTACTGTGCCTATTCTGGATTTGTTTTTTATTATGCATTCTATAGACTCCCATTTCTGTTTTAAATTACAAAATGGACATCAGAAATTGGCTTTATTACAAATAAATCGCGATGAGAGAACTGCAGCCGATGGTGCTGCTGGCGACCCTGCACCTGCTGTTGCAGCAGCACGCCGTAAGGTTATATCTTGACCTCGGCAAACCCTAGGGCTGAGTTACGCAAGTACGCACTGCATAATGTGGTGTCGCCGTCGCTCTGTATTATTAGGTTTGCTGCTCCGGTCAACGGTTACCCAAGTTTAAGGCCCAAGCAAATCTGTTGCTGTTATGTTTTCTTTTTATTTCAAATGTGTGCCTTGCTCATGAGCACACAATGTTTCAAAAGTGGTTTCTATATTGCCCTTTATTTGTGTATTGATTTGCGATAGGTGTGTGTATTTACGCAATGCTGTTGGCCATGCTGTTTGATACGATCTATATTGTGCCAGGGCACATGACGGTTTTGTGTGCCCTCCCATGAAAATCATATGCCCTCTGTAGATTTGTTCTGGCGCCGGGTCTGCATGAAGTACCAACAGTAAAAGTACTCATTCTGCAGATTGGCTCATTTCAGAATAATATCAGATGCTATTCTTATAATCATTGATGCATTAGAGAGTGATCAAAGCTGGTAAAGGGACGGCTAATTAATTCTTTCACACACACATACGGGTATTGGGCCGAGGGCGACACCGTACTTCCGGTATCCGCCATTTTACGCGAGGTGCAAGCAGGCCGAGGGTTTAGCCAGCTTCCTGTACTGAATATCATAGTTTATTGCCTTAATCAATATCTAGTCAACTCTAAAATACCACATATATGCAATGGCATGATAATATTATTGTGACAAGTGGGGTATTCACCTGGTGTTTCCAGAAATTAGACGTAGATGCAGCCAAAATCGACAAAGGCCACTTTCGAGGGTCGTTTTTCCATACATCTGCAGGCAGTCTGTAAGGGCAATCCGACAACCCACACAGCTCTAGTTTACGCTGGTAACGACCTAGAGCACACCCCTCAAGTCCAGAGATGTAATCCAAAGCAGCGATTTCTTCGGTCGTTAATTCAGAAAAAAAACCTTGTGCGCTCTGCCTGGCTACATTAGCTAGCTGTTTATATTTGCACCTCCAGGAAAATGGCGTATTTATATATATATATATATGGCGTGCGTTACATTGTGGGTAGCTCGTGACGTCACTGTGCGTGACACTGCAAGACACTGCAAAGTAGCTTGTGGATTTACTCCAGGTGTAACTAAAGTCTTATTTATGATTATATTTCACAACATTATTCCAGATCTGTACAGTAATTTAAGATACAATATAAATCTAGTGGAGAGAAAGTACATTATCTACCTCTGAATTGTAGTACTTTATACCACTGCTTTGCTGTTGTGGTTCACTCTCACCACTTTCAAAGCGTTGCTTTTAGCTAAAAGTGCTCACAGTAGTATGCACCTTAAACAGCTGGCAGGGCCGGCAGGAGCTAGCTTAGCAGCTAATGTTACTAAGCTGCTAACGTTAATATGGTTTAACGGTAGCAGCTAAACTAAATGCTAGACAGCTAATTCCTTTGGGAATTGGAATAAATAAAGTAAAACAAAGCTAAAAGACAGTGAACAATGGACTTACATGCGCCACTTTGCCAAAAACAGGACTCAAATGCGTGTTGCTCGGAAAATGCTGGTTGTGCACACTAGCAGTTGTTAGCTTGCAGTGGGCCTTATCAATGTTTATTTGCAGTGCTGTGTAGTTTTAAGCTTATTTACGCTTCTCCCAAGTGGCCAAACCCCGTCATTACAGGTTACATGTGACATTCGAATTCAATTAAAAATCCTTTTGGATTGCATTTGAATTAAAATACCAAATAGACAAGCTTTCAATCCAACCTTTGAATTCAACATCTTCCCATATGTAGTTTATCTAATTTGTGGCTGAATTGGAGATGATACAGAGAAATTATGAAAATACATCCTTCCATGAGTAATCATCCGCTTATCCTGCAGCCTAAAACACAATGGAATCCATCCCAGCACACATTGGAAAAATCCGACTCACTATCATCACACTATGGGAACGTTTAGTTTAAACCCATAGATTTACTAGAAATAACTGGAAGCATTGTTTCCAAATGATACGTTTCTCACAGGTACCTGAACATGCCGTGTCAGCAATTTATTTTAAACGAGTTGTCTAGGCTACATTTCCACACAGTTACATAACTTTGAGGAAATCGAAATAATGTACAGTAAAATATAGTAATAGCTCATTTGAATACTGGCAGGGTTCAAATGCATTTATAGAATTGTTTGCCATTTTGGATAATATGTTTGAATTCCCTCTTTTGGGTGAGATAATATGTATACAACCTGAAGGTAGCCTGAAAATAATAAATGATTAATTTGTCTGTAAGTCCCTGTTGAGTTCTCGTATTGGTAATGTATTATACAGTATTGTTCTGTTATAGTGAACAATGAAGGAGGAACAAATAAATGCACAGGAAATAATGTGTTTAACCTGTAACTGCCAATTCAAGTTTAAAGAGTCACATTTATAAGATTAAGTCTTTTTTTTTAAAAGGAATTACCGTATTCATTCGGTTACAAGGTGGGCCTTAAGTAATATTCTTCAAGTGGGCCGAAATTCTATAGGCCCTTGCTTTGACTCTCTACCTACACACACACACACACACACACACACACACACACACACACACACACACACACACACACACACACACACACACACACACACACACACACACACACACACACACACACACACACACACACACACACACACACACACACACACACACACACACACACACACACACACACACACACACACACACACACACACACACACACACACCCACACACACACACACACACACACACACACACACACACACACACACACACACACACACACACACACACACACACACACACACACACACACACACACACAAGTTGGAAAGGTAATTTCTTAGAAAGTGTTGCATTAATGCTTTGAAATTAATCACCACATTTGAATTCAGTTAAAGTTACAAATGTGGTCTGTTACTTCATTTCAGCAGCATGGTAATGGGATAATGAGGCTAACGGCTCAGGCTGGTCTCATGAAATGTTGTGAAATGAGGAATGTCTTCAAATGCAAATATGTACGCATTGTACAATAAGCGTGTCAAATGCATTTTCTCCAAGGAAAAGAGTATGTCAAGGAAGCAATCCTAAAAACGTGTATTATTAACACAGGGATAATGCAGCGTGGTAAAAATTATTTTACATTTGCTTTTTAATGTGAAAACCCCAATGTAGTTCCAGGTAACGTAAAGTTGAATGATTTAAGCTTTTTCCCAAGACTTAACCCTGACCACAATCATATCTTACTGTAAAAAAGCATGAACACAGCCCAAACCTGTCTTTGTATTAACAAAGGATGGTTGGCCTAAAATGTGTTACGTGCATTGATTATATGAGTAGCTGTAAGTAAAGCTCTAAACAAAATAAAAGTGTTCAAATTGAACAACTGCCAGAGCTCCTGCTGGAGAAACATTATGTTTACATAATTTGTGCCAGCAAAACGTAGCTTATTTTTCACAAATCAAATCAAAATATCAAAAGAAACCGCAATTATGATCCACTTAGTTTCCCAAATTCATTAAGCAAATGTTCATACACTTACTCAACAATGCTCGATGTATTTGTGCCCTTAACTGCATCATAAGTTATATTGATTAAAATCACTGCAAATGGACAAGGCAAAAACAAAGGCTTTCTCACTTGGTGTAGGAGTTGCATACTTTGTTTAGTATGATCCACTCAAGGCAAGTCGTTTTTTATTTTGTAGATACTTAAACGTTTTGACAGGAACAGTATTCACTATAGGCCTTTGACTATGTTTCAAAACACCAACATATAATCTTTGTTTAAAACACATCTCTAAAGGGATTTCTCCATGAACATTTTAAAGTAAAGGGGAACATTTGCATAATTGTAAGTGACAGAAAACCTGCTGACCAAACCCTTGACTATGCAAAGAGGACTCTTGATGGGGGGGTTCATAAAATATACCTCCCTGAAAAGTATAAGTTTATCTTTTTGAATTCCAAGTACATTTTTATGTAAATTCCTGACTAACCTTAGTTGGTCCTCCTTTCCTTATCGTAGTCTTATTCCTGCCAAACTTGGGGCTTTACTGTAGGTTATCTGCTGCATATTTCCTGGAATTTCTCCGAAGATATTAAGTGGCTTATGTTTTTTCTACAGTCAGTTGTTCAGTATGTTTGTTTTGGCAAGGTTGAAAACATTAAATGAGCCTCCAGCAGAAGATTGTTGTTATATTTTGTATTGGAATGTTGTGGATTTAAGATAAAATAGTTACTTAAAGGTTGATTTCTGGCCTAGGCCTAATCAGAAACATCTTTCAATGTGTGGTGGCTGCATTTGAGTTGTCCTGGCCCAAATCACACCCAAGAAAAAAGCCTTATCAAGTTGAGTTGTGACTGTTTGGTGTCAGCCAGATTCAGATGGCCTCATCACCAATACTCCATGGTAGTACGTGAGCTGAATGTAAACTTGGGCCAGCACTGAACCATCACTCTGGTTGCTATCTCGGCATGTCAGATGCATGTGTCATCCTCATCCACTTTAAATCCCACCAAATTCTCAGACATGCCCTTGTGGTTATGTGCTCACAAATACTCCAAGTCTAAGCCATGTCTGGCCCAAAGTCTGTTTTATGAAGACAGCACAAAGCTGTAACTGAATAATACAAATCATGTGTTATTGAGCACGGCTGTTTCATATTAAAGATTTCCCCATCGATGGACTTGCAGTACAAAGGGTGATATATCAAGATACTTACTGCACCACATGAAAAGTGCTGAAACCTCAACTTAACTTGTGCAAGGACAACTAACATGCATTGATCTGAAATCCTATCACCAGATTCTAACACTGGAAACCGTCTGCATTAGAGCGCTAAATCTATTACTGATATTCATATTCTATTCTGGGACAAATGCAGTCCTCATGAAAAGCTTTCAACCACTTTGAAAAGGAAATAGGACATTATATACAACATTATAGGACCATAATTGAACCCTGAGGACTCACAGGCATGACCTAGTTCACTCAACCTGGCAGCAAACTGCACTGGGAAGCAAAACCTAAGGATTCTGGGGTCAGACTACACTAAGGGTGTACTGCTGTTATGCTCTTACCGAGGTGTAGGGTGATGTTGACAGAATTAGGGTGCTGGACACCATAAAACATGGACTGGCTCTGCCACCAGGTGCGCTCCTTATCCATGTGGAAGTCTGTGAGGAGGCTGGCGTTGTGGCTCAGTTCTGGATCTGACGCGTCACAGTGGTGGCAAGAGCGCGTGGAGCCGGTCTGCATGCAGTAGTCCTCAGGTGGGGAACCACACACATTGGACACCACCACTGTGCGGTTGAAGGCAATGTTCTCAAACTTGGGCATGCAGCGGCTCGGGGCCCCCTCCTCATCCAAGCAGGAGTCCATTGCGGCCCAAACAAAGAGGTGGCAGTGAAGATGAAGAGAGAGAAGAAGGGCAAGGAGAAAAGAGTTCACAGCAAAATATGTCTCCATGGTTAAAGTTATATGTATACTTCACAACTTCATAAAACCACATGCAAAGACGCATCCATGAAGACCCTGACTTGAGAGAAGTAATCCAACAACAAAAATTAAGTCCAGTGTGAGAGCTTTGTTTCTCTGTTTGCTGTGTCTCTGGTGAGTCTCCAACATATGTTCTCCCTCTGTGGAGAGGAATGAAGTTGGTGCAGGAACTCCTTTCATGAGGGTCAGCATGAGACAGACAGAGGAGGAACAGGAGTGGGGGCTGGAGGTTGCAAAATTCCATGAAAACTTCTCCACCTGCTGGTTAACACAAGTAACATACCAGTATTAGCTTCAGATGTAAAGCAGGCTCTGAAATAATAATCTCTTTTGACAGGAAAAACACATTCTCTAACATATTTAAATAACACTGCAGTGAGGTTGTTGCTCCTCTGGGCATTGCGGTAGTGAAGCACCTGCCTGCATTCACCACTTACAGGAACGCACAATATTGTCGATATGGTGATAAATGTACTTGGCAGTTGGCCCTACAGCAGGACGTTCGGGTAAATGCTGACTCTAGTGATTCACAGAGGGAGACTAGGTGCTAAAACTGTCTAGAATATTTCAGCGGGCGCAGGTCATCTCCATAAAGAGATGTCGCCCTGGGGAGTTCTGTGACCTAAAGGGACAATTTATTTATAAAAATAGAGGAGCAAAGGAGCCGCACTGCTTTTTCAGCAACATCTGCTCAAGGCCGAGCCACCATGAAAAGTGAAAGCTGGTTTGCATATCCTTGTGATTCATACGGATTGCTCAGTGTCCCATTCACCACCAGCCATGAATTGAAAGGTGGGAAACTAAGGCGAGTAATTCATCACCAATATTAACCCGATTACCTAATGCTGGGGAGGCTCACTGCGAAGTAGTTCAGATGACAGTTTACAGTGGAGGGAATTCCAGCTCATCGTCAGCCTTCCTGTGCACTTATCCTTGTTGATGATTGGATCCTGGACTGTGTAAACCGTTTTAAACAGTTAACACAGAGCAATTTTTCCAGATCTGAATTATGTATCTGCTTGACAGTATGTGTAGAACATACACAATGTAAAAACACATGTTAAACAAACACTGATTCCCTTTATATGCTGATTAAATCAGTGTAATTTTTTCATCCATGGGACTTTTTGCTTTACTCTAATGTGTTTATTTAAATGATCGGCATTGTGCAGATAATTTTAAAAGTGTGAACTAGGGCTAGGGAATCCTTAAAATATACAAACGTTTCTTTCGCAGTTCCCAACAAGTTATACAATTAATTTGACACCTTTTTTCTACTAAAGCTAATTCAAAAATGTAAAATGTTATAGATGCCATTGCTCCAACTAAGGTAAAGGAAGTGTCTGGCAAGAAAATATCTCCATGGAGAAAGGCCATGAGCGTGAAAACAGAAAAAAGAGAATGTCGAAAAGCTGAACGCAGGTGGTGAAAAACAAATCTCCAGGTTCACTTTGAAATCTATAAAGAGAGACTTGGCCTTTATAATTTGGAATTGAAAAACGCACGACAATCGTTCTTCTCTGACATCATTACCAAAAACAAAAACAACGCACGTGCCTTGTTTGCTACCGTCGACAGACTAACTAACCCCCCAGTGTCAGTAGCCTCTGAATTTCTATCCACCAGGGCGTGCAATGATTTTGCCTTTTTCACTGACAAAATTCAGAACATCAGACAAGCAGTCAGTGCCTCTGCATCAGGAACAGCAAATGTGTTGTCTCTGTGTCCACTTAACATCAATTCAGACATCATGACACAATTCCATCAGATTAATGATAAAAACCTAGAGGACATTATTCAACTTCTGAAATCCTCCTCTTGCTGCCTTGATATTATTCCAACAGGATTTTTCAAAGATGTTTTGCCTCAGATCAACTTCATATAGTAAACAAATCTCTTCACTCAGGTATTTTTCCTTCAGTAATGAACAATTACAGGCCTATATCAAACCTGCCATTTCTAGGTAAAATCATTGAAAAAGTTGTTTTTCAACAGTTGAGTAATTTCTTGCATTTAAATAACTGTTTTGATGTGTTCCAGTCAGGCTTTCGTCCAAACCACAGCACTGAGACTGCTCTTGTAAAGGTCTTTAATGACATCCACTTAAACACAGACAGTGGCAGAACTTCAGTGTTAGTATTATTAGATCTCAGTGCTGCGTTTGACACTGTTGACCACAGCATATTACTAGACCGACTGGAGAACTTGGTGGGACTTTCGGAAACAGTTCTGAATTGGTTTGAATCCTACTTAAAGGACAGAAACAACTTTGTTTCTATAGGTAAATACACATCTGAGTTGACAAATATGACATGTGGGGTTCCTCAAGGCTCCATCTTGGGGCCTCTTCTCTTTAACATCTACATGCTACCACTGGCTCAGATAATGAAGAACAACAAAATAAGTTACCATAGCTATGCAGATGACACACAAATTTACGTAACAATTTCACCAGGAGACTATGCTCCAATTCAAACACTGAGTAAGTGCATTGAACAAATCAATGACTGGATGTGTCAGAACTTTCTCCAATTAAACAAAGATAAAACTGAGGTAATGGTTTTTGGAGCCAAGGCAGAACGTATAAAAGTTAGCGCTGAGCTTCAGTGTGCAATGTTCAAAACAACAGATAAAGCCAGCAATCTAGGTGTAGTCATGGACTCTGACCTGAGTTTCAACAGTCACATTAAAACAGTTACTAAATCAGCCTACTATCACCTAAAGAATATATCTAGGATTAAAAGACTAATGTCACAACAGGATTTGGAAAAACTTGTCCATGCTTTTATCTTCAGTAGACTCGACTACTGCAATGGTGTCTTCACAGGTCTCACTAAAAAATCTATTAGGAAGCTGCAGCTGATTCAGAACGCCGCTGCTCGAGTCCTCACTAACACTAAGAAAGTGGATCACATCACTCCTGTTCTGAAGTCTTTACACTGGCTTCCTGTGTGTCAAAGAATAGATTTCAAAATACTGCTGCTGGTTTATAAAGCACTGAATGGTTTAGGCCCAAAATACATTTCTGACCTCCTGCTAAATTATGAACCATCCAGATCTCTCAGGTCTTCAGGGACTGGTCAGCTTTCTGTCCCCAGAGTCAGAACTAAACATGGTAAAGCAGCGTTCAGTTATTATGCTCCAAATATCTGGAACAAACTCCCAGAAACCTGCAGGTCCGCTGCAACTCTAACTACTTTTAAATCCAGGCTGAAGACTTTTCTTTTTGTCGCTGCTTTTAATTGAACTATTCATATCTTAGACTGCACTGTAACTTTTATCCATGTACTTTTTTTCTTTTAATGTTTAATTGACTGCACTGTAACTTTTATCCATGTATTTTTTCTTTTAATGTTTATTTTATTAGCTTTTCTTTTTAATGACTGATTTTAAATGCCATTTTCTTAATCTCTTTCATTTTTTGTAAAGCACTTTGAATTGCCTTGTGTTGAAAAGTGCTATATACATAAACTTGCCTTGCCTTGCCTTGCCTAAAGCATCCAGTGGCCTAAAATGCCACCACCACTCCCCCCTTTCAAATATTGTTACACAAATACTTTAAACAAAACTTTCAAATATAACAAATATCTAAACTCGCATGTCATATTGAATTGAACATTTTCAGTGATTTTATGCAAGCAAAACCAAGAGTATTATCTTCTAGATATTAACACTAAAGGATCAAATGCTGGTATTGTTTCAATGTCACAATCTCTAGACCACTTGCTAGTAGGTTTATAACGGTCAATTCCTTCATTTTCCTAGTGCTGATGCCCAGTCTGAGTGTGTGTCCTGTATACTTGAACTCTCCTGATGGCTTCCTGAGTGTGCTTGCTCTACAAGTCGATACACAGCTCCATCTATAGTGTCAACGACCAGTACCACAAGTGACACGTCCGACAAGTGGTTGTGGAGAGCTAATTAGGTGCACTCTAATCTCTTTACTATGAATGATGTAACTGTTGCTAAATGCCATTAGACATTTGGCACAATCATCCAAAGAACCAGTGAGCATTGAAAGTGACAGCACATCAGCAGCAGCACCATTTCAATGATGATTGGATCGACATCCACATGGGAGTGTTTAAAGATGGAGACGAACAAACAAAAATAAAGAAAGCATGAGACAGAGCGAGACAGGGAGTGTGGACAGACGCATTTAGATGCTGTACATTTATGATCCCGGTGGGATTTACGGCAAAGTCTCTCCCATATCTCCTTGTGATTGCCTTGATTTATTGACATTGTTAAAAGGACCTCACCAATTTGCAGTGAAATCCTCTGCTGGCTTTGGATCAGAGCAGGCTTGGTATCAAATCTGTTAGCATTATAATGAAGGATGTAATGCCTCTGTAAATATACTTTTGTATTCATCAAGCAGGTTCATTACTACACCACCTGAATGCCATGTGTAGTGTGAGAGAACCATTGCATCGGATGACTACTTGTTTTTACAATGTGCAAATAGAGAATATCACAGCAAGGAAATTATATTTTAGATCTGAAAATGACGGGGTGTTTTCTCTTGTCGGCAGCTGCAAATGATTTGGCCAGGATGAAAATAATATGTTTGGCATTACCTGTTGTACATTCTTGAAGCTGGAGAATCAAATTATTGAAAAAGAAAACGTCAACACACGTATGAATATTCTTGATTTAAAATGGCGGAAACTACTTTAAATTTTGAGTTGACTTTATGAGCTCAGCATGGGGCCTGCTGAAACTAGGGGGGGATGTCTTCAAAAGCACCCAGGGCTATACTTTTCCCTGGGACCCCCTACTGTCAACCACATGATTTCCTGTTACCTAGGAGAAAAAGAGAGACCCCACACTAAGAGCACGACACTCTGCTTGTCAAAAATCCCTCTGCTGACTTCACACAAACCGGTTGAAAGTCACATGTCAAAATACGAGCTGTAGGATATAAATGTAGGAACTTACAGTTTCCAAACGTATACATCTCTTTCAAAATAAGTGTCAATCACTTGTCAATCTCTTTTCCGCACTGAATAGTTAGGCCTCTCAACCTAAACGTATACATCTCTGTTTGAGCATATAAAGAAAGAAAATGTGTTTATACATGGCTCAGGACGGATTTAGCTAATTTGTGTTAACCAAAATAATGCCAGCTACTTTTTATGCCTAAATGCAGTGTGTGGAGAAGTACTGAGATGCTTTAACTGAGTGAAAGTACACATACATTACGATGGTTTTAAAATACTCCACTACAAGTAGAAGTAGTATTTCAAAGTTTAATTTAAGTAAAAGTTTAAGCATCAAAAAATATACTTCATGTATAAAAAGTATTCATTCTGCAAAATGGCCCACTTCAGAATAATATAAAGTTCAGAAGTGTTATCAGCTAAATGTAACACAAGTATCAAAAGTGGTTGGTATATTCTCCTGTTTTTGTCAGATCATTTTAATATTGTATTTTGTAGATAAGAAGTACTGCAACATACTATATATCAGTGTTTTGATATGTACAAAGTAACAGTCAACGATTCAAAGGCTTTATTGTTATATGTACACTAGCTACAATGGTGAAATTGCAATGGAAATCTTAAGTCCTAAGCTCCTCAAACTTGTAACATAGTTATAGGACATAAAACATTATTATTATCTTTATTAAAAAAAAAAATGGTGCAAGAAGAAACAGAGTAGAATAAATTATGATAAAAATAAGGCAGATTAAGTTGCAGACCCATGTGCAAGTAATGCAAATGAATTCAGCGTAATATACGTATGTCAGAACAAATCAATAGATACAATAAGTTAAATAATGCAGAGAGTGTTGTTAGTGATCAAATAAAGGCAGGAGTCTATATATATGTAAAATGAATAAGATATACAAGAACAGAATGTAAAATGAAATAGTGTACAGTGAAATACAATTAAATACTTGTTATTCTAGTAATTACTATTTTGATAAATACATTGTAAGATGGAAACACATGAATGCTTTATGTTATACTTAACAGAGCTCAGGCATTAAGCAGTCAAAATCAATGTAGTGGAGTAAAAAGTATCATATTTTCCTCTGAAATGTAGTAGAGTAGAAGTAAAGCATTAAATGGAAATTCTCAAGAAAAGTACCACTAGGTCAAACAAGTTCTTAAGTTCCTGCTCATAAAAATGAATATGGACAGAAGATATATTTTGATTGGATAATTGTTTCAGTTTGTTCAAACTTCAGATATTTATTTTCCTTTAGTTTTCCTGTCCACATGTTTCTCCCCCAGCGCCTTGTTACACTTCAACCTCCCCTCTGCCCTCCCACATGCTCCGCGCCTTTTCCCTATGCATCTTACTTTTCATGATTGAAAAGTAAGATGCATCATGATCCTTTAGCCTCCACCTTCCACCTCCCTCTCTCGCTGCAGATTGGTGTGGTTTGCTGTCAGCGTGTGAGGCGTGTTGCACTGAGACTACAGTAGCAGGTATGGCATCCTTTTCTTGATGACACAATGTCGTAGCGATGAGTTATGCTTTCAAACAGTGATTTGATGTCACAGCTGCCAGCGCTTGACTTAGCAATGCAGAAGGCGGCTGTCATATCCCTGCAGGGAGGGGCTTTTCTGACAAACTAATGAGCGCTGCACCATCACAAAGATTTCCTGCCATCACACACCTTCATGAAAGTCCATTATAACCTGTTTTCATTTATGCATGACAACCGTGTTTACGCCGTATGATGTTTTGGTCACAACATTGTGGCACATGGAGCGAAAATGTGCACACAAATATAATTGTCCCCATGAATATTATGAATGGAGTACGAATGCAATACTCAAATATTAAAGTTTGTATCAATAGTTGTTTGCAGTGTTAAAGATGAACTCCTCACATGGTTATTTGTCAACTACATTAGTAAGATAGCACATTAAATAATATCTAATACATTTAACAGTGAATAGACGGTAAACCACGTTAAAAATGTTTGTCACTACACTAAGAAACGTACAGTGAAATTCACAGTATGTAACTGGCAGCAATTGACAAGTTACTTACTGTAAAATGAATTACAGTAAGTAACTTGTCAATTGCTGCCAGTTACATACTGTAAAGGTAATCACAGTATTTACAAGTTTTTATTTACAGTAACAGTGTAAAATGAAACAGTAACTTCCAAGTACTTTATTTGTGTTTACGGTAATAGTGTTTAAACTGTAAAATGAAACACAGTAATATGTAATTACTTTATTTTTTGTTATAGCTGTAAAATAAAACAGTAATTTCCAAGCATTGTATTTTTGTTTACGGTAATAGTGTTTCAACTGTAAAATAGAAACTTTAATGCTATAATTTTCCCTGTCTTATAAACTGTGCTTAACTGACCAACAGCTGCAATTCCTACACTTATTAAATATTTTCATTCATAAAACAATCGATATGAATATCCAAAAACATGGAGATTGCATTTTTAAAACAGTGGCGATAACAAATCAACACAAAACATATGAAGCCATTTCTTCTGCCAAGCCATTTTAGAGACGTGCTGTAGTTGAAAAGGTGTCACGACCTCGACACAAACTGGAGAACCCAAATGCACGACCCAGAGACACAGTCTTGAATGTAACAAAAAATGTATTTTTAATGTCAATGAACAGAAAATCCCTCTTAACAGAGTAAGTACTGGAATAACGGAAAAAACACTCACAAGGAGGAAAAAACTAAGTGTAACAAAAAGAGAAAAAGTGTTTTTCCTTTTACATACAATCCACATGCACAGAGAGCTCACCCTATTCCACGGTTGAAACAAAGTGATCATAAAAAGTCTATGGCTCCTTTCCTCTAGCACAGGGGTTTTCAAAGTATGGGAAGGTGAGCCTCCCCTCAGAGAACATAAGAACAGCCGCGCCCCCCCTCCCAATTATCATAGCTATTATTATTATTATTATTATTATTGTTGTTGTTACTATAATGCAGGGGTATTCAAATGCATTTCAAAGAGGTCCAGTAAGATTAAATGTCAGTAAATGCTCTGTTTTCACTGTCTACCTTTCTCTTTTTTGAGCACGCCATTTGAAATTACTCCGACTGTTTCTCTCTTCTTGTCTCGTCTCTGTGTGTGTGTTTGAATCTACCGTGCTGACTCACTGCCTGCACCGATTTGGCTGAGTAGCGTCACCTCCTTAAAACATTAAACAATAACTTTTTTAAACCTTTTTATCTTTATGTTTTAAACAAATATTTGTTAACATTTTCAACATAATCTAATACCTTAGAAGCTACAACTAGGCGATGGCACAAATGTAATGCTTCCGCTTCCTACAACTTTAAAGCTGTGTGGATGTGGCTCTATGAAGAGTCGTTCATATTTTCCTCATTCATTTCATAAGTTTAGAAGGGGGGAACATAGTCTAACAACAGTTAGCTTTTGTTAATGTTACCTTGAGCCAAACTTGTGAGACTTGTTTCTGAAATCCCTTTCTCTTAAAATGAATACATTAAAAAACAAACAATGGAGCTTACCCTAAAACTAACCGCTGGATTGCTTGTCTAACATGACCTAGTCCATAAATGTGGTAAGGGTGGGAACAATCAAACGCACCCTCCCAGGCACTGCGTGTTAGCGAAGTACAACTGGGATTTCGAAGAGGAAGATATGCTTGGTCAATTCTTAATAAAAAAGTGAAAATAATAAATTGAGCACTTGAGTTTTCATTAACAGCGCCTAGCTACAGCTGCGGAGCTTCGGTCAATACCGCTAACAGTCTATTTCCTTAAAATGGCATATCGCTGAATCTATATTTTCATCTTCAGTTGATGAAATCTGCATTATGTCCATGTCAATTGTAAATGTATTACTACAATAAGATTCGAGCATTTTGTAATCCAGTGAGGAAATTCAAGACCAGTATTGATTGATTAAACAACACTAAATCAAATGTTAGTGTTTTCTTCAAACTCAGACTCTCTGCTGCGGCTGTACCTCAAAGACAAAACAATTGTCTGATGATCTTTGTTTAACAAGGTCTGATTGTCCTGTAGCTGTACAATGTGGGGTATTTTTAAATACTTTACTAAACCACATTCAATATTATGTTAGACACAAGTTAGTTATTACTCACATATCAAAGTATTTTCATCTGCAAGATGGAAGAAGAATAGCTGGGTGCTGCCTGGAGAGACTGATGAGAGGGACACCGGCTGGCTTCAGCAGCTTTCCACACAAAGCCATCACATCATCTCTTCCATAGTCCTCACTGTCCACTGGTGCTCTGTCAAAAGAGTGAACATCACAGCTGTCATGGTAACCCTTTGTTATGTGGCACCCCTGGGATGTGTGACCACATTGATATAATGATTATTATTGTTTGGAGTTGGAATATGCCTTTGTTTGGTACATCGGTTATTTTCATTTCACTAACGGGGTCGATAGATGCAGTAAGTAGTGAGGTGGAACGTTTGACCGTGTCTGGTAATTTTTTTATAAGAGCCATAGTTTTTGAACAAGTGGCAAAATTGTCAGATATAATCCCCAATGCATTCTTATGGGACTCAGTGCTGCAGTTGGTTGTCATGGTGTTGCTGGGCAGATTGGAGACACACACACACACACACACACACACACACACACACACACACACACACACACACACACACACACACACACACACACACACACACACACACACACACACACACACACACACACACACACACACACACACACACACACACACACACACACACACACACACACACACACACACACACACACACACACACACACACACACACACACACACACACACACACACACACACACACACACACACACACACACATGATGATGAATGATCAAGAGAAGAGAGAGAGGGCGATCAAGAGAAGAGAGAGAGTAATGTAACCTCCTAATGTCATGTATAACTCCTATGAACATTTTGAAAAAGTGCTCAAACTTCACATATGTGCTAACAGTCCAGCCGTGAAGACATCTACGGGAACGTTTTGAGATTTCTTCAAATACTGTTGCCATGGCAACACAATGCTCACCATGAAACACGGTTTTCTCATAACTTCAGTGAAAATGCTCGAAATGGCCCAAAACTTCACAGGTTTGGTAACGATGCAGCCATCAACACATCTAAGCGTATTATGGGGTGTCATCAAATGCCATTGCCATGGCGACAGATCATTCACCATCAAGTTAGTTCAAAAGTTTGCAGTTCAAATATTCTGCTGCTTTCCCAAGCCTTTTTACTTTCTTTTCTCATCTTAATACAAATGTATTCACTACTACTTACATCTGATATTTAACTCCTTCAGCCTATTTTCAGCTGCAGAAACCATTCAACTATTACATTATTCAGCTATTTCAGGACATCAAGGCTATACATGTTGTTTATACCTTTTTTAAACCTTTTCTTTTAAATATTAAGCTTTTTCTGCATTTTTGTAGCTAAAAGCAGCTACCATTCAGCTAATAACATATTCAGTTTTTTCTGCATTTTCAGCTAAATTCAGCCATAAATGTTCACAGTTTACAGCATTCGCACGCATTTTCTGCAGGAAATGCATTTTCTAGTAATCTAAGTTATTGAGTTTTTAGCTTAATACTTCAGAATCTTAAAATCCCTTAACGTTTGTATGCAATTGTGTTAAATTCAAGACTGGAATCAAGCAAATATTAATATGTTTGCATGACATTAGTTATTTATATTTTGATATCACTTAATTACACGTTTAATACATTTAAGTCAAGCTAAGGTACATGTGATGGTAGCTAGTTAGTGCTCTTACCTGTGAGGCCTCCTCCAAACAGCATAATAACCAGACTGTATCATTAAAACTAAGTACCAGTTCTAGATCCTTGACTTTAGACAAACAATTCAAGAGACAAAATGTATTCCAATCTTTATTTGAATGTGCCTCTTAACCTGATATATTAGTTATACACTAATAGTATTGACAATCTAAAAAAACTGAGCAACTCAACAGTCAACTTTATATTTCTTATTGTCTACTCTAAAGCATTTATTATTTTCATTTTCCCCCTCTTATATATTCAGTGTGGACGGATTGAGACAGCGTGGTGTCCAGAGAGCTGCTGAGACTTCAGGGAGAAACCTCCGTGTGATGGACGTCCTGTTTGTTGGTTTGGAGAGGACTGAGGGTCTTTCATCAGCGAGGAGGACCAGGCCTGATGGAGGAGGACCAGGCCTGATGGAGGAGCCCATGCTGGGCAAAGCTGATACTAACTGCACAGGCCTAGTCTGTCACTTTATTTGACTAAATGTGTTTACTTATACATTTACAACTTCTGTCCATATGTGCTTTTTATTTAAAAATGATTGATTAAGCTTTGGTTCACATTTCAATAAATTGTATTTATACTCCTTTTGTCCATTATTCTTACTGAAAATGTTAGATTACACATTCACATCTGACTGAAGATTGGCCCCATTTATTTGTGACATTGCAAACTCTGCGGTACAAGGCACAAGCGATATGAAGCTCATAAAGCGAAGCAAATAGAAATAATCAGCTAATGGAGTGTAGATGTGGAAATAGCTGCATTCGATCAGCTGACTGTTTTTTTACAATAAAAATAGTTTCTTAGTGTACTGGTCTTAAAATCTCATAACATCAGCTTTTAATGTTCCTCTTGGATGTTCTTCTCATATATGTTATTATCAAAATAATATTGAACTGTTATCAAAACGTAGTGCAACTGTAGAAGCTTGCTCTGTTGTCTCACTGAAAGAATAACTTTTACCACGTTTTTTCAGACAATATTGAGAGATAAATAGTAGCAGTTCCCACTATGTGTTAAATATCTTTGCCTTCAATACATTAAATTAGAAAGCTGACAAAGTCATATTGCTAAATATCTAAATGTAACTTTTTGCATGGAAAAAACCCTCAACTTAACTGATGTGTAGGTGATCTAGTATTTAGTATTGTTTAATGGAATGTATATCAGTGTATTAAAGTCAATACTTCATTTATTTAAACCAATATCTTTCTTGATTCTTTGTACAGTATGAAAAAAAGAGTCTTTGTACCTGAGCTGAAGTTCACTGCTGTGAGGAGTCCAGTTCTGTCTCTCACTCTCTGGTCCAGCCTGTCTGCATCACCTGGACACCTTAAACAAACAGATATATATGTAAAGTACCATGTGTACAAACAATATAACTGATTATCTTCTGTTGAACATGTTGGATTGTGTATTGTCTGAGTCAGGGTCCTTTTTATTTTACTGTAACTTTGGAAGTTGTGTTACCAATGCTTACTGTTTATTTGATACCCATTTGGTAATGCAATTCATAAAAACAACAAGGTTTGGGTTCGTTCTTCAGATGACTGTGACGTTAACGTGTAAGCTCAATAATGAATTCCAGCTCAACCAACCATATTGTAATATCTAACTAATCATCTTGAAATATGACATTATTATTTGTAATATACACACATCTTATTGTGTGGTTGATTTCACATACACTACTTCGACATTAGCTTGTCTACATACTTGAGCATAGCCAATTTAAATTAACCTTAGTGATGCATACAGTTCCTACCTACATAATAAAATATCTCTCTAAGTTACAAGGATGACCTTATTTTATCAACCTCAAACAGAAGCCGTTTGTTCAACAGTATTATCCCACTTAACGCTTAACACTTGTCTATTTTGTTTTAACCTTTATATATATATGATTTTAACTTGGAGGCTACTATTAACATCGTTAGCACATATGTAGCTACCACTCGCTTACACGCTAACCCAAGCCTCAACATTCATTACGTAGCTGATTAAAATCATTATTAACACATAAATAAAGTACTCAAATTTCACTTACCGCAAAACCCCATTCATGCACCGTCTGTTTTAACCGCAGAACGAGTCACAATAGTCCGATATATAAGCATGAAGAACAAACAACCACGGCCGGCTTCAGGTTGTGTTCCCTGGATAAACTGACCAGGCAGAGTCCCTGTAGCTAGCTTCACGGAGCAGCTAGCAGAGAGACAAGAAGATAGCAGCAGCAGTCACTTGACAGAGCTGTCACTCAATGTGACCACGCCCTAATATATGCATAACTTTAAGGCTTAATATTAATTAAACAGATGAGTTGAGAAAAAAATGCACCCCCCCCCAATCCATATTCATGAAGGGGGGATCTAACTATACAGAGAATATGGTTTTTTGAACCACGATGTAAACATGTTTATTTCTGCTGTAAAGTTGGGGATTTTAATATGGGGGTCTATGGAAATTGCTCCCTTCTGCAGACTGCTCCTACTGGCCACTAGATGAACTGCAGTGTGTGGCACTTCCGTATTGGCGTCCCAGCTCTTCCCCAGAGTTTGCCGCTTGGGGAAGACGCAACATCTTGCAAGAAACAGCATCTCAGGGCTTCTTAACATTTAACAACCTATTAATGATGCATATCCCACTTAACGGGAAGAAACTCAGCTAACTGACAATATAAACAATTTTTACCTAAACGAAACACAAGTCTAACACCAAGCTCTAAATCAGCACTTACTGAAAACGGGCTAACGGGGCTAATGCTACTTTAGCACATAACTGGCAAAAGTGATATTTTTTACTTCATGGTATCTGCACACACGACATATCATATGAACGCTGAGATTCCACAGATTCCATATGTATACGTCTCATCACTGTACGACCAAAACTCACTGAACTAGAAGAATAAACGTAATCTTAAATAAAAAATAAAACATTCACAAACTAAGGATTATCTAAATACATGTTTAACTCCATTAGAGTTGCAGGTCTCACCAGATCTCAAGTCTTCTGTTCTCTGTTCACATCCCGAAGCTCATATTTAAGTGTAGATGTAAAACGATCCCGATATTAATTCATAAACTCGTGAGCAGACATACAGACAGTTGTAGCTCCGCAGGAGACCCGCTCAAACTGACATGGATGTTTCAAATGTGAATGACAGGCGCGGACAGTTCTCATTGGCAGGTTTCTTAGATGACGTTTATATCAACCAATCAGGACCTTTTATAGGGTATTATTGTAAATTGGGAAGTTGCTTATTTAATTTTTTATTTAAATGTCATTTAAAAAAAACAAAAAAACATACATTATACTGCATGTAAGACTATAAGACTTATTACTGTATATTTACAAATAGAAAAAACTCACAGCAACATAACACATAAATAAAACAAAGATAACTGTGACTTACTGTTGAGTAAATAACAGTGTGTGTGTTTTAAACCTTGGTCCTCCCTGCAGAGATTTCTCCACTTTCTATGATTTTTATTTGGTTTAATGATATTGTCAACTGAAGATGTTTACAATATAGAAAGTTAGGAATTTCATGAAAAACTATTTATTTACTTTTGTTTCAACATTGGATATGTTGTGTTTGTGGTGGATTCAATCGAATATCGAGAACATTATTTATGTAAACATTTTTAACTTTTTTTTTACAGTTTTGTGTTTACATTTAAATGACAAAGAAATATCTTAAAGTCTTATAATAGTAATACACTTTTACATTACGAGTTATATATTTAATTACAGATAATCATTTTTTATTTTACGTACATCTGCATGTATTTTCTGAAAGTGCAAAAATACTGTAATTATAATATAGTAAATATACTTAAAAAAAATGAAATACATGTGTTGTTATTAAAATACTTAATACTTAATATAATGTTTTGGGCTGTTAATTGATGGTTAATATCTGTAATTTTACAGGATTTTGCAAGTTATTTAAAAAAACATGATAATTACTATACAAATGTAGTTATTTCCTGTAAAATTAGGATATTTTTTTACAGTGTATATACGTCACCTGTTTGATGTTGAGTGCGGATGACAGAGTGTGAGCTTGTGCTGTCATTTTTTCTGTTGACCGTTTTTGTCCCTATGTTTATCGTTCATTTTTGTTTATTAAATATTGTCAGACTATATTACTTTGGTGTGGACTTTCTCTTTGAAAACGCGTCACAGCCTATAGCCAAGCTTAGCCTCTCGGCGACTCAAACTGGACTGGGAATTGAGCCGCCAAAATAATAATAATAATAATGATTATTACCTTACTTTTGTCTATTTGTATTCCTCTGTGTTGCGTTTTTAAGGCACATTCTTTGTATGCTTGCATTGGCTAATGAAACAAATTCTGTGGTATTGTAATCTCTGAAGGTGACTCATTTTGGCCACTATTTCCATAAAACAAAAACAAATAAACAAAAAAAAAGCTTCTATATATTGGGCCTTGAAAGTGCTCTCTGAAACTATACGCCTGGGATGGCTTGTGACCATGAAATTAGGAAATTAAAACTTTGCCGTAGAGGTACACCAAATACATTGTTGGAAAGGTCTTGACCTGGAGAGTAACACATGTCAGTATGAAGATTCCACATAGCTCCTGCTTTGAAATACTGACCTTTGAAACTTGACCTCGGTGCATGTTTGAAGGCTTATAATTAAGCAACAAAAGGGACTACAGACATGGGACATACTGTTATAGAAAGCTCTTGACCTCAGCTATCATGTGAGTATAGTCAAAACTGGGGGCACTGTCGAATTTGGGTCAAATATGGTTAAAATGTATTTTTACCCATTTGAAAACGTGATATTTAAAATCTGATCATACAAATGTGTTTACCATCCCCTTAAACCCTCAGTGTATTCTTAATTCAGTATTTATAACTTCCAATTTTAGGAAAAACACTAATATATTTAAAAACTACAATTCCCTAGAGCCACGCTATGCAGCTTGGTACAAATCAGCACCACAGTTGTAGTTCTTCCGGTTTGCAAAGACATAGGGTCTTACAAATATATATCTACTAAGTATATAACATGTCTAATATAGCCAAACTAGTAATTACACTGCATCAAGATTATTTATATTAAGAAAAATATGATGGTTTATTTAAGATATTTTAGCTATTCTAGAAATGTTTTTTTTTGGTTGGTTCTTTCTTTTTTGGTTACTGTGATATTCTACAGTACATTGTTGGTTACTGTGATCTTCTACAGTACACTGTTGGTTACTGTGAACTTAACCAATAATGTACTGTAGATAATCACAGTAACCAACAATGTACTGTAGATATTCAAAGTAACCAACAATACTGTAGAAGATCACAGTAACCAACAATGTACTAAAAATGTAAAAAACATTTTATTATGATATTATGCTCCAAAGTATTCTCAGTTTTTCCCCACAGTTTTCCATCGTCATTGGGCAGATTTTCATGAAAATGCGATGTTTTAATGTTTGCTTTTTGGCAGTTCAGTACTCTCAGCCTCAGGGCAGCAACCAATTATAAGAATAAGAGAGGTGAATTTATTTTCTGTCTGGCAATTTGCCACTGGAAAAGTTGCTTATTGACTTGGCCAGCTCTCACCCTGATACAGTGAAACAGAGTTAAAATAACTCAGCTAGTAGAGAATAACATATACAGTACAGTTACAAGGTTGTGGATTCAAATCCCTCCTGTTATTGTGTGTTTTATCTCTTTCTGTCAACCTCCAGAGGATAGTTTCATAAAGGTGTATCTTATTGTGAAAAGCCAGTCTTTAATAACGCTACAAAATCACAGGGTCAGTTTGTTTCATAAAGACACTTAAAGCGGATCAGAGCCTGAATTACTAAACACATCTCAGACTAAGAAAATCAGTTTCCTGTTAGACAAGTCGGTTCTTCTTTAACCCATAAGGACCCAACGTGACACAGGTGTCACATGACCTTTAAATGTTCTGGAAAGTTCCTTATACAGCTTTAGCCTTTATTTTATCCCATGAAGTCCCTAAGTGACACACCCTGAACAGTCTGGGGGTCATGGTCCAGGTCATTTGATTTTGTGTTCCCATAATAACATGTCCAAGATGTCCATGTGCCAGGCTACCACATGACAGAACTAGCTACATTTCAAAAGCTTTTTTTGTTGTTGCTAAAAAAGGTAAAATTCAAGCCATTTAAGAGAATTACAATGCTTACATAACATGTTCGGGCACCTAGTTAGGATGCCACCTGGGCGCCTCCCTAGGGAGGTGTTCCAGGCACGTCCAGCTGGGAAGAGACCAAGGGGTAGACCTAGGACCAGGTGGAGGGATTATATCTCTTCGCTGGCCTGGGAGCGCCTTGGGATCCCCCAGTCAGAGCTGGTTGATGTCGCCAGGGAAAAGAAAGTTTGGGGCTCTCTGCTGGAACTGCTACCCCCGCGACCCGACCACGGATAAGCGGAAGAAGATGGATGGATGGACATAACATGTCCTTTATTACATTTAACCTGTTGTGGAAACATTTCTTGATTAAATTGATATGAAACAAATATCGCTGTGACACCGATGTCACATCGGGACTTTAACCCTAAACTTTCATAGAAAACCCGTAGTGACATATATGCACACTTAGAAATATTATTATGATCTGCTCAGTTAATTTAGCTGATTAAATTATATTTAGTTAATATATTCTTTATTCTTCATTCTTCAATTCAAAGAATGTTCAAACTAATTTAAACCAAAAATATCATCCTCATTAATTAAGTTATAAATAAGAGTTATTTTACCATTAAAGCCCAATGTGACATATATTGTTACGGCCTAGAGATATTGGACTCCAAAGCAAAAGACTTAGAGAGAGATGGTCAAAAACAAAAAGTTTACTTTAAGCAGAGGCACAGGTAACGGCAGTGGAGGCAGGAAGCTGGCTGGCACGGAGACAGAAAGGACAGGAGACAAAAATCCAGGCGACGAGATCACAGGAACGAGGAGAGCAGTGAGGCAGACAGGCGGGTCGAACACGACGGAATTATCTGGTAGGGAAGTGGCATGAGGACCGGGATTTTATGGCAACAGTTTGAAGAGGTGAGTGAAAACAGGTGTGCCTCGTCTGCTGCTGGGAGGAGCCAGCCAACTCCCTGTCACACACCAGCCCTGCAGTGAAAAACAGAGAAGGGAGGGGGGAGACAGAAGAAAACACAAAAAAAAGCACACAACAAAACCAAAACTAAACAGAATCATCACATATATGTCACATTTCAGATATTTTACTTGTCAGAAATGTGTTCTAGGTGTTCTATTTAGTCTAAATTGTGTTCCCCTTAATTTTCCAAAAAGTAGAAATGTGGATGACGAGTAAAAGCATTTGATCAACTTTCCTATCTTGTGAAGTGTCTCACATCTGAAATGTATCAGAGCTGCAGAGCGCAGTTATCCTGTCAGCAGCTGCTGAAGGGGCTCACTCTGATGTTTTTGGAAACTCTGACATTAAACCTATTCTAATATGATATCAATATAGATTTGTATGATATGCAGTGTCAATCTCTGGATACTGCCAAAAGTCTCTTCAAGATAACGATGAGAGATGTATCCATCACTCAGCAGCCAAAGCTAAGCAGTGTAGGCAGAATATTTATAAAACACACATCAGGGTTACCACATCCAGCTCGCAGTAACTGACCTTTACTACCAGTTTACCATAGTGAAACTAGAGGCCATGCAAGGTCACAATCCCCTCGGTCATCTGTCAAACTGCAACAACATCAACCTCACCACCAGAGAACACGCCACAAGTCTGAATTCATCAATAAACAAGATTTACTGGCTGCAACAAGAAATATCATCCTCACTGTCAACCATTTGACTATGAATTAAATTAGCACTACTTAGCCTGCAAAGCAAGGCTGTCAAAACATTTTGCAGCCACAAATCCTCTGTACTGAAACATATATAATGAATTACACCGTTCAAACTAAATTCAAGTTAACATCCGGATGTCCATCCTTTCATACTAGAAAATCTAATAATGAATACAATTTGACAGGATTGGCAAGGAAAATGTCACATGAAAAAAGCAGTTTACCCCAAAGCAGAAAGCACACTTTACAGAAGAAGACTCAAAGTGCTGGAGACTATGTGGGAACAGGGAAGCAGAAACCCTGGGATATATTTTGGAAGTGCCCAGTGATAAAACATTGTTAGTCAGAGATTCATAAAGTACTGGAAAAAACTACTCAACAGGAAAATACCATTCCAATTCTGCACTTTTATCTTGGGTAAGGTTGACTTTCATTTAGGGCGCTGTAATAAATATTTATTCGGAGTTCTGATAACTGCTTGTAAGAAAACTATCACAAAGCACTGGTTGCTTAACAACAAACTACTGATGAGCTGATAACCAGTACTACCACCAAAAGAAAAAGGTTGCTTGGTCTAATTAGCAAAATATTGTAATTTCTTGTTTGTTTGACTGTTATTACACCTGCAGGATTGTCCCTCAGTATGTCAATTATGCCTCTGTTACGAAACATCCCTTCTGTTATTGTATAAAGTTCATGAACATTGTATAAGATAGACATCAGAAAAAGAGGACAATGAGAAGGGGAGGGTTTCAATGTATACTGTTCCCTTATTGCAAATGTGTACTACTTCCTGTGACTGCAAGTCTATTTCATTGTAACTGGTGATCTGTACTCAACTGTCTTCTATGCATGAAGAATTGTAAACAAATAAGAAAAAAAGCAGTTTAACCGTTTAAGTTTAAGCAGTGTGATTGATTTAAAGAGAAGAATGGAACAAACTTTCCCTTTAAAAAAAGGAGATCTATTTCAAGCCCCCACCCGCTTGTCTTCCCATTAAAGCAGGCCATGGGTGTACTTTAAGGAAATGTGATAATGAATGATACAAAGGAACTGGAGACCCATTAAAGTGGCATGCTGATTATCCATTATGCCATATAACTTGAATATACTTCACATCAGGCCTGTCATCTCAAAGACAGATATCCCACAAAGTGACCATTACTAAGTATGGCTCCATTAATAGCAGGAGTCCAGAGTCTGACTTTTAACAATGACCTTATGTATAAGCTGTTAATATTGAGAATGACCAATCATCTGTAACTTCAAGTCTGGATTACCCTCTTCTAGTTCGGATCTTGCGGCAAATGGAGCAATACATCACAAACTGAGAAGATGTCAAACAACACAGACAAAATAAAAACTCTCCCCACATGTAGCTGCAGAGAAGCATAAATGAGTTCACGAGTAATGGATGAAATGACATTGATTGTGAGAATGGTGCTATTTTGGCATCAACATATTGGATGTCTGTTACCAAGAGTACAGAAAGACAAAATACGTTGGCGGTTTAAGCCCAGACACAATTATCTGTCATGTTCACTGTCAGCCAAATAATATATTTTTAATTCATTTCTTACATAAAATGCAAACACAAAACATATTTTTTGATGTGGGTGTTCCAGTGAGTAAAACACAGGAATGCTTTCAAGCTGTCACAATGAGAAGTCCTTCTTCTGACATGATGTGAAAGTGAAAAAGACTAGCTGCATGCCAAGAAGTAAACAAGTGTGGGCAATGCTTTCACAAAAAAAGGAGCATTATAACTCAGACTCTTTTTTTGATTTAATGTTGTAATGGTGGTGCTCCTCAGGGTGTGTACAGATGAGCAGTACTTGGATCAGTTTATGGAGTATTGGTACACAGCCATTGGAGCATAAATCAGTGTCATGTACCGGTGGACTATGTTTGAAAAAATGTGGCAACCATGGGTTTGTCTCAAGTGTAAGAAAGATTTAGTCTGAACAAAAACATTTTGTGAAAACTTTTTGGTGTTAAAATGTTTATTTGTGTATTTGTGTCAGCCTAAAATGTGTTGTTTCTCTGCAGAAGAAGGTCCAGTGGTGAAAGAAGGAGACTGAGGGAATTGAGACCTGGAGATGCTGGTTCTAACCCCGACACAGATGTCAAGGTACATCACAGAGGAATGAATGGGATGAATGTGTGTGGTGTTCAAGTCGTCTGCAAAGAATTTCCTCCAATTTCAACTTTCACATTTCTGTGTCGTATTTCAATTTGCACATTTCCATCGTCAAATTCACTTACATATCTCTTTCATGAAAAGTTTCACTTGTGAACTTCCATCATAAAGGAACAGACACATGGTAATTCCATGTGAGTCCAGGTGGTCAAGCTAGCTCAGCCAGTTAGCTTGTCTGGCATAATGGTTTCATTTGTTATCACTTTGATTATCAAAATGTGATGCATGTCAAACTGATAACCTTATCATTGATCATAGAAACTGACAGGCGTTACAATTATATAAACCCCTATAAACATCAGTAAGTCTGAGCAGTTTAACCTTAAATATGGCTTTATTGCCTGCCGTTTTAGTGCAAACCCACCTGACCCCTTATCAAAATCCAGGGCTCAGACCAGATTGCTAGATAGCTTTGCACTCTGAGATCATTCTATGTAGGATGAACATTTCCCATCCATTACTTTTGCCATTTGTGCAGTTTATGGCAGAAAACAAATGTTCTATGATCTCCTCATTGGCTGTCAGTTATTCCAATTTCATTTCAAGAAGAGCTGAAAGTCCTAGAAAGTTTATGGGCTGAAAGTGGGGGGAGGTGGCCAGGCTCCACCAATAACACAAATGTAACTTCCTGTTTAAATCTTCTCTATATGGAAATGGTCATAAAATAACTTGAGGATGAGACTTCTCTGGAGAACTGCTGTGGTCACAAGCTGATGATACGCCTATATTTTTAGTCAAGAAATACCTAAAAAACCTAGGAATTTAAAGCACAATGACTTGTTTTCTATGTCTGTTATAAAAGACGCATTTCACTTCGGTTAAATGGATTCCTTGCGTCCCTCACTTGCGTTGTTTCCCTGCGACTAGTCCCTCCCACCTGGGAAGCATGGAGAGACGCAAGGAAACCACGAGAAGCAGGGAAATTAGTTTTAAGAGCAATAGAGAACCGCAGTGACGCGTCGTAAAACCCGGAAGTAAGTTAGCATTTTTACCACGTTCAGTTCCTTCGACAAAAAGCAATGCAATTTCTCCATAGGATTTTGGAAAATAGCTCCAAATAAGGTCTGTGGTTGACACAAATTGAAGAGACAGATCACGTTTTGTTCTACGACATTAAATAAAATCAGCAGCTGGTGATTTTTGAAGAGTTTACATGTCTGAAAAACGATGGTTGTTAACATGTGGCTGAATAGGACTACAGAAGTTGTCGAGGCCGTTTTACGTCATTACACCGAACACATAAAACACTCCCGCTAAGTTTGTTTTCCCTGTTCTGCTTGAAAGCAAGTCCGTGCCTCCTGCAAACTGTTAAAGCAAACGCTTCAACTTGTACCATTTACAATCTGTATGTTTGAATATGGATCTTAAGTTGGCGTGACGTTGAAGCAGCGACCCTGCTGTAGTTCCTTTATAGCATAACGTTAGCATTTTGCTTCTGGTGACTAGATTTATGATTCGAAAATAATAAAAGTAGGATAGACATGTGGAGATTATCCGGCTGAACAAAACGTGATCCGTCTCTTAAATGTGTGTCAACCACAGACCTTATTTCGAGCTATTTTCCAAAATCCTATGGAGAAATTGCATTACGTTTTTGACGAAAGAACCGGAAGGAGTTTACTTCCGGGTTTTAGGATGCGTCACTGCGGTTCTCTATGGGACGTCGTTTCCTCCGGAGCGTCACGTGAAGCGACGTCCGTTTGTGATGACGGCGCACAGCTGATCGTCTGACAGCAGCCAGATCAGTGCATGCGCTGCATCGTCCAATCAGTGAGCGATACACAGTAAGGGGGCCGGGCGAGTGTCTGAGGATTTCACCGGAGGCTGGTCTGGTAGTTCCTCGATTATCGCTCCTCCGTTATCGCTCCTCGCTCCTCGATCGCTGATCCTCTGGCACAAATAAGGTCACTGGGACGCTACTCAAGATGGCGCAGACAAATCAACTTCCGGTGATACCGAGACCGAGGAGCGAGGAAATGAAAAATAAGAGAAGTGAAACGCACCCTCTGTTGTGTATTGTCCTCTTTCTCCCTTCTCTGTATGTCATTAGGTCTACTATCCACTAAAGCAGGGGTCGGCACCAGGCGGACCGCGGTCCGGATCCAGACGCCGACCTATACGGACCCGGACCTATAATGTGTCAACCACAGACCTTATTTCGAGCTATTTTCCAAAATCGTCCCATAGAGAATCGGAAACAGCTATATTCCAAAGACGTCCCATAGAGAATCGGAAACAGTTCTAAATTGGTTTGAATCCTACTTAAAGGGCAGAAAAAAAGGTTGTTTCTATAGGTAAATACACATCTGAGTTGACAAATATGACATGTGGGGTACCTCAAGGCTCCATCTTGGGGCCTCTTCTCTTTAACATCTACATCAGGCATCCTCAAAGTCCGGACTCCGGTCCGGATCCGGACCGAACCACAAATGTCTCCGGACTCTGAGCAAATTATACTTTTCATAATTATCTGTATTATCTGTGTTATCTGCGAGACATCGCCACAACGCAACGAGTCAAAATTATCCTCTATGTCCATAGACTGCAAACAGCGCTCTGCATGTCCTGTTCCACTGTCTGTGTGTGTGTCTGTCAACGCATTGGTCCAATCACATTCAGCATCCCGTCAGCGTTTTTTCCCAACAATCTGCGAATCAGAGGCACAGTAGGGCGGGTCTTCGCGGAATGCGGGTGGGAAAAAGGTGTGTCTCGTCTCTTTCAACCTGTCTGAGTCAGAGCGAGAGTTTAAAAAAAAAAAATTCAGAGCGAGAGTTAACAGCTCATCTAGTTCCATCTGTACTGTAGCTAGTAGTCTAGTTTCACCTACCGGGGTGGCAAGGCCTATTTTTAGGGTGTCAGTTGCCACCCCAGTTGGCAGCTTTGTTTTGAAAGAAAAGTTGTGGCTCATCGGACATTTATGAGAGAAAGTCCGAGTGCAAGTGAATGCAGCACAAGATGCATGTCATGTAACCCCTCCCCTGTTCCTGGCGCGAGCGTGGACATATGATTGGCAGCGATTTCTTTTGAACGGGACGGCGCAAAACGAGAAGCATTCGGACCCAAGCACCGAAGGAATGAGGTATTTGCGGTCTACACTGACAGAGAAGAGCCTGTCAGTTTGGCTGTACTCACTATTGAATCAAAACGCACTAAAGCTGTTGGTCTTAATCAGTTTGTGAGGCGTTTTGCTGAACAAAATGGTAATCGCCGCATTCAGCTGTAATAGACATGTCAACTTGATGCTCTGCTCATGGATGAGCATACAAAACTATTAAGATGATGACCTTACGTGTGTAAATATATTTTTTTCTTTGTGGGGGTCTGCCCCCAAAAAACTGTTTTTAACTCCTGAGAAAGTCAAATAAGATGGTGTGTAAAACTACACTGCCCAGCCAAAAAAAAGTAACCACTTTGATTTAACTAGGCCAGTAGGTAAGGACTTTCCACTGGATAATAACTGAAGTATAAAATAATGCATGACTGAAGTGATGGAGACCATGTTGAATGCAAACAAAAAGAGGAAATAACAGGTAAAATCAAGCAAATCCCCCTCTCAGATTCCACAGCAACCAGAAGAACATAAATACTGGCTGGTGATTTGATTAATCAGCTTTGTGATGGAATAAAAAATGCACAGTGCATTTCCTTAGCTGTGGATGAGTCCACTGACACCACTGACAATGCTCAGTTGCTGGTGTTCGTGAGTTTTTATGATGAGGCAAAGGGGGAGTTTGTTGAAGATGTGTTGGGCCTGACGAACCTCAGTGGACACACAAGGGGGCAAGACATTTATAAAGCAATAATGGGAATGCTGAATGAAAGAGGGTGCAGCTGCCTTTATTCATAACTGTGCAGCTCTGACACTGCGACACTGAGGGGTCAAGCACAGACACAATAACAATGAAAACTGCTGCATACAGATTATTTTTGTTTTCGCAACCTCGTGTTAAGAATCTTGTTGCAATTGTTTAAAAGTTCGAATGACCGTGATAAACGGACCTTTGTCTTATTGAAAAATTTATTTTGGACCTTTAAGATTTGTATTTGAGTACCCCTGATCTACATGCTACCACTGGCTCAGATAATGAAAAACAACAAAATAAGTTACCATAGCTATGCGGATGACACACAAATGTACGTAACAATTTCACCAGGAGACTATGCTCCAATTCAAACACTGAGTAAGTGCATTGAACAAATCAATGACTGGATGAGTCAGAACTTTCTCCAATTAAACAAAGATAAAACTGAGGTAATGGTTTTTGGAGGCAGAACGTATAAAAGTTAGCGCTGAGCTTCAGTCTGCAATGTTCAAAACAACAGATACAGCTAGAAATCTAGGTGTAGTCATGGACTCTGACCTGAGTTTCAACAGTCACATTAAAACAATTACTAAATCAGCCTACTATCACCTAAAGAACATATCTAGGATTAAAAGACTAATGTCACAGCAGGATTTGGAAAAACTTGTCCATGCTTTTATCTTCAGTAGACTCGACTACTGCAATGGTGTCTTCACAGGTCTCACTAAAAAATCTATTAGAAAGCTGCAGCTGATTCAGAACGCCGCTGCTCGAGTCCTCACTAACACTAAGAAAGTGGATCACATCACTCCAGTTCTGAAGTCTTTACACTGGCTTCCTGTGTGTCAAAGAATAGATTTCAAAATACTGCTGCTGGTTTATAAAGCACTGAATGGTTTAGGCCCAAAATACATTTCTGACCTCCTGCTAAATTATGAACCATCCAGATCTCTCAGGTCTTCAGGGACTGGTCAGCTTTCTGTCCCCAGAGTCAGAACTAAACATGGTAAAGCAGCGTTCAGTTATTATGCTCCAAATATCTGGAACAAACTCCCAGAAACCTGCAGGTCGGCTGCAACTCTTACTACTTTTAAATCCAGGCTGAAGACTTTTCTTTTTGTCGCTGCTTTTAATTGAACTATTCATATCTTAGACTGCACTGTAACTTTTATCCATGTATTTTTTCTTTTAATGTTTATTTTATTATCTTTTCTTTTTAATGACTAATTTTAAATGCCATTTTCTTAATGTCTTTCGTTTTTTGTAAAGCACTTTGAATTGCCTTGTGTTGAAAGGTGCTATATAAATAAACTTGCCTTGCCTTGCCTATAATCAATACATTAATAGGGGATTTCAATTTTGACAGGGCTATTCTATTTTAACCGTCGGGGGGCGAAAGAGACGAGTGAGCGATACAGGGAGAGAAACACAGAAGAAGAGATGAGAGAGCGGCAGAGAGAAGCGGAGAGGAAAGTGAGTAAAGCAGTGGCGTAGCTGTGGGTGGGCCCGGGTGGGCCTGGGCCCACCCACATGCACGTCTGGCCCACCCATAGCCAATCAGCGCTTCATAGCGCAGAGCCGGGAAGCCCAGAAGGAAGTGCCACAAACTGCAGTTCATCTAGTGGCCGACAGGGGATGGATGCAAAAAGGAGCAATTCCCATAGACCCCCATGTTAAAATGCCCAACTTTACAGCAGAAATAAACATGTTTCTAGCCTGGATCCAATAAAACTTATTCTGGATATAGTTAGATTCCACCTTCATGACAATGGAATAGGGAGTGCATTTTTTTACCGTGAGTTTTTATAGTAGGCTAAGTAAAGTAACTTTTGCCGTGAGTGAATGAGCGAGGGGGCGGGGCAGTTTACACACACGCAGCTGCTACATGCAGCAACACGCACACACGGAGGAGATGGCGGAGAGAACGCGCTCCGAGGTGTGGTTAAACTATAGCCGTGTCGATGTGGACAATACTCGTTACCAAAAGTGGAATAAGAGTTTAGCATGTAAGGGCTAAACACGAGCAATTTGTCTAAACATTTAGCAAAAGTGCTCCACATTCAGACGGAGGAATGCACCGGGTTCGACTGTCTTTCTAGTAGCTCTGTAGCCCCATCCACGAGTAACGTTTCCACGTCAGGTATGTTATGTATGCTAGCAGCACCACACAGAGTTAACTACATTATGCAAACATGGGTTAATGATTAGAGGTAACAGAGTTATTTATTTAGTTAAAGTTTCAGCTATTCTGTTTACAATTCTGTCATCAGATTATTTAATACGATTTGTGAAAACATTGTTGTTTCTTTTTATGTGAAATATTATGTATTTAATTGAAATAAAAAGCAATGTTAGTTTTGTTCACAATTTGTTTAGTTAGTTTACCTTATTTTGTTCTCCAAAAGAACCGATAAAAGTAATGTTAAAGGATCGATAAGACATAGAGATAGACATACTTTATTGTCATTTCAACAAGACACAGAGTGTACTATTAAAACGAAATTTCGTTGTACTGGCTTACAGGAACAGGACAATATAAAAACTTGCTAAAATTGTACATATAAATAAATAATAGTGACGTGGTGCTGATAAAATTAAAGATAAAGTGTGCGTTTAAAATATAAAGACTTACTATACATATAAATAAAATAGACATACTATATAACAAATATGTGCTCTTTACACAGCGTAATGTAATCTTTATGTTACTGGTCTACTTGCTGTTCAGCAGTCTGATGGCTTGGGGGAAAAAGCTATTGCAGAATCTGGCTGTTTTGCTCTTAATGCTGCAGAACCTCTTGCCGGAGGGCAGCAGGGAGAACAGAGCATGGTGAGGATGAGTGGGGTCTTTAAAAATGTTCTGGGCTTTTGTCAGGGAGCGTTTCTGAGTCTCTGATGGGAGGGAGAGAAACTCTGATGATCTTCTCTGCTGTCCTGACCACTCTCTGCAGAGACTTCCAGTCTTTGGCGTTGCAGTCTCTCGACCAGATGGAGATGCCGCTGGTCAGCACGCTCTCTACGGTTCCTCTGTAGAATGTGGTGAGGATGGGAGGGGGGAGCTCTGCTCTTCTCAACCTGCGCAGGAAGTGTGGGCGCTGCTGTGCCTTCTTAAATAGTGATGTAGTGTGAGTGGACCAGGTCAGACTGCTTGTGATATGCACCCCTAGGAACTTGGTGCTGTCTGTAGTCTTCACTGCTGTGCCGTTGATGTGGATTGGTGGGTGACAGTGCTTTTTGTTCCTGAAGTCGACGATGATCTCTTTTGTTTTATCGACATTCAGGATCAGGTTGTTGGTGTTACACCAGTCTGTCAGATGTTTCACCTCCTCCCTGTAGGCCTGTTCGTTGTTGTCGCTGATGAGTCCCACCACTGTTGTATCGTCCGCGTACTTTATGATGTGGTTGGTGCTGAACCTGGAGCATAAGCATAAGCGCTATCGATAAAAGTAGTAGTACCGTTGTGTACCCTATGTGGATGTCAGTTTTACACACATTCTGAGGCCGCCGTGCCTATGTTTTTTGTTTTCACTGCTAATTTATGCTTATGTTCTGTTCTATTAGTGCATTAAAAAATCATTAAAATCATTAATGAAGTTTCAGCTCAGACCCCACGCTTAATATGTCTCCCCCTGGCCCACCTACATTTCTCCAGGCCCACCCACACAATAATTCCTGGCTACGCCACTGGAGTAAAGAGAATAATTAGCGATACAGGGAGCGAAGACGGAGAGGAGAGTGAACAGGCGTGTTAGCGGCAGACAGGGAGAGACAAATAATTCATACATGTTCATCCTGCCTACTGGGAGCACAGAACCAGTGTGTCTCATTCAGAGACTGTGGTGCTCATTAAAAGTGCCAAAACGCCACTGTGAGACAAAACACAAAGTGTTTGACCAAACATTCCCTCTCAAGTCAGAACTGAGGTCACAACAAATAAGCAGTCTCAGAGCCCGATATGATCAGTCCACCAGGATCAAAAATAAAAACTAAATATCGTTCCAGGGCAGGCTAACCGAGGCTAACCAATGAGCACCTGCATGTGTGTATGAGAATGGCCCTGACACCATTTCAGCCCAGATTTAAACTCCTGGCAGGACAAACTAGAGCTCAATTCTCACACTGAATTAAAAAAAAGCGAGTGAGGGACTGCAATATAAGAGAGAAAGAAAGAGAAACTTTAAAACTGTTCAATTGTTATGATGTGTAAAGACTGATATTGTTCTATAATCGTCTGAAACTGTTAAGTCATGATGTGAAACGGTTAACACAGAAAAAGGGAAACTCAAGCTGCTGCTACACTTTATTTTATTTATCTAAAATTAAGCACTTTTAAGATGCACATATTTTCAACAGCTATTTTATTTATTTTCTATATTTTATTTTTAAATGCAGCCCGAGAGGAACATTACACATATCCACAGTATTTTATTATCTGTATAGTTCAATGTTAATTGACAATAAATATTGTTGTTTTTGAATTGTACTTTCTTTATTTGATTGGCAGTCAGTTGTTGATTACATGCAGACGTTGATAAAGCTACAGCTACTTCAATATATATCACACTAATTCATAAAGCAAGTTAGACATTTTGATGTTCCGGACCTTTGCATGGGGAGATTTTCTCCAACTGGACCTTGTTGAATTTTAGTTGAATACCCCTGCACTAAAGGCTTAAAAGTTTCTGTTGTCTTCAGATAAAACACCCTTAAATGATCATTCATTTTAACTATATTTATCCCGTATAGTGTGTGTAAATCCCCTCCTCTGACTCAAACAGCGCTCGTCTGCGGCTGAATGTATTTAATGAGCTCTATACACTTTTAAACCTCTGACTGTAAACCCCTCCATTAGGGGAGCAGTGGACAGAATTATTTGCTGTGTCATTGGATGCAGCGCTTATTAACATTAACTCGTTTGCCAACATTTTGATTTACATTTTATTTGTACATGTACATAAAAAAAAACTTTTTCAACACTGCTATTCATTGCAAAAGGAATGCAAAGGTAGAACATGACATCGAAATGTTGGATGTGCATTGCAGAGGCCTTGCTTTATATAACTCACCCCACTTTCCTGCTCTATATATTATGAGTTCCCCACTGTGTCTTATTTCCTGGGTGATGTGTCAGTTTCTGCGGCTGATATGAAAATAATTAGCTATTACAGCGTAGGGAACACAGGACAGAAAAAACAAATCGATTTAGGAACTGCAGTTTCAAAGTTTCATGAGATTTGCAAACGTGGTATAGACAGTTTTGCCCTGGGGTGCCATGGAGGAGAATCATTTGAATGATTTAAGGGTGCCCCAGAGCTGGAAAAAGGCCCTGTAACAAATCAGAGGTTGTAGATATGTATTATGTCTGAGCTGTTGTTAAGCTGTTGTCAGAGGAGCAGAATTTGCAGCTTCGCCCCTGCTTTTTATTTTCATTTTTTAATAGACGGCAGGGAAGGCCACTTTTTATCTCTCTGTCCACCCACCCATCTACTTGAAACATTATTTTCATAACATCCCTGAGTTTAGTAATTAGTTGACTGTTGATTAAAAAAAGGGCTTTAGAGAGAAAGAAGGGATCCGGCAATTACCCAATGTATTAATCCCCTTCATTGGCTTCATTAGAATGCTGCACGCACCCTGGTCTCAAGTTTTACATTTAAATTTGACTCTCAGATTTTTACATTGCAATTTGCACTTTTAATTTGTGCCTCCCTTAACAGGACATAGCTGGTTTGGGCTTGAGTTGGTTTGTAAGTGGAGCCATGCGTTCTGCCCTCCCAAACTAAAGAGGGGGTTCCAAAGCCGGCAGCACCAACACCTTCTCTGCCGTATATGGAAGCCCTTCTTTCGTTGTTCACCTGCTGGCCCCAGAGTAACATGCTTTTGTGAGCACAAACTAAAGGGGAACAGCCAACACCAGTGTGATTTTGGTGATGGTGTGACTGTCCTGGACAAAGTTGTAGGGGGGGTGCCATATCTGGCAGGAGAAATACCTGCTCTGCTGAATATGTTATGTAGAGAACAGTGCAGATCTTCCCTATTGACACCAGGATTAACCTAGTCTAAAATAAGGAACATTAATAGTGTGATATAGGCACAGACATAAGATCAATAATACACTTTATTTTAGGCACCTTTCAAAACATTCAATGTCACTTTAAAATGTAATTTAAATTTAAATATGAGTGGCATTACAATACAAAAATGTGTTGAGTAGTAAACCACAGAGGAAAATTAAATTCAAAGGAGCAATTAAATCGAGTGAAGCTAGTAAGAACAAATTAATCTTTTAGGCTTGATTGAAAATAACACAGTGGGTGTTTCTCAATCTCGAGTAAAGCTGCTCCAGAGCCACTATTTCAAGCATACTACGTCATCGAGTGCCGAAGTACTGTTCCAATGTCCAGCATACTTGGAATTCTAACGAGCCCAGCGTACTTCGTTTGGAGATATTTCGAGGCTGCACATGTGTAGACTCCGCGGTCTTAAAATCCCCACAATGCTTTGCGCACGGACCAATTTCCCCAAATCTGTGGCGGAAAATGTAAGGCGGGGCCTCTCATATGACGCACACTTGCTCGCCTGTTCCACTCTTCGTTTTCCGAATGCCAGAGACATTGGCTACCAAGCAAGCGTACTCGAGATTGAGAAACACCCAGTGTCTGACATTATCATATATCCAGTGGCAGCGCCAGGGTATGGCTGGGGTAGGCTACAGCCATACCAAGAAATGGCTTAGCCCCACCATGAAAAATGATGTTAAAGTAGGCAAAATAAAGTCCGCCAACTCGCGCGGAGTAAATTGCACAGACGGCAGTTAGTAAGATTGATTTCAGTAGATGTTCACTTGTCTGGAAATACAGAAACGGTTTTGAAAACTTTTGTCACGTAGTGATCGTCTTTTCGATAGAACATCTTTGATAATGTCTTCTGGCCAATCAGAATCAAGATAACGGCATCGTGTTGTTGCAGGAAGTCCCGACGGAGAATACTTTTGCTGTAGTACATCTCTATATACATCGATACAACATGATAGAAATCAACACGTAACGAAATAAGACCCCACGGTTTGATGTGTGGGCTGTCTTTCATTTTGACACACAGAACAATGGGGGCTATCCACCTTTATCCACAATGTAAAGTAATTCACACAGCCTCTTTTCTCTTCAGTGAGGAGCAGCAGGTTCAGCTTTCAGAACAAAGTAACAAAAAACTAAAATGGCATTAATTTTTTTAAATATGTCGTGTAGTAATAGATGTATTTATTTTTCTTCTCAAGAGAGTACCAGAATGTGTATTTTATGTTAGTATTTCAAAAAATCTCCTGGGGGACAATCCCCCCAGACCCCCCTGCAGGGGTTTGGTTTTCAGCATGTCAACTCTTTCACTTGTGGGGAAATTGTAGGATTGGCTCCAGGTCGCCCTTTTGATTTACTACAAATGTGCCTTTTTATTTCATACAGTTCAATTTGGATTGAGACAGGGAAATAATCTAAACCTCACGCATGGCGTTTCACTGTCAAGGGGGGCGGTATAGCGTGTATGTAATTACATCGCAAATACTGACTTGAGCCCTACCACTGTATGGGTTAGCCCTACCACAGATTACCAGTCTATGCAGATTACCCAACAAAAATACTCTGGCGCCGCCACTGCATATATTTTATATCATTACTGTTATATCATTGCTTACTATTCGTGGTTATCAAGTATCAGACACATGGGCGGATGTTTTTTCTTTAGCCCCGGACAAATTCTCCCTCAATAATATAATATTAACCGTAGCCTACTTTACCTAGAGGACGGAAGGATTGTAATTTCCCGTGTTCAGTGAATGCAACAGAGGCAAGACACCACCAGACCAATCAGCAGAGGTGTGGACTCGAGTCACATGACTTGGACTCGAGTCAGACTCGAGTCACCAATTTGATGACTTGAGACTCGACTTGACAAAATCACAAAAGACTTGCGACTCGACTTGGACTTGAACACCAATGACTCGGGACTTGACTTGGACTTGAGCCTTCTGACTTGAGGTGACTTGATACTTTAATTCAGAGGTCTCCAACAGGCCGATCGCGAGATACCGCTAGAAGAGCAGCCTCCCGTCGTCGTCGGGGAGAGCAGAATCTCCAGCCGCTCCTACTCTTGCTGCTGAAAATCCATGCAGGCAGGGGCGGGTCTTTATTTTGCTGAGCCACCATGCGGCCAATCATATGCGAGGACACACTAGGATCATACCATTATGTGAAAGAAGGGTGGGGGGCACAGCAGGTGTAGTGGTACAGGCCAGCTGCACAGAGTGACTGGGAGACGGATTTAAATGCTAGAGCGTCGGAAAAAGTCAAGAAATTAGCGAAAACCGAAAAAATAAGCAGCATCTGGCTGCATTTCAATGATATTGGAGAAAGCAAAGCTGAGTGCAGGATTTGTAAAATTAAAATAACCTTCAGAGCAGGGTTTTTTTTTTTTGGTAACCAGGAATTATTGTCAGAGGTGGGAGAAGTTCAGACCTTGTAGCCTACTTGAGTAAAAGTACCAGAGTTAAGGAATACTCTGTTACGATAAAAAGTCCTGCATTCAAAATGTTGCAAGTAAAAGTACAAAAGTATTAGCATCAAAATAAAGTACCACCTGCAGAGGGATCTAGATGTAGACGCTGCACATTATCCCTTGCATAAAGATAGATTGTAGGTCCCTTATAACATGTTGTACACAGTGGAAATAAACATTCTGGTTACCTCAACATCAGGGATCTTATACATTAAACTCCTTCTGAATCAAACCGTCACGGTAGCCTTACCTTACTGATCCCTCTTAAATTAGAAGAAAATATGTTACTTTACCAGCAGAGAGAAAATGGATTATTAAATTATGAATGTGACTAATAAAGAGCAGTTTGATTATTAAGTATTATTCTGTTGATCGATATCATTACATTACATTGCATTTAGCTGACGCTTTTATCCAAAGCGACTTACAGTAAGTACATTCGACCAGGAAGATACAAACTTGAAGAAAACAGAATCATATAAGTACATCAGGTTTCATAGAGCTAAAACATTTCAAGTGCTACTCAACTGGCTTTAGATAAGCCAGCCCTTTATTAGTATATAAGTGCTTTGTTAATAGTTCTATCGCTCGAAGTGGAGTTGAAAGAAATGAGTTTTCAGTCTGCGCCGGAAGATGTGCAAGCTTTCTGCTGTCCTGATTTCAATGGGGAGCTCATTCCACCATTTTGGAGCCAGGATAGCAAACCCACGTGTTTTTGCTGAAGGGAACTTGGGTCCCCCTCGCAGTGAGGGTGCAGCGAGCCGTTTGGTTGATGCAGAGCGGAGTGCACGTGCTGGGGTGTACAGTTTAACCATGTCCTGGATGTATACAAGGGCCAGATCCATTCGCAGCATGGTACGCAAGTACCATTGTTTTGAAGTGGATTCTAGCAATTACTGGAAGCCAGTGAAGGGAGCGGAGGAGCGGCGTGGTTACATTACATTTCGTGAAAAGCACTTAATGACTTGTTTAAGACTCGTTTTGTCAAAGTTTAGGACTTGGACTTGACTTGAACTTGCCCATCCTGACTTGAGACTTGACTCGGACTTGAGCGCAAAGACTTGAGACTTGACTCGGACTTGCAAAACAATGACTTGGACTCACCTATGCCAATCAGAGAGTTGCATGGAAATAAACGTGTTTTATTGGCTGACAGGTACTAGGGTTGCCAGAAACTGACCATGATCAAAATCGATTATTCGGCAGCCCTGGCGAATAATAATAATAATAATAATAATCGATTAATCGACCGACCACCCCCCCCCCCCCCCCCCCCCCCATGATCTTGATATTCCCGAAACTGACACAGAGGAAGAAGCGTATAAACATGGAAGACTTTGTGGTCGAGGCATAAATAAACTGGTGTACAAAACTCACATACCTGCATTTCAATGGACAGCATAAAAGGACACGTGAGCTGGGTTCTGGTGCTCAGATTAGCTATTGATGATCACGTTGATAAATCATATAAAAACAAATAGCTAATCACACAAAAACATGTTGCTGTGACTGAGCATTAAACAATTAACATTAAACTAAACAAACACAACAGTACGTTATTGTCCTTATAAAATAAAAACATACATTTTGTCCACCGAGATAATACAGGCACCTTACCCTCAAGAGATCCTCAGGTGCTATGAGAATCTCCCACAATCCAATGCCGTAACAAAGCTAATGCAGGCACACGTTTGTGACACCAGATGACGCAATTGTGTATGTGCGTGTGGGGAGTCTTGCAGTAGAAAATTCGACTGTAGCGCCGCCACTGTGGGCTAAGCCCCGAATGTTTCCAGGTCCATTCGACGCCCCTGATCAGACACTTAAAAAACAGAGACGGTTTTAAGAAATAGGACTATACTTACAAATGACATCTTATCCTTTCATTGTCCCTCAAACGTCGCAGCGCTGTGTTACACACAAAGGAGCACAGAAAGACGCTAACAATGTAAAAGCGTGCTTGAAGGTGCTCAATGAATGTGGGGAGAATATACCAAGATTCGTCTCCCTGGTTGACCTCCCACCAGTTTCATATGACCACATTGATGTCTGAGCATTGCTGGGGCGGTTGGAACAGCTGAATATGGACATGTGCTGTGTGAAAAAAATGCTCAAAGCTCAAACAGAGGCCTGTGAGGGTCTGCGGGTGACGACCATGGCCATCGACGACCGGGTGTCCGCTATTGAGAAGCCCTGTGGATCTACCAGCGTGGACCCAGGGGCTGGGTATTTGAGGCCATGCAAGCGAGCGCGGCCAGCAGCTGTGAATGCTGACCAGGACAACACACTCTCACTCCATAATCGTCCAGGAGCGACGTTTGGTCAGTGTCCGTGGCGTGCAGTTATGACGCTCTGTTATGGAAATCTAAAAACCCCAATACTGTAGAGTACAAGTCAAAGTGATCAAATCAAATAAATGGTGAATCAGACAGAGTTGTCTTTCTGGTGATGTTTATTCGATGACTCAAACAAACATCAGATACAATAAAATATATATATATATATAGACACAGGTCTCACAGAGTATAAAATATGTCTGTGCGAGTGTGCCCAGTTCAATATGATAGCAAAGCTTGTAAAGGGAGGAAAAGGGTGGGAAGGTAAGAAATCTTCACACGGTCATATTGTTATTAGACACCTGGCCTTGAGCTGTAGAAGTTCTCGTGTGACTTTGTGTGAGTCAACTCAGTAGCCAAAACAGCTCTGTGGCCTTGAAGTAGTGTAGATAGAGGCAAACAGCACATCTAACCAAATGAGAAGCATTTGGTTTAAACATATCAGGATATAATAAAATGTCCACTACATTCCCCCCTTTTGATCATACTTGATCAATAAAAAACAAATGACAGGATAGACTGATATAACACATCAATGAATACACTCCATCACTGGTTTAAGTAAACACATCACAAATATATCATAGAAAACTGGCTGTTTTTGTGGAGGACAGACTCCAATATAATGTAAGCATAAGAGGAGAGTACACTCGATTCACATGATTATATTGATTATATTGTAGTGTCGGAATCAGACTCTTCTGATTCTAGCTGGTCTATCTCACTGTGGCGCAAAGGATTGTCTTGTAATGGAATAGCAGTATACTGAACGAAAGCTAAGGATACCAGGCTGGAAAAGCCTTTCTTCAGTATTGGGATAATCAAATAGGTACAACTGATTAATAGGCCGAAAATGATTATCAGGGGTGTAACTATCCTAGCCAGCCATGCTTGCCACCCCCCCGATGTAAGCCAGGACCACCAGTCCCAGCCGCCTGCGTTGGATATGTCATCCACTTTCATGTCGGCCAACAAGTTGTTAAGATGCAGCACGGTGTCAGTGATGTTCTTGGTGGCGTCAGGAATGTAAGTGCAACAGGAGTCACCGATCACATGACACAGGCCACCCTTTGAGGCGAAGAAAAGGTCAAGAGCAAATTGGTGCTGCATGAGCATATTCCTAGAGGCTATTATGAATGAGGCATGACCTGGAAGCCTTGCGTCGTCTCGTAAGTGAGGTTCTCTAGCCGAACGTGTAAGGTATCTATGTTATGGGCTTTTTACCTTGTGGTGTTCGTGGTGTTGGAACTCTGGGTAATGATGTGTCGTGTACATTAAGGACATGAGGACAGTGACTGCTGGATTCAAATCCACTAGAGTGCATGTACCTATCCAAACCCAGCATCACTGGGCCAGGCTAGTTGGAGGGAAATATGGTTAACATCAGGGAATGCTACGTTAGAAAGGATTCTTCCAGGGACACTGAATATGCAATACGAGATATTGTAAACACCGTAACTGCACTGTGCTATCTTCCCCATCCCTTAGAGTAATGTTACCAATCCCTGTCTTGACCAGCCCCTCTGCCCATGTGGTTCGCCCTGCTTTCCCCATGTAGATACCTCGATTTTGGCTGACCTGCTGTGTGCTGACCATGGATACATAAAATATAGAACTAGTCCTAACACAACTATCATGGCAAGTATGCAGAGGAACCATTTTTTTATTGTCCAGGCTCTCCAGTAGTATTGCTCACGGTTGCATTGTCGTTTTCCCAGGCGAGCCGTCATCACGAGGTGGGAATGCTCCATGGGGTGTGTGTGTGTATTCCCTCGGTTGATTTTGTGACACGGACAGTCAGACTCCGCACACCGGTAACACAAACGAGGAACCAGAGAGCATATGGAACCGCTCAGCTGGCACTCGCTCGTGATACCTTGTGTGTAGTGTGTTTTAGTGTATGTAGTGCAAGTGTGGTGCAAGTTGGTGATTAGGACACATCACTTGTTGTCATCTACTTCTGTTGGTGATTAGGACACATCACTTGTTGTCATATACTTCTGTTGTGACTAGGACACGTCACTTGTTGTCATCTGTTGGTGACTAGGACATGTCACTTGTTCAATTCAATTCAATTCAAAACCTTTATTTATACAGATAAAACCCATTGAGATCATAGACCTCTTTTACAATGGTGACCTGCTTCAATTAGTTCCAAACATTAATACAAACATGACAGAAAACAAAGGACATTATATGATACTATATATGATTGTTGTCATCTGCTTCTGTTTCCCCTTTCCTGTGACTACGACCTTGCAGTGGCTGGCGTGGACCCACGTAGCTCTCTCGGCGACCTTTACCACTGTCTGGGTGACCAGAAGCAGGTAGGGGCCAACGATTGGATTTCCAGCTCTTTCTCCGGAAATCCTTGACCAGCACGAAGTCGCCGGGTTGGAGATGGTTAAGTGGACCAGTGGCAGTTGCTAAAGTGGATGACAGGTTAACATACAACATAGCAACATAGCATCCTCACACAAAGTTGTGGAGGGAAGAGGACATCCTGGAGCCTTGAGTCCAATCTGTGGAGGAGCCCCAAAAACGATTTCAAATGGCTGAGTTGGCTCCGTGTTCGTTCCCACATCCGCATGTACATCAGCACAATGGGCAGAGCTTGTGTCCATGACAGACCTGTCTCTGCACAGCATTTTGCTAGTTTGTTTTTGATTGTGCCGTTCCCTCTTTAGCAAAATGTGAACCGTTGTTCTAATTTAAGATGTTCTCTGATGGGCTAAACTCAATGAAATCCAGCATTAGGTGCTCAAATGAATTTTGCATAATGCAAATTAGGCATGCTTCACCCCCCTTGTGAACCACTCCTGATTTATAGCCTCTAACATCCCCCCTTTTGACACATTGTCCAACCCATGTGCCCCAACAGCCTTCCACCGAGCCTTCTCAACTGGTGTAGCTAGCTGCTGAAGTGACGACATGTTGTCAGTGAAGGAGGAGACAGGGATTCTAACAAATGAGTGTAAGGTGCGTGAGGTGCGAGAGAAATCAGACTCTTCCTTTGCGGCTGAGTCAGCAGGTAAATTAGCAGACCCAATTTCTTAGGGAAACTGGGTCTGTACTGCTTGCAGAAATTGTCTACACCTCCAAATAGCCACAAAATCGTGCACTACCCCAAAAGCATAGCGTGAGTCAGTGTAAATAGTCACGCTTTTGCCTTCTGCAAACGTGCAGGCTTCAGTTAGTGCGATGAGCTCTGCTGCTTGTTATGAGAGGTGACATGGGATTGGTCCGGAACGGAGTACAGCAGAATCTGAAACAACAGGAAAAACCCCACCCGATTAGTGCCCCCTTGGTCGCGAGAGGCAGACCCATCAACATACAAAATGAGGTCAGCGTTGGTCAGAGGAACGTCTTTTAAGTCCGGTCTAGGTGTGCACACAGTTTTGTTCGTCACCTTCAGGCAAAGGTCAATAAGAGGGTTCTTACACCTTTTCCAAAATCAAATTCAAGCACTTTTCAAGCATCTTACAGCTGTTGTAAATTACATATTTATATGCACATACTCAAGTGAGTATTTCCCTACCTCACATTAACTCAGATGTTCTTTATGCTATAAACAACCAAATGTGTGTTTCGTGATAGCATTCTACACGAGGATGAAACATTAAAGAAAAGAAAACTAAGTTTAATATTAATATCAAAATGAGTGATCTGTACATCTAAAAACCCAATTCAAGCGACCTTTCACCTCCACTTAATTAAATGCACTGGTTGCAAGATAAAAATGTGAGTTAATTGATTTAGATAAAGTTCAAGTTGCAACATTAATTTATAAGTTGTGTTGACGTAATAATGTTGGTAATTACATCAACTTAATATTGTGTCATTTGAACTCTGATTTCTGCATTAATTGATTTCAAACTAAATTCAAGTTGAAGTATTGTAATGCAATTGGCTTGATAACTTAATTGTTCTTTAAAGGCAAACACATGAATAAGCTAAGAGAAAAACCCTATTGAATACAATATTATTTGGAGCAACTTAATTTACAAATGGCTGTCAACCTAAAAACATCTGTCCATGTTCAACATGTGGTAATTAAGTATACACAACTTAAGATTACCTTTAAATCATACGGTAAAACAAGTTGGAACTTTTGGAGTAATCAACTTAAAAACTTGTGTTTATGCTACCAATTATTAAGTAAGTGGTAATTGAAAACACCTCTATGTAGAGGAAGCGCCTTTTCCCCTAACTCAAATAACTTTGTTGCTTTAACAACATTTCATTAGAAGTTGTCTTAACTCAATAACCATCGATGCAACCTATTGCCTTGATTCTCTTTGTTAAGCCAAGCATTTGTTTTTAGAGTGTACGTAGACTGGGCCTCCCATATAACCTGGCTGAGCCGATATAAAAACAATCAGCTAAATAACTTTTCAATACATTATTGATTACTATTCTTTAAGGTACTTTTAGGTTGGCAGTGAACATAAGTCAGAGGTACATGGTGTACTTTTCCTTCACTACAAGTATTTAATACCTTTAGTTACTTCATAGATGTGGATGAATGATGTGAAATATAATCAAGTGATATAATCAGATTTTAGTTCCACCTGGAGTAAATCCACAAGCTACCCTGCAGAATACAAAGCCATTCGAACTAGCTGCACCTTTACCAGCTTTGAGAACACTTTCATGATCAATCATTATAAAACATATCATATATATTATTCTGAAATTGACCAATCTGCACAATGAATACTTTTACCGTATTATATTTTGATAATACTTTTCTACTTCTTCTTGAGGAACATTTTGAATGAAGGACCTTTACTGTACCACTCTGGTACTTCTACTTTTACTCAAGTAAAAGATCTGAGTACTTATTCCACCTCTGGTAGTGCATTAGTCTGAATTCTAGCTACAAAATCACGCAGAGCTGCGTAAATATAGCCTCACAATGGTAACAAGTGGAAAATAATATTTACCAATGTGTACAATGATTTTAGGTAATTTTGACTACTCAAAACACCTGACTTATACAAAGGAAGACTGTGTTCATTCTACAATTACATGGGATTAAAGCAACATGTAGTTTTACTTGTATAATACTTCAATTTTATATAAAAGACAGTTTGTTTTCATCTGTTTTAGAACAAACCAAGTATTGGTCTTCAGAATACCAAACTTGTTTCGGCAAATTCAGATGATAAATACAACTTTGAAACTTGTAACGGCATAATTACAAGCAGAGAACGGACTAATGTAACATCACAACAAGCATAACAACAGCCGTGTGTTATGAAAACATACGCCAAAATGACATGACCCAAAAATGTAACTGTTCTTTGTACATATTGGAGTTTAGACAAACTAGCCTTCTGGCCTTCGGCTGCGAGGTATTTTAACAAGGAAATGGTATCAGCTCCACACTGTTCTGCTGTGGGTGCGCAAATCATGAGGTCATCAAACTGGCCTTGTATAAGAGCGGTGCCTTTAGAAACTTGGAGAGAGACCAACCTTGTATACAATGCCTGGTTGTACACAGTAGCCTTGACACAAATGTGTGAATCTGTAAGGTTTACCCTTATATTCAAATGTGAACAAAATTGACTGTCTTTGTGTACAGGAACACTGAAAAATGCATTTGAGAGATCTTATTACAGTAAAAAAATGCTGCAGAGGCTGGAACTTAGGAAATAATCAGATAAGGACTTGGGACGAGCGGGCATAGCTGCATAGCATTTACAGCTGTAAATCCTGGACAAATCTCCACTCGTCAGGAGGTTTTGTCTCTGATCTTTTTGACAGGAAACACTGGAGTACGTACCGGAATCGTTACACGGAATAATGACCCCTTGTTTAAACAGAGAGGTAAACACTGGCTGAATGCCATCAACAGCTTCACGTTTCAATGGGTACGGGGGTTGATTTGAAAGGAACGTGGACATTAAACATACGTCATATCTGTGAGCTGCCCAGAGTGAGTATGGCACATCTGAAAGCGCGGCAGGAAGCTCAGAGATATGATAATTACCTCATCATCCTCAACCAACAGCAATGTGCGCAAAACGGCTACGTTTGTGCACATTTTCATCTTATACATGTCACCTGACATATAGTACATAACATATTCTGTGTGTGTAGATGTCCAATCAGTGACTGACTCCAAATCTTTAACGATTAGACCCAAATCCCTCTATCTCTCAGTGGGCCCCCTGGCTAGTGAAATGTGTGGACCGCCCCTGGGATTTGACACAGTTTGTGTTGTGTGGGTGTGCAACAGGAACCAGCTGCGCAGCGAACTCCAAGCATCATTTTAAGCATGAGCTCCTCATTCACACATTCTAACAGAAAACTCTCATCATTCCCGGTCAGGGAACCACATTTACACGGATCATCAACAACGTTAGCACGTATAATGCAAATGAGAAGCCTCCATGAACACAGCAGGTGGAAAAACACGTTGATCAGTCACCCCGCAACAACACCTGAGAATCAGGATATGTCAGCAGCCATTTAATACACATTCACACAGTTCTTTATCATCAAATGCCAGTTTTTGAACCATCGTAGGAGATGGCTGCCGGACTTTAAACCCCTCATTTGTGGAATAAATGAGATCTAAGCCGAACCGGAGTTTCAGATCTCTGCCCAGTAAATTTATTAGGCAGACGGAGGATAAAATAAACTGTTTTTTTACTGATGTGGGAAATGGATTGACTATCATCACCGTTATCTCTACTGTGAAGTGATACAAAAACTTCTCCTTTACAGTTACCCCAGCCGCTCCTATTGAGTGCATAAATCTACCACTAAATTTGCAATCAGGCAAATCTGCCCTTTTACTATAGAACATCAACACCCATGATAGCTAAAGTTAGTGTGGGACATTTCTCAAATGCTGTTTCACTGTCATATTTCAAATATGTACCCTCTTTAACCACAGGCATGTCTTCTACATTTTCCAATTTTCAATAGCATGATGTGTGTGTGTGTATTCACTTCCCTGGTTCGATGATGCTGGCTGAATTTCCGTCTCGCTCGATCGGGTCCCCTCCTCCCCATCTGGTGTAGGTCAGTCTGATTGTGAATGGCCCCGTCCTTGATGTCCCCCTCTCTGCCTCCACTCGCCAGTGTTCTGTGAGCAGTCCCATAATCCAATGTTCAACACTGCCACACTTGAAACATCTTTCGTCAAATGAAGGTCTTGCTTCTCGTCTTCTGCCTCGGAAAACCTCTTCTGCCTCTCCCTCGGTATTGTGACCGGCCAGCATTCTGCGTAGCTTGCGCTGTGTCTGTGAGTCCGTTGAGAAAGGCATTACTGAGGTGTGTTGCCCAAACACCTGCTTGGGCTTGGGTTTGTTTATCCCACTGTTGTCCCCATCTACTTGGGGCTGATGGGGGTGGACGAGCTTACGGGGAGTCTGTTGACTGCATGGCTGGGACTTGTAGTGGCGGTGGAGGTGGTTGAGGTGGGCCAGTCGGATTGCCAGGGTTGTACCCCGGGGGAGGGAAAGGATACCCAGTCGAGGAGAGGTCATTCAGGCCTGCAATGTATACGAACACAGAGATGTCTGGGGTTTACATGGTTTTGGAAATTATTTATTTTCCTTACCTTCTTCAATTTATCTCTTAGGTTTTTGATTTTTAATTTACTCAAAGAACCTCCCTTAGGAAATCCGAACATTTCCGTCCATATATTTAATTTAGACAGACTGTCCTCACCATATTTTACTCTCATGACATCTACAATCGGGCCCTCAGGAGGGTGTACAAGCCCCCTACTTTGCCTTGTTCCCATGACAAAGTCTAGATGTTACCAAGCCACCCCTGACAAAACAAGGGGTGTTTAAACACCTTTTTTTTTTTTTCATCCGTCGATGATATGATATTTGTTTCTCAGTACAAATCACGCAAAAACTGATCGTAAACCCACGATCTACGACGGGATAAACCCTATGTGATATTTGTTTCTCAGTACAAATCACCCAAAAACTGATCGTAAACCCACAATCTACGACGGGATAAACCCTATCTTCGAGCAGTCCCTCTCATAAATGTCATGGAGTTTTAATTACGTTTAACTTTAAACAATTTAGACACTGTACATCTCACCCAGTATTGGAAAGCCTTTTTAAGTCCGTTTGATCTCGTGAAGTCAATCAGTTCCACCCCCGCCGCTGGTCCTCTCGTCCCGTACTGTTTTTGTCGCGGGGTAGAGGGAATCCGAGGATCCTGGAGCTACCAACCAGCGTTCGTAGGTGTTCCCAATCGAACTTGCAGAGACCCTGCTCGCAGCGCCAATTGTTATGGAAATCTAAAAACCCCAATACTGTAGAGTACAAGTCAAAGTGATCAAATCAAATAAATGGTGAATCAGACAGAGTTGTCTTTCTGGTGATGTTTATTCGATGACTCAAACAAACATCAGATACAATAAAATATATATATATATATATATAGACACAGGTCTCACAGAGTATAAAATATGTCTGCGCGAGTGTGCCCAGTTCAATATGATAGCAAAGCTTGTAAAGGGAGGAAAAGGGTGGGAAGGTAAGAAATCTTCACATGGTCATATTGTTATTAGACACCTGGCCTTGAGCTGTAGAAGTTCTCGTGTGACTTTGTGTGAGTCAACTCAGTAGCCAAAACAGCTCTGTGGCCTTGAAGTAGTGTAGATAGAGGCAAACAGCACATCTAACCAAATGAGAAGCATTTGGTTTAAACATATCAGGATATAATACAATTTCCACTACAGCTCCTAGGCTCCTTCAGCTTCATAAAGGGACGCAAATAGCTTTCAACTGATTGCAATGTATTCCCATATGCGGCGGGATTTGACGCTCATGGAAGCACGGCATTTGTTTGTGTCGGCTGCCCTTAAAGGCAATGTGAGCGTCCATTCTCATTGGATAACGGAGAATTGTACACCCGGAAGTAAGTATTCCCCTTACTGTCGATTGATTTTACAGTGATATCTGCACTACTCATCGACTAAAAAACACCAGATTATCCTTGTTAATTACACAACATTGATTGGTTTAAATTGTGTGCAATGCTTTTGTATTTTTCCCCTTCGATTCGGAGAAACAAATATTTTTTCGGAGTAAAGGATGGCTGAAGACACTACACTACCCAGAATCCCCAGCTATCATTTGGACTACATCATGTGCTCTGTTTGACAAACCCCGTTTTTTTTCACCATTCATTCCAATGGCTGGCGTCTATGTCACGTGATCTTCAAATTTCTCCCTGCAGAAAAAAAAAACATGGCCGAACTTCGTTTTATTCTCGGTGGAAAATGCCTATTTTAAAGTTAGTTTGGCCATTAAAATGCATTTTGATGTCATTTGCTGCGAGAAATATGAGTTGTTATTTCAGATTATGTGTGCAGTGGATGTACATGATCTTTAGTTTGCTAGTTATTACGAAGATTACTTCAGGAAATTGCGTCCATAGAACGTTTTCATTGTTACCAAGGTGGTTTCTAGGGACGCTGCTATCGATATTATTTCCGTTATGTTGTGTAACTGTTTAATGGTGTTATATTTATTGCTACCCCCTTCCCCGTCAATGTATAGTGTTGGTCCACAGTGCAAACGTATTATTTTAACAAAATCCGCATGTAAAGTTATTTTCCCCTGTGCAATTCCAGTCTCACATCTCACAGCACATCGTCATTAACAAATACCGGAAACAGACCGAAAACATTTTTAAAAAATAAAATAATACTTTATTCCGAGTGTGCTTGCTTTTCTCTTTGAAAGTCATCACATAACGGCATTGTAATACACGGTTCGGCTGCATTAAATATTACATATCTGCCGTAGTTCTGTATTTATAGAGCCCTGATGAGAAGACTTCTAGACAAACATGAGGAACTGAAAACGTGACGTGGATCATAAATATATCAGCAGTTAAACAACATCTTACATTTATTTTCACACAATACGTCTCCTTGCAGTATCAACACTAATTCGGCTGACTTTTATATTTGATCCAATTGGTAGATAGGCTGTATTTACACCATAAAGGTGCACAGCTGTGTTTAGAGTCGGAGAGGTCCTGATAATTTATTCCGGTAAATTACTCTGACCTACTAATTGACCTGACCGAAGTTATTGAGTCTATGTAAGGTTGCTGCTTGGCTCAGATCCACCAACGTCAGCAAGATCTCACCTCTATAACTCCCCGAAGAACCTAGGTTCAATTAACTGCTGTTTCAATTCAGACAACTCTTTTTTAATCTGTTTAAGGGATCCCGAAGGATTTTGATATCAGTAAATGGAGTGTGCTCCTACCTAAGTGTGTGTGGCAGGGTGCAATCTTACCTTTGAAGCAGGAGAGGATTGCACAGGTTGTCTTTTAAATGATCCCAGTCCAACAGGTGGGATCAGTTTATTTGAAGAAAAATAGGTCCAAACTAATACAGGGTTTTTACCTTCTCTCTTTACAACATTATAATCATACTAAAAAAATGGTGCTGTGATCATGTTCAAATATGAAACTTTAATTCACAGTCTTACATTTATTACCAAAATGTTTTAATTTCAACTGCAATTCAGTTGTGACATTTTAAAATCTCCCGATAGAATTTAGAGGTATTTCCTCATAAAAAGACCGGTGACAATAAAAAGCGCATTCAATTTTTCATTCACCAAATCAATTCACATCAGTTTCATACCTTTTTTCCGACACAGACGGCGGGTATAACATTCAAAAACCCATTCCTATCCGCAATAATTCGGAGGAAGATTTCCTCACAGGTGGCAGGTTATAATATTCATACACTTTTTCCGACACAGACGGCGGATTAACATTCAAAAACCCATACCTGTCCGCAATAATTCGGAGGAAGATCTCCTCACAGGTGGCGGGTTATAATATTCACAAACACATCTCTCATCAAATCATTCCACTCAGCCAACAACCAAGAAATTCGAGAGATATTTACCCCGTCTGGGAGGACCTTACCGAGAGCTATTAACCCAGCTCTGAAGCACAAAGCCTACCGGGAGAGAGTCTACCAGGGGAACCCCCCTCTCTCTCGCGCTCTCTCAAAAAACCAGTCTCTTTATGCTAAAAAAACCGGAACGAAACTCCAAAAAAACAAACTCCTCCTCTACACCTAATTTGTGGAAAACTGTGCATGCCCTCTAATGTACAAGGCTGAACATGACTCGACATGTTCCATAGCTATGGCATAAGACACACCTTCCTATGTTAGTGTAAAAAGGACTTGACCCTTTTTTGAGGCCTCTGTGTTTCTCCTTAAGCCTGGAGCCCCCCTCCCTGTGAACTGCTGCCAGAGGAGAGGGAGAAAACGGCCTACTCTCTTTATCAGAGACACCCATAAATCATAGACCTTACACACTCAACCTAAACAAACCACTTTGTTTTGTTTATACTGTAACTATAGAAAAACCTAAAATATGAAGCATTTTCATTGTGGGTTATACAAGAATATAATTGATTATATTTGATTATAACTAACTTTCGTTTTAAGTATTAAACATACTATGAAAACTCACAACACCCTCTTTTCAAACGCAAAGTTATCAAATAGCAACAGAAAAAATTGTAATCATACATACATATTCAAAAACCGTCAAGAAGCATTCTCATTATGGGTTTATACAAGAATATGATTGATCATATATGATTTATAATTAACTTTCGTTTTTAAGTATTCACTTCATACTATGATCTCAATTAACTTTCGTTTTAAGTATTCACTTCATATGAAGATCTCAACAGCTGATATAAAGGGACACCTAGTGGTTAAAGCATGTTATTGAATTTCATTATTTTTATTATTAGATATGAATAGGATCCCTATAAAGTATATTCATTACTCGTTATTCTCTACTAATAGTTAATTAAAGACTGTATATAATGACTATTTTGCACATCCCTTGCAAGATTTCAAGATTTTCTAAGGTTTATTGACATATCATATACACAAACGGTGTAGTTATGCAATGAATGAAAAACTTGGGTCGCAGGTTCCTCAATAGTGCATTACAAGACATCTATCAATATTTGTGCATACCTCCAGCAATGTTAACTATGTTGAAGCACTTATTTTAACTGATATTATACATAATGTATTATACTCTTATAAGATGTATGTAGATATTTCATCTCCGGCCTTGTCAGGTATTGAACAATCAATAAATAAAGAACACAGAATTGTTAAATATAAAACACAGAATTTGTGTGATTATACTAAATGATTTACAAATAAACACCACTGCATATTTACAACTGTTACACATGCTGATGTAACGCAAATGTTTCCAACTTGGGATCAATAAAGTATATCTTATCTTAAGCTGATCGATGGCTACTGCCATATTTGCAAAATTTGCCTCTGAACCTTGACAAGTGCATGTTTCAGGCTTATCAATTAATGTAATGTAATGTAATGTTATCAATTAACAACAGGGGTCAGAAACATAAGACCAGCTGTTAAATAAAGCTCTTCTGACCTTAGCTGGCATGTGTGTATATTAGGGGTGTAACGGTACACGTACCCGTACCGAAATTATTCGGTACAAGTGTGTACCGAAGTGTACCGAACGAATATATCATTAAACGTAAAAAATTGAGAACGTGAACAACTTTTTGGAAGTAATCTCAGGTGCTGCGTCGCAGCATTCAGAGTAATTTGCTCACATTGGGTGCAACGCGTCATAGAGCGAGCAAGTCATTTGATTGGATGAGAGGCATACTATGAGAGCTGGTCAGAGGGATGCGTTCAAATGTAGTCAGTAATTTGAGGAACTGTCGAAAATTAATGGCGAACGCAGATAAAGTTGAGCTCGAAAATCCTCCAGCATCATTGAAGTCTCTGGTTTGGGAACATTTTGTTTTCGCAGTTACGTACAAGGATGACGGACAAAGACAGGTGGACCGAACCAAAGCTGTTTGTCGGCATTGTTCAACTAAAATTGGTTACGCGGCTGGCAATACATCAAACTTGCACACTCTTGAAAAGGCATCACCCGAACGTGAATATCACCGGTACCAAAAGAAAAAAGACTGAAGTGCAAACCCAACTCCCGCTAGCATTTAAGCCTCCACCACTCGCAAAACGTTCAGACCGAGCCAAAGCTATTACAAACGCCAAATATCCTTATGTTGCCATGTTAGCAAAGCGCTACCTGGCTGTATCTGCTACCTCGGTCCCTAGCGAGAGGGTGTTCTCCACAGCAGGAGACATTGTTAGTGCCAGCAGATCTGCCCTTTCGGCAAGCAATGTGGACAAGTTCATTTTTCTTTAAAAAAACATGAAAATACAATGACAAGCAAGTCCTAATGTCAAACTGGCTGCTTAGGTGCTAGTACAGTACAGTTCAAATACAGATTATTTCCGTTCATCGAAAAGCTGCACCTTAATGTTCATTTTATTATATTTTGTATTTATTTGAGTGAATATTCACAGTTTAATAATAATAAAAAACCCAAAACTAATTGTTTATGTTTTGTGAGTACTAGTACAGTAAAGTTCAAATACAGATTATTTCAGTTCATCGAAATGCTGCACCTTAATGTTTATTTTATTATATTTTGTATTTATTTGAGTGAATACATTATTCACAGTTTAATAATAATACAAAAATATATATGTTTTGTTTTGTGAAAAAAAATGCTGCTGTACCGAAAACGTACCGAACCGAACCGTGACCAAAAAACCGAGGTACGTACCGAACCGAAATGTTGTGAACACCCCTAGTGTATATATATTAATGCTGCGCATTATGGGCACAAGCAATTTTCACCCATTTATTAATTATATGTTTTTAATTTGAGTGTTTCCTATCCCCTAAACCTCCAGGGATGTACACAGTTTAATACTGGCAACTTCTTATTATGGGAAATACGAAAACGTCTTTTAAAACTACAACTGCCAGTAGAGACGTGCCATAGATAGAGAACATGTTGCGAAACACAATAGCCAGCATGTGTAGTTCTGGGGACGGGGACGGGGGGACGCGGTGGACCCGTTCAAATCCAGTTTTGGACAGTCTGGGTCAGTGTATGTTTTGGTCATTGTATTTTCTTTTCACAAATGGATATTCAAAAACAAAAAACGACTGGATATTTGATTTTCGTTTTCAAATTGAAAAACCAAAATTGAAATACAAGGCGTTTTTCTTTATCATGGTCAAAAGGGGATTTACTAAACTTAAAAAACGGGATGATTTTCATTTTCTACTTCTCAAAACAAAACAAAAAATCACTAGAAAACAGAAACAAAAAAACCCCCCGTTTTTTCATATTCTGCTACCGGAAGTTGTCTTTCAAAATAAGAGTGCAGATGAGGACGGCCAATCTGTGTATCTACGGTCCATTTGTTTTCACAACGAAAACAGCCAAGACACATATTGAGCCCAGATAATGAATGTTATTGAGGGCTGGAAATATAATAGGCCTATGTCTAAAATGGACAACATTGTTAGGAGATTTCAACTATACAGCGATTCTGCACTGCGGTCACTCAGCCGTCTCTCGAGTTTGTTATTATTTTTTCTGCCAATAGTTATTCGTGAGATCGATCCTGTTGGACTCAGTAGCCTACTAGTGAAACTACTCCCACAACAAGTACTATGAAGTACTTACTGTGTACTTTTTGAGTAATCCTCTGTCAATGTCCCCTCCCGCAACCCTGTCTCCTAAAAATTACGTTCCCACAGACCTAAACTGCATTCTCAATTACGTTTAGCGAGAAACTTATTTTCTCCCACGTTACGTTCATTATGAACATATCTCAAATACGTTTATTTTCTACATATCTTCTAGAAACATATTTTTCTCCCACGTAACGTTTCTTGTGAACGTATCTTAAATACTTTTATTTTCTACATATCTTTGCCATTTATTGTCTTGCTTATAATAATGATAATAGTCATTTATAAATATCATTTTAGAGCACACATTTGAAATCAGTAGGCGAGGCTGTAATTTCGCCAGCTGTTACTCTCATGAGCGAGGCAGAAAATAATAGTTTTAACATGCCAAAAAGCTGCTGTGTCGTTTATTGCACCTCAAACATTAAAACAAATCCAGAGTTACGTGTTTCTGTACTTCCTCTAAGAAGAAAGGACAGTAACAGAAGATCTCTGTGAAGCCAGATGTGGTGTTGTTAATGCGATATTATATCCGGAAAAAAAATTCAGTTTAGGATGGCCGAAGACACTACACTACCCATAATCCCCAGCTATCCTTTGGCACTACAGTCCCGTTGACAAACCCCGTGATTAATCTTCAAGCTCTGGGATTGGATGCTGGAGTGGCAGTGCGCCAAGGTTACACTGAGCGTCAAGCTCTTTGAAATGGAACGAAACCACGGCACACTATCCAAAACTGGACTCGAACGCCCCCCCAGAACTACACATGCTGGCTATTGTGTTTCGCAACATGTTCTCTATGGCACATCTACTGGGAATTGTAGTTTTAAAAGACGTTTTCTTTTTTCCCAAAATTAGAAGTTGACACTGACAGTATTGAACTGTGTACATCCCTGGAGGTTTAGGTGATAGGAAACACATTGGTGTGTACACATTTAAAACATATAATTACTAAATGGGTGAAAATCGCTTGTGTCCATAATGGGCAGCATTAATATATACCCACACGACAGCTCATTGTTACTTTGTAATTCTACTCCACTACAATTCAGAGGTTAACCTGGTATTTTTACTCCACTATATTTATTTGAGTAACTCTGCAGATTCTGATTAATGATGTGAAATATAAACAACCCTTAAAGCAGACTTTAGTTACACCTGAGTAAAATTCAGGGAAAGGTGATTGTCAAGTGCCAACAATCAGGAGAGATATTTGATAGTTGGTGCTTGAGAAGACTAAACATGTATCTGCAGATCTTTATAAAGTATATTCATTACTCGTTATTCTCTACTAATAGTTACTTAAAAACTGTATAATGGCTATTTTGCACATCCCTTTCAAGATTTCAAGATTTTATAAGGTTTATTGACATATCATACACACAACTACGGTGTAGTTATGCAATGAATGAAAAACTTGGGTCACAGGTTCCTCAACAGCGCATTACAAGACATCTATCAATATGTGTGTACCTCCACCATTAAACTGTCAAATTCTGCACATTTCTTATTCTATCTACATACATAAGAGTATAATTAATGTGTATAATATCAGTTAAAATAAGTGTTTCAACATAGTTAACATTGCAGGAAAGCAATATATTAGACGTTAAACACTTTGTCAGGCTTAATATTTATCTGTAGCTTTTTTCTTATTTGAAAGAAGACCTTAACCTAAGTATTCTGTAATGTGTTAATAAAGGTTAATTAATTTGTCTGTTTTGCACATCCTCATATTAATATCTTTTGTACATCCAACTGTTTTATTGTAGAGATCACTTACAGTATCTTCATTTTTTATATTCTATATTTCTATCATTGACCTTCTACTTTCCACCTATGAAAGTATGTACTCTTAATATTGTTTTCATCAAATAACATTATTCAACAAAAATAACATTATTCAACAAAAATAATTCAATAACGTGCTTTAACCACTAGGCGGTGCAGACAAGGTACACACAGCATACTAATTATAACTTTGTATTATTAGTGTAGGACACTTATGTATGTATAACATCTGAAGATGTGTAGTTTTATTCATGTTTTTACATAATTTTACAGGATATTGCTATACTATTTCTCATGTTTTACTTCTACACATTAATATCTGATTTGTAAAACATCACAGACAGAAAGGCATATCCGTCATTTAATGGTAAGCTATTGAAATTGTGATTCCATAGATGTGTCTCCCATCGCCCAAATCCCCTGACTATTCGCTCAACTCAGTATTTACATTCTTATATTCAAAGAAAATCAGTAATATCTTTAAAAATTACAAGTCCTTTTCTATCAGCTGTGCACCGTTATGGTGTAAATATAACCTACCAATTGGATCAAATATAAAAGTCAGCCGAATTACTATTGATACTGCAAGGAGACGTATTGTGTGAAAAGAAATGCAAGATGTTGTTTAATTGTTGATATATTTATGATCCAAGTCATATATTCAGTTTTGGCGGTAGTTCTCCTGTTTGTCCAAAAGTCTTCTCATCAGGGCTCTATAAATAAAGAACTACGTCAGATATGTAATATGTAATGCAGCCGAACCGTGTATTTGTATTACAATGCCGTTATGTGATGACTTTCAAAGAGAAAAGCAAGAACACTCGGAATAAAGTATTTTTTAAAAAAAATGTTTTCGGATATCATATCGCATTAACATCATATCCCAACATGCATTGCGGCTAAAACATTGAATCAACGAGCTTCAAGCTGAGGATCTTGGGTAATCTGTTCAGTGGGTTTGTGGTGTGTATTGCTCGAAATGTCCCTTATAGGCCTACGTCTGTTTACAGTGACTTTATTTACGGCTAAAAAGCATGCTAAAAAGCCCAAGATTATAGAATTAAACGAATAAATAAAAACAAGGATAATTGTGTGTTATTGTTGAGTAAATAACAGTCTGTTATTTAGAAAATAATAACAAATTAGAAGGAAAAAAAGATTTTCAAAAATACAGATTTCAGTATTTTGAGGCTTTAAGGCTTAGAGCCTCAAAATACTGAAATCTGTATTTTTGAAAATATTTTTTTCCTTCTAATTTGTTATTATTTTCTAAGCCATTTATTTTCCTCACAGATGGCAAAAAAAGTCCGACATTATACGATTTAAAATAAAAACAAATAAATAAAAAGATAAAACACTGGCATGTAAATTACGTTAGAATAAATAGAATGGTTTTGAATAATAGATGAGAGTAAAATCTACGTCACTTTACAGCCCGCCCACTTTTGGGGAAACCAACGCTGTCATTTGAACGGCGATCAAGCCTGAAGCCACAGAGATCTTCTGTTACTGTCCTTTCTTCTTAGAGGAAGTACATAAACACACACACACACACACACACACACACACACACACACACACACACACACACACACACACACACACACACACACACACACACACACACCACACACACACACACACACACACACACACACACACACACACACACACACACACACACACACACACACACACACACACACACACACACACACACACACACACACACACACACACACACACACACACACACACACACACACACACACACACACACACACACACACAAAGAAAACCTTTTGAATTCATATAGAGTTGCTTTTTCTATTTCTTCTGAATTGTAGAAATCCTTGGTGTTTCAATACCCTCGTATTATATAATTGTTGCCCTGAGGCAACAAACCAACCCCTGGTTGAGGGGTTTGGGGGGGTTCACATTTTATAATTGATATAATATCATTGACCCCTAAGCTCCTAAAACACATGGTGAAACATTGTTTTTCCTCCCAAAATAAAAAGTCATGCCATAGAGGGATAAGGCACTATTACAAATATTCTTAATTTGCCGTATTTTATTTTAAAAGTGTTCAGAAAGACTGCATCAAATATGCTATATCTATATAATATCAATATTGTTATTAACTTCAATCAAAGTCAATTTAAATAGCGGGCAAGACTGTCCAAGGAGTACAAATGCTGCTGCCGGACTACTGACTGGCAGTATTGCTGATATCATGTCTACCATCCTCTTAAAACACTCTGTCCAACAATGAAGAAAGTTGTTTTAACGCTGATTCAAAATAGCAGAGAAACATGCATTCTTGTTCTCAGGAGGGGACATTGACAGAGGATTACTCAAAAAGTACACAGTAAGTACTTCATAGTAGGCTACTTGTTGTGGGAGTAGTTTCACTAGTAGGCTACTGAGTCCAACAGGATCGATCTCATTCACGAGTAACTATTGGCAGAAAAAATAATAACAAACTCGAGAGACGGCTGAGTGACCGCAGTGCAGAATCGCTGTATAGTTGAAATCTCCTAACAATGTTGTCCATTTTAGACAGAGGCCTATTATATTTCCAGCCCTCAATAACATTCATTATCTGGGCTCAATATGTGTCTTGGCTGTTTTCGTTGTGAGAACAAATGGACCGTAGATACACGGATTGGCCGTCCTCATCTGCGCTCTTATTTTGAAAGACAACTTCCGGTAGCAGAATATGAAAAAACGTGGGGGTTTTTTGTTTCTGTTTTCTAGTGATTTTATTTTTTGTTTTGAGAAGTAGAAAATGAAAATCATCCCGTTTTTTAAGTTTAGTAAATCAATTTTTGACCATGATAAAGAAAAATGCCTTGTATTTCAATTTTGGTTTTTCAATTTGAAAACAAAAATCAAATATCCAGTCGTTTTTTGTTTTTGAATATCCATTTGTGAAAAGAAAATCCAATGACCAAAACATACACTGACCAGTCTGCCGTGGTTCCATCCCATTTCAAGTGCTGTTCGAGGCTCGGAGCACACTCTCCAATCACAGAGCTTGAGGACTATCACGGGTTTGTCAAACAGAGCACATGGTGTAGTCCAAACGATAGCTGGGGATTCTGGGTAGTGTAGTTTCTTCTGCCATCCTTTACTCCGAACAAATATTTGTTTCTCCGAATCGAAGGGGAAAAATACAAAAACATTGCACACAATTTAAACCAATCAATGTTGTGTAATTAACAAGGATAATCTGGTGTTTTTTAGTCGATGAGTAGTGCAGATATCACTGTAAAATCAATCGACAGTAAGGGGAATACTTACTTCCGGGTGTACAATTCTCCGTTATCCAATGAGAATGGACGCTCACATTGCCTTTAAGGGCAGCCGACACAAACGAATGCCGTGCTTCCATGAGCGTCAAATCCCGCCGCAGATGGGAATACATTGCAATCAGTTGAAAGCTATTTGCGTCCCTTTATGAAGCTGAAGGAGCCTAGGAGCGTCACAACTGCACGCCACGGACACTGACCAAACGTCGCTCCTGGACGATTAGGGAGTGAGAGTGTGTTGCTGTGGCAGGGCACCATCCAGCATTGAGGAGAACCTGAAGGAGTTTCTCAAACATTGCTGTTGTACTTTCGGTTTCTGTCACAATCATCACAGGGTCAAGGGACCTCATATGCCGCACAGCTGGATACATGAGAGGACTTCTCTCCATAATTTTCTTGCAGGTCATTGCGAGTAAGGAGACGCATTCTTTTTTGAACTCCACGATTTTCACTGGAGCTTCTCAGATGCCTTCTGCAAAGCCTGCTTGGTTGAAAATCCTATGTCCAGGTGTTTGAGTCGGACATGGATTTGCTTCTCTTGGGGGTCCAGTTTAGTGAGCTGGAGAGGTGTCTTGATCTTTGCCAGCTCTTCTCTCTTGATAAAGCATGACAGCAGGCCTGTCAGGGTGCTTTGGAGCTCCTTTGCCAAGAATGGCACCATTGGGGCATCTGTCTGAAATACCTTCAAAAAAGGCTTCAGCTGTCTTGCAACAAAAGCGAAAAACTCAAGTTTAGCCAGAAAAAGAGGGTCTTCGGTTGCCTTCTTGAATGTCAAGTAGGACGCAGATGTTGGCACTTTACTCTTCGGAAGTTTCTTGTGGCTGTGGATGTACGCCATCACAGCTGTCCACACTTCGATTGCCCGCTCAGCAACTTGCAAGTCTTCAACCCATCGAGTGGCACAGAACTTCAGAGGAAATCTTGCCGTTTTAGTCAGCTCACTGAAATCCTCTCGCCTTGCTGGCGAGTCATGGAACACCTGCCAAAGCGCTCTCAGCACATCTCCGATTTTCCAACCTGTTTGTCTCTCTCCGGTCTGGAAACTTCCATGCACAACATGCAGACCACAACTTCCCAGGTTGATGAGCTTTGGTGCATCTGGGTCCTCTTTGCTCTTGTCCTCTTGGAATATTCTTAAGAACTTCCAATTCACTGTAGGGCCGTCCATCGATATTTGCAGGAGCTTCTTGGGGTCCAGAGGTGACAGGGATCTGTTGATACTCTCCAAGAGCTTCTCTGCCTGAGTGTGTCCTAGGAACTCTGAAGTGAAGTAACGCACAGCTACTTTCCCTTCGCGTTCACTCCAGTAGCGCAGAATGATATCCATCTGTTCTGTTTGTATCACTTTGTTAAGGCATTCGTCAAAAGACACTTTGCTTTTCTTACGTCTTCAATCAGCTGCTCTTTAAAATGAGGATACAAGCCAAAACATATAAGGTAAGCCGATTTTGTTGCGCCACATGTAAATTGTTTGGCAATTTCGCTGTCTGGGAACATCTGAGCAAAAGTGTTTGAAATGTCAGAGTTGGAGTTGAACGAGAAGTGTGACCTGACCATCCAGAAATTCAACTTCACCATTGACAGCCACACTCTATCCCCCTCCCTCACATCCGCAACCTCGGAGTCATCTTCGACAGTCAGCTCAAATTCAACCACCACATCAATCACATCACCAGGACCGCCTTTTTCGACCTCAAAAACATTGCCCGTCTCCGCCCATCACTCTCCTCCTCTGCTGCTGAAACCCTGATTCATGCATTCATCACATCACGACTCGACTACTGCAATAGCATCCTCTACGGCAGCGGTCCCCAACCTTTTTTGCGCCACGGACCGTTTTAATGTTAGACAATATTTCCACGGACCGGCCTTTAAGGTGTGGCGGATAAATACACAAAATAAAATGATACAACCAGCATAAAAACTGTGGTATTTTCATAAATATAATATTAAACGTGAATCCACTGTGTACTCGTATGCAACTTTATTATCAGCGACCTCGGAACATCGCACCAACAACATAACATGAGTAACATCCTCTCTGCCCCCTAACACTCTCTGGTCGCTATGGTAACGTTTAAACATGCCTTCAAAATAAGATACAACACAAAAACAAATATAAAGTGCATGAAAAATACAGCTCACCATAACGCTAAATCAGTGGGAGCCCTGAGCTTGTTTCTCTGCAACGAGACGGTCCCATCTGGGGGTAATGGGAGACAATGACACCCGAAGTGTGTTGCTTATGTCCAGTCTACTCCATAATTTTGTTTTGGTTGCTGTCACTGCAGAAAATCCCGCTTCACACAAATAGGATGTCGGAAATGGCAACAGGGTTTTCAGTGCTGTTGTGGCAATCTCAGGGTATTCTGCCGTGACTTTAATCCAGAACACCGGCAGAGTTGTTGTCTCGAACATACTTTTAAGGCCGCCGTCATTTGCGATCTCCAGCAGTTGATCTTCTTCTTGCATAGACATGCTTGATTCACCTGGTTTGTTGACAAATGGGTCGCGGATCCATTCCTTGGCAGTTCGTGGGTCTTTTGTGGTTGGGAAGTAGCGCTCGAACTCTTTTAAAAGAAAAGACAGGTGATCATGCACCATCTGGGAGAATGAAAGCTCGGGCTCAGTCTCTTCCAAAATCCCCGCGAATGTTTGAAACATGTCAAATATACCTCTGTTCATGCGCCGTCCCCACAAATCCAGTTTGGCTTTAAATGCAGCTACTTTATCTGCCAACTTGAAGACAGTTGTCATTTCCCCCTGAAGTGACAGATTGAGTTCATTGAGCAGGTTGAATATGTCGCACAAGTAAGCGAGTTTTGCGACCCATTCCTTGTCACTGAAATGTGCTGCCAGCGGTGACTTCTTTTCTGAGAGAAAACTCTGCAGCGGCTCTCGTAATTCAAACACTCTGGCCAGCGATCTCCCTCGGGATAACCATCTTATTTCTGTGTATAAGAGAAGGCGTCTGTGCTCCGCGTCCATCTCCTCACAAAGCTGCTCGAACAGGCGCGAGTTAAGGGCGTGTGCTTTGATGTGGTTAATAACTTTAACGACATCATTCAATACGCTATTAAGTTCCGGTGGCATTTTTCGGCTAGCCAGCATTTCCCTGTGAATGACACAATGCGTCGACTCACATTCAGGTGCAACCTCCTTAATCCTAGTAGTTTAACCAGACAGCCGTCCGGTCATGGCAGCAGCTCCGTCTGTGCATATGCAGACACAAAAGGACCATTTCAGTTTTCCTGATATATAATCATCCAGCGACTTGAATAGTTCTGCGGCTGTGGTTTTGGTTGGCAACGATAGAGCACATAACATATCCTCATGCACATCCTCCTGATAAAGATATCACACATAAACAAGTAGTATTGCCTTGTTGTCAATATCTGTAGACTCGTCAACCTGGAGTGCGTACCACGGTGATGTATTAATCCTCTCCAACAATTGTGTCTCAATGTCCTCTGCTATTTTCTCAATGCGTCGAGTGACGGTGCTAGCCGAAAGAGGCACCTGTGCTATCTTTTTAACCGCAGCCTCTCCTAGAAGTTCACGGCAAATGTCTTTAGTGGCGGGCAGGATCAATTCTTCACCAATGGTGAATGGCTTCTTAGCCTTAGCAATACGGTTAGCCACCAAGTATGATGGCCTCAGTACACTCGCATTTGTTGATGTGGCGGCCCTCAGGAATTGCTTCTGTCCTTCTTGTTCATGCTTTTTTCTTTCAAAATACTCCGAAGGCTTGTCTTTTAATGCAGGGTGCTTGGTCTCCAAGTGGCGAAGCAGTTTTGAAGGCTTCATTGCCTCATTAGAGAGCCGATTGCCGCATATTATGCAGAGCGGGCTTGGTGCGCGGGCATCACCTGTCGCGATAAATCCATATTTTAAGCAGGACTCCTGGTATTGTCTGTTAAATGCAGCTTTTTTTTCCTTGGAAGTCGTAGGCTCTTCTTCTGTCTCCTCACTGGGCCTTTTTCCCTTCGCAAAGAAACTTTCCAAAGATGTTTGTTTTTTACTCATTTTGCTAGCTTGTGGGTTTCATTTTAGCGGCAACGGATTAGCGGCATAGACGGATGTAACAGAGCGAATCCGGTCAGTTTTCAAAATAAAACATTGTTCAAACTCAGATAATAAATAAAACGGAAATAATGTAAATTATTTATTTTTTCTCTGCGGCCCGGTACCAAATGATCCACGGACCGGTACCGGTCCGCGGCCCGTGGTTTGGGGACCCCTGCTCTACGGCATACCATCCAACCTCCTCAATAAACTCCAACATATCCAGAACTCTGCTGCCCGCCTCCTTACCCACACCCGCTCCCGAGACCACATCACTCCCGTCCTCCAGAACCTCCACTGGCTCCCCGTCCGTCAAAGAATCAACTTCAAAGTCCTCCTCATTATTCACAAAGCCCTCAACAATCAGCCCCCCCCCTATCTCACAGACCTGCTGCACCACCACACCCCTTCCCGCTGCCTCCGCTCATCAGAAGCCCACCTCCTATCCATCCCCACCCACACGTTCCAGAGGGAGGGGGCAGCCTTCTCCGTCGCTGCCCCCTCCCTCTGGAACTCACTCCCACAACCCATCAGAGACTGCACTGACCTCACCACCTTCAAAAAACTCACAAAAACTCACCTCTTCAATCTGGCTTTTAATGTGTGATTGTTTTTGTATTATTTGACTTTAACTTTAACTATATATTTATTTGTTGTTCCTTTATTTTCATTATATCTGTAAAGCGTCTTTGAGAACCTGTAAAAGCGCTAACAAAATAAATCTATTATTATTATTATTATTATGAGCCAAGACGGCCTGTTAGTGGGTCGCTTGCGGGTGATAGCATTGCTACAAACAATGTGGTCGCTCCTGTACAACACGAGAATCATGCATCTGTTGATGTAAATGTCTGTAGTACACTGAACAAAAATATAAACGCAACACTTTTGTTTTTGCTCCCATTTTTCATGAGATGAACTCAAAGATCTAAAACATTTTCTATATACACAAAATAACCATTTCTGATTAGACAGCATGATTATTGCACAGGTGTGCCTTAGAATGGCCACAATAAAAGGCCACTCTGAAATGTGCATTTTTGCTTTATTGGGGGGGTCTGGGGGGGTCCGAAAACCAGTCAGTATCTGGTGTGAGGGGTAGGGTTAGGGTTAGGGTAATGTTGTGAATCGAGTGGCCTGTGTTCGTCGTCCATAACATATGCCTGCCCATACCATAACCCCACCACCACCATGGGCCACTCGATTCACAACATTACCCTAACCCTAACCCTACCCCTCACACCAGATACTGACTGGTTTTCGGACCCCCCCAGACCCCCCCAATAAAGCAAAAATGCACGTTTCAGAGTGGCCTTTTATTGTGGCCTTTCTAAGGCCACACGAGGACGAAAACGGCTAAACGCATAGGATTAACGCAAACGCAATCGCAAAAAAGCTTCCGTCCACACGCAATATTCACCGGATAGTGTCTGTCCACACGGCTCCGTTTAGTTCCAACCGCTGGAGAAGCTGCAGTACATATGCCGAGCCTGTACGTGGCGCTGTAACATCCTCCACAAAAGCAGCGAAGAAGGATGGTTGTCATGGTTGCCCTTCTGTTTATTCTCCGCGGTGGGGGCTGAGGGAACCGGGCAGAGTTTTTCGCCAGTCAACGTGTATTAAAGTTTAAATCTTCCGACAAAATTATAAAAGTGCCGGTCAAAGGTCTTCTTTGTTATTTATTGAGCTTTAAAACAAATGAATAACGACTCTATATAATATAATAATAAAATACACGGAGCCTCTCTTTTTCCTCCCTCTCTTCGGACAGCGTCAGTGTCTGTCTCATGCAGCAGCTGATCCAGTAATGAGTGACCCGGCCGACAGTAAAAATAAACATATTTATAACTAGTTTAGGTAGTTTGAGAGGTGTCCGTCCTGTCAGATTAGACTTCACTCGCGTTTATGTCCATATCGAGAGAAAGATAAATCATCTGAAGTCAGTGTGCAGTTTACTTTGATGCGGGGTGAGCAGCAGAGGTGGGGAGAGGCGGGGCTATTGCCTCATCATTATCAGAAAATGATCGTATAGGGCGTACACACGGAGCCGTTTGACCCCCCAGAGCGTTGCGTATGCCGTTCTATCCACCTTGGGACCCGTTATCGTTTCCGCAGTCGTTTAGTGCCGTATTCGGTCGTCCTCGTGTGGCCGAACGGTCTATATGACACTAAACAGTAACGCAAACGACCGTTTTCGTCCTTGTGTGGCCGGGGCCTAAGGCACACCTGTGCAATAATCTTGCTGTCTAATCAGCATCTTGATATGCCACACCTGTGAGGTGGGATGGATTATCTCGGCAAAGGAGAAGTGCTCACTATCACAGATTTTTTCAGATTTGTGAACAATATTTGAGAGAAATGGTTATTTTGTGTATATAGAAAATGTTTTAGATCTTTAAGTTCATCTCACGAAAAATGGGAGCAAAAACAAAAGTGTTGCGTTTATATTTTTGTTCAGTGTACATAAATAATAGGATGTGGGTGGTGTCATATAACACGAATGGCCTACGTGTGGGGCACAGTGCTGGCCGGGGATAAAGCGAGGCGGCTGGTTGTTGATAAACTGTTGGAGGAATGTGATATTATGTGCTTATAAGAGACATGGTTACCTAAGCAAGATCTGGAAAGGCTGAATACACTACAGGCTAATTTTCATGGAGTTGGAGAGTCAATGATCTCCGTGATAAAATAGCCCATGGTAGGATACCGGGTGGAGTGGTGATTCTCCGGAACAGTAAATATGATCCTTTGGTTACAGTGGTAAGATTGGATGTCGACTGGGTCATTGGTATAGAGATCAAGTATGAAAATAGGTCATTTATTATCGTAAATATTTACACACCTTATGAATCATATGAAAATGAAGATGAATATCGCAATAGAATGGCATTTGTTAACGCATTCATTAAGGATAATGCCACAACCTGTGTGTATGTAGTGGGGGACTTGAATGCTGACATTTCGGATGATAAATCTCTGTTTTTGCAAATGTTTACTGCATTTTTGTAACGATAATAATCTCATACTGTCAAGTAAATCTCTACTACCTGAGAAAAGCATTACATATATTAGTGAAGCATGGCATACTGTGTCATGGCTAGATCACTGTATATGCACACGCTTCTCTGGACAACATTGACATCTGTTATGAGTTGGCCACTACAGATCATATTCCTTTTGTATTGACCCTAAATGTTGAAAATATTCCGGTGCTATCTGTTGATGACAATAAAACATACACAGGGAGGCTGGATTGGTCAAGGTTAAGTGAGAAGGATATTAATCACTATACCTCACTCACGGACAAATCATTAGACTTGGTTGTAATTCCAAGAGAAACAATGCTGTGCAGTGACACCAACTGTAAAAATGTGCAACATGGTAGAGATCTATGTTTTACATAATCTTATTATTGATGTGTTAAATGCCTCAAGTAAGGGTTTTTACAACAGTAAGAAAAAGGACCATGGTATATAACTTGGATGGAATGAACATGTGACTGAGCTACACACTGCTGCAGATGCTTTTAAATTGTGGGCAGAATCAGGTAGGCAGAGACAGGAGTCTTTGTTTGAACATAAACAAGCCACTAATGCCAAATATAAGTATGCAGTCCGCTTCATTAAAAAAAATGAGGACACAATGAGGGCTGACTCACTTGCCAGAAAGCTGCGCAACAATAGTTGCTATGATTTCTGGAAAGAGGTCAAAGTCATAAACAGCTATAAGACTCCCTTACCGTCTCTATTGAAGGAGTGTGTGGGTCAGACAACATTGCTGAACTGTGGCGACAACACTATCATGAGTTCTTCAACGGTGTTAAGAGTGATGCATTTGTGGTTGAAAAGGTTTACTCCACTGAAAACTAGGGATGCACGATATTGGTTTTTTGAAACCGATACCGATAACTTCCTGCTTCTCAAGACCGATACCGATAACCGATAATAATATAATATATATATATATTAAATGTACCTGTAGTTTTTGCACACCTGGTGGTAAAAAAAAGACTAGTAGTGAGCAAATGACATGAGCATTACTACTATGAACAAAACAAAGCCAAGAACAGTTTTGACTCTTCAAAGTGACCATATTTATTTTCCCAAATAAAGTTCTTGCCTTTTTCAAAAGCCTCGTCGATAGGTAAAAGCCCCGGTGCCTTTACAGCTGGCTTTGGATTCACCGCTAGTTTAGCAGTGCAGGCGTCTTCGTACGCTTTTAACACACCATCGTAGCGATGGCGATGTTTCAGGTGACTAATCAGGTTGGAAGTATTATAGCTCGTTGCTTTTTTCCCTCCTCGTGGAACTTCTGCATTGCATTTGTTAATAAAAATAGCAAGCGAACTATCTAACTCTGAAACTTTGAAATAGTCCCATACTACCGACGACATGTTTGTTTACTGTCCTGGCTTCACGGCCGCACACCATTTACGTCACAGCCAGGCATGAGTTAGGGAGCGCTGGATTTGTGAAAAACTCCCCTCTTCCTAAACCACTAATACCACAGTACTGGCAAAACGGGAGGAGCCGAGTGAAAAACAAGCGCCCCTCATCCCAATCCACCCACACCACAGTATTTTTTTCTTTTTTTTTACCCAAAAAATATATTGTATATTATCGGGGCTATTAATACTGTTATCGGGTTTATCGGGGTGACGTCATAATTCCTAATATCGGACCGATAATTATCGTGCACCACTACTGAAAACGTTACAGTTAGATCAGAGGAAGTCGACAACACTATAATGAATCTAGAAAATAACAAAGCTTGTGGCCCGGATCACATCTCGGCTGAACACTTAAAATATGCCAGTCTTAAGCTTGCTCCTCTTCTTGCTCTGTGTCTTACTGGTTTCCTTAATTATGGCGTTTTACCAGTTTCCATGTTATCTGTGCTACTTGTGCCAGTCATCAAGGATAAAGCTGGGGAAATGAATGGCATTGATAATTAAAGACCCATTGCTTTAGCTAACATTCTCTCCAAAGTGTTGGAGAAAATTCTGTTGGACAGGCTGGAAAGGTATATTACCACAGCTGACAACCAGTTTGGTTTTAAAAGAAAACACGGCCGTTACGGCTGCTGTTTTCCTGGTGCTCTTAACTCTGTTGTGTGTGTGTGTATGTAAATGAGCTGTGCGATTGCCCTGTCGTGATTGGCTGCCATCTCCTGGTCCGCCCCCTGAAGATTGTGATTGGAGCACGCCGGGCCCGACCACTCCAATCGCAGCGCACAGCCGGCGCACACCTGCTGGAGACGACTACAAAGCTGGGGACATTCATCACTCTGGAGGGGTCTGTTGAGTGAACAGACGCCTCTCGCTACTTGCTTTTCGTTCTGTGGTCTGTGTCTGGTAGTGTGATATTGTGCGTTAGTGCCTAGAGTAGCTTAGTTAGAGTAGTTTACATAGTGTTTAGAGTAGCTTAGGTTTGTGTGACTGTTTAGCTGTGTGTTTTGTATATATTCCCTGTGTTAGTCTGTACCACTTTTATAGTGAGGGTTTTAGTTTCTATTTAGTTCCGGTATTATCTATTTTTTTGTATATAAACAGGCTCCCTTTTTAGAGTCCTCCCTTTGTTTGGTTATTTGTCAACCTGTGCCCTTTTGGCCTTTGTTTGTTGTTCCAGGCTGCATGCCTGCCATTTTGTTTACCGCTGCTATTTATAATAAAACCACTTATAATAATGTACCAATCCCATTCTGGTTGTGTTGCTTCCCTTTGGTTCCCCTAGCTCAGAAGGGAACGTAATACATGGGGACTCGTCCGGGATCATTAACTACTTTCCTGGGGTTATTGGTGGTTTTTATAGCTGGAAACAATTTGGTAAGGTTTGTGTGCAGTTTTTGCTGAGTATGGCACTTTTCGATCTTGAGTCATTTTTGGTCTATCCTTCTCATGAGCAATTAGATCAGTGTCGTAGAGACGACTTGTATGAGATAGCGCAACATTTCAGTCTCTTAGTGAATAAGCAAACGTTAAAAAAAGAATTAAAGGCTTTGGTGGTGGATGAGTTGGTGGAAAGGGGTTTCCTGGTGCTGCCTGTACAAGCTGAGTTTGCTGCGTTCCATGTCCTGTCTGAAGCTGGGAGACAACAGAGGTTTGAGGCGGAGCCTTCAGTTGCTCAGGTAGAGGGTGAGGACGGTGGGCAGTTTAAAGCACCGGTCGCGTTGCCTCGCTATGACCCACCGTCTCCTGGCAACCCGGGCTGCTTCTCAGGTCGATTAAATGAAATCCTTGCTTCCCTCACTTGCGTCGTTTCCCTGTGTTTAGTCCCTCCCACCAGGGAAGCATGGAGGGACGCAAGGAAACCACGAGAAGCAGGGAAATGAGTTTTAAGAGCAATGGGACGTCCTTTCCTCCGGAGCGTCACGTGAAGCGACGTCCGTTTGTGATGACGCTGCACAGCTGATCGTCTGACAGCAGCTCTGTCCCCGTTATTTCCACACACCCCCCCGCCTCTGTTAGTACACATTTACTGACACAAATATTTGTATCATCTGTTGTAGACCCCAATAAATAAAATAAAACAAGAACTAATTCTCAAAAAAGATAAACGCCATTCTTAAAATGTATAAACGAACAATAGTTTGATTAATATTGATTAGAGTGCACAATAGAAATAAAATAATTGAGAGAAGAAAAATAGATATGTTATCTATCAAAACCCAGTTAGATTAACATTCATTGGATTGCACACTTTGTTTGTTTGTTTGGATATGTAGTAAATTAACATTTCAATAGCACTTAATGACTGACTGAATGGAAATGACAATAAATGAAAATGTAAAACGAAAAAAGCGATCATGAAAATGTTTCCAAAAAATGAATTAAATGATTTTTGACCACTTTGTTGTTCAGATATATCACATATTTGTAACTAAATGATACATGAATTGAAACAAAACACGGTATAAACTGAGGAGTGACTCCCGTGAGGTTCATGTATTTTCTTCACTCTGCTCTCATGTCAAGAAGCATCAGATCAGTGCATGCACTGCCTCGTCCAATCAGTGAGCGATACACAGTAAGGGGGCGGGGTGAGTATCTGAGGATTTCATCGGAGGATGGTCTGGTGGTTCCTCGGTTATCGCTCCTCCATTATCGCTCCTCGCTCCTCGATCCTCGGTCCTCCGGCAGAAATAAGAGCCATGGGACGGTACTCAAGATGGCGCAGGCAAATCAACTTCCGGTGAGACCGAGGACCGAGGAGCGAGGAAATGAAAATAGTCGACCTGAGAAGCAGCCCCAGACTCCCGAGAGGGGGCTAAGCTAAAGGTCCGTCTCGCACGTCTTCAGCTGGAGGCAAAAGACAAGGAGCAAGACAGGCAGTATCAGTTCCAGTTGGAAATAAGAAAGCTTGAAATCGACAAGGAAGTCCGGATGCGTCGTCTGGAGCTAGACTCCCAACTGCGCGCATCCGGTGCTGTTGATCCTGCCGGAAGAAACTTGCCATTTCCACCTCATTCACCTGCCTTTGACGTGAGTAAAAACATTTCCCTAGTGCCAACCTTCCGTGAGACTGAGGTGGATGCCTATTTTGGTGCCTTCGAGCGCATTGCTACAGCGTTGCGGTGGCCAGCTGAAGTTTGGGCTCTGATGGCAACGTGCAAATTATATGGAAAAGCTCAGGAAGCAGTTGCGGCTCTCACGTTAGAGGACAGCCTGCATTATGACTCAGTGAAGGTTGCCATCCTCAGAGTGTATGAGTTAGTCCCTGAAGCTTACAGGCAAAAGTTTAGAGACCATAGGAAGGGTGCTGATCAAACACACGCCGAGTTCGCTAGGACAAAGGGAATGTTTTTTGCTAAATGGGTTACGTCATGTAAAGCGGAGGATTATTCTGCTCTGAGGGAATTGATCATGTTGGAGGAGTTTAAAGGAATGCTCCACTCATTAGATAATTAATCAAAACTTCAGTATTTAGTGAAACATTATGTTTAAACCATACCCTGAAGAAATCAGCGATATTCCCCGGTAAATAATGATTTTATAGCTCTTTTTTATCAAAACTTGTATATTCCGTCAGGCCGCTGCCATTTTGGCCATTTTCAGTAGTCACGTGATGGTCGTGACGTCATCCATGCGTTCACTTTGTAAACACACGAAAACATGGCGGAGTATTTGAGTTCGGACTCGTCAGCCGAGGAAGAAGTTTTGAGCAATATGAATAGATTGGATGGGGGAATTCAGCCATACAGGTTCGAGCCAAGTAGTCAGAACCGTCAGGAATCCAGGGACAGTGACGATGAGGATGAACAGCACGGTGATCTTGCTGGAGACGATCCCTATACTCGTGCAATTGATTTCGGGAGGCGAGTAGGAAGACCTGTACATGAATGGTGTACCTAGAACCACGATTTTATGGGGCCGGAAAAACTGGGGGAAAATACCCACTAGCCGGTACTACGCTATATGGAAAGGCCACCAAAAACTGGCCTGGCCTGGACGATAAAGGACGTTTAAACGGGGCTACCCGCTGCAATGGAAATGCGCCATAACATACCTTATTCTTACTCCTAGCACTACACCTGGTCCTCCGTCGCTTCACACTTGCAGAGGGCGATTTCTCAACTGGCCGAACGGGTGTCCTGGTGGGTGATGACACCAGAAAGACCGATGGTACTGCATCTCCATTAAGTAATGGTTGTTCAATAAATCCCATGTTATGTTTCATCATACTCTCAGAGTAGTCGTCCGGAAACTTGAAATGTTCGCTGCATACATGCGCCTGTGGATCTTTCGGTTCGGGCCGGCCACATTTCGCTAGCCACTGCCTCCGAACGTACTTCCTACGCTTACCTTTTGGCAACAGATGGAACCGAGCATTCCGTGGATTGTTCCTATCAGAATTGTGGCAATGTTTCGCGATACAATAAGGCATATTTGAAGAGAATAACTAAATAACATGAACATCAACGTGTCCTCGAAACCAAACGCATGGTTTACGTCACGTCCGGTAAAATGGCGCCGCCCACAGTGTTGATGTTATTTCGGTAATTAATCAGTTTAAAATCATTGATAATGTCATCGGATTAAAAAAATTAAAAAAAGACTGGCAGAGACTGGTCTGTTCTATCGGATGATAATTATTTAAAAATGAGTGTCATGAGCATACCATTCCTTTAAGAAATGTTTGCCGGAGCACATTGTTGTTTACTTAAATGAGCAAAAACTAAATTCCCTCTCCGCTGCTGCTGTGTTAGCCGATGAGTATGTGTTGACGCCAGGGGTGTTGAAAATAATCGTTTCTACGATGCATTGCGATGCGGACGTGGACGATTCGGTATCGATGCAATGACGGAAGATAATCGATTATAGCGTAGTAACGTTGCTTCCTGATTTTCCGGCCGCGGCTTTACTATAACGTTTATTTTTCTGTCACTTTAATATCAAATCGGTCGGTGACGCAGAGATCAGGGAACAGACGTGACAGCGGCACAGCAACACCAAACACGGAGCAGTCTGCTTTATCCACCAACACAAGCACACCAGTCCAGAACCAACAGCAGAAGGACCCGCTCTGAATCACTCCGTGTCGCTGCGGCTCAGAGACACAGGGATTTATGTTTTTCAAAAATAATCGCGTTACAATCATGTCAGGTTTTTGGTGGATTTAATTAAGTCTTGGATTGCAGAGTATGAATGTCCTCTAGCAATTTTCAGACGATATATACGTGTGTAAAGTTTGTGAAGGCAGGAGGAAAAAAGCTTCCGCGATCACCGTCTCCTCTCCGTTCCTCCAAACCCCGCCCCCTCCCTGAAAATAATGAGTGACAGGCTGATAGTGACCCGATAGAAACTTTATTATTCACTTAATCACTGAGATATAATGAAGCTAACTTAATCTCATACATTCATGGGATTTATGCAACAGTAAGACAGAGAATAGTGTGCACCCACATGCAGTATTTTAGTTGTTATGCTGTTACTCCTGTTGTCTGCTGTGTTCAGACTCAAGTCCTGTGTGTGATGCCACATTCAGGACATTCAGTGTCCTTTTTTTAACAGAAGACTGTTGCTAGAAGCTGCAGCTAGACTGCAAAAGCATTATTTTTTGTTTTTGAGGATGGAACAATTTCACACACAGATATAGGGAGGCTAGACCTATACAATTCATTTATTTTGGTTTATAAATTAATGTCAAGACATTTATGTTATTGATTTCTGAAGCACTTTCTAAATAATAAAAAGAGAGTTCATATGTATTTACTGCATGTATGCATTGACGAAAAATAAGCCATGTGCAGTAATATAGAAAATTGAGGATGCAACGCATTGGTATGAATCGTGATGCATCGTGATATTGAATTCAATCGAATCGTTGACAGGATAATCGTAATCGAATCGAATCGTGAGACCAGTGAAGATGCACAGCCCTAGTTGACGCATAAATCGGTATTTTCCCCGGTCTCTACTGAGAGATCCCGCCGTGTGTCTGCCGCACCATTTACTCAGCCATCAAATGTGTATGATGTAACAAGAGAGGATAGGGAGTGCTTTTACTTTTTTTTTTTACTTTTACAGTAAAAGTGTTTCTAATGTCCCATTGTCTGATCCTGTGATTGTGCCGGTGCTTCCAGATAAAGCTGTGTCTGAGGAGAAGCCAGAAATTGTGGCTCCCCCTCGTGAGGATGTCGTGAGACTAGTGTTAATTTCGTCAGCTATTTTTTTATTTAGTTTTAGTCTTAGTCCTGTGTTAAATTTCCTTTTTAGTTTTAGTCATATTTAGTCACCTTCATCCTGTTTTTATTTAGTCAAGTTTTAGTCGACTAAAAGTCTAGGCATTTTAGTCATATTTTAAAACTAATTATTTTAGTCTACTTTTTGTCAATGAAAACTGTTGAGTCTTTTTTAGTCATCAGATTATATAGAACATTTCAGTCAAACTAGTCTAGCCAAAACCAATAATTTGTCATTTTAGCATATATAAATAAATAAGATTATATCTTGTCCTTATTTGATGAAAAACACAGGTTCAATGATTAAGCAGCTTTGCAGAGAGTATCTGGTCAGGTTTGTGGTGTTTTTACCAGCTGTGTTATGGCCACATTGCTTCCCTTCTGATGAAACAATGCATTCGCTTTTTTTCTCCGCCTCATTGTAGCGGAAATGGGCCCAAATATCACGTTGTTTCTTTCTCCCAAGCAGTGGTGGCTTTAGACTTTTTCGTTGTCAGTCATTTTGACGGACAGGATTGTAACTTTTCCGTCATAATCCATTATTACCCGTCGAGTAAACAATGTATCACTCACTCGCGCTGACTGGGGGGGGTTAATTCGGTTAACGTGAGTGCGACCACTGCTCCCAAGCCCTGTTGTTGCAATTTTATTTTCTGTTGAATAAGGTTAGTTAGACCATGAGTTAGACCCGAGTCTTCCTGACAGTTCAGTGTGCCGCTGCCCGGTGTAATTCAAATGTACCGCCACGCGCAGCACAGACACACAGCTGCTGCCCTGCCGCAGCACCGGAAATGGAACTGCTGGGAGAAAAACTGACTATCAGAGATGTAACGTTATCTTTGATAATATTTCGTCTCCTCATTTTTCGTCAACGAAAGTAAAGAGAGATTTTGGCATAGTTTTTATTTAGTAAACTACATTTTCGTCTCGTCACTTTTCGTCAACGATATTGCATAATGATTTCGTTACAGTTATTGTTTACTGCCGTCGGTCTTGTCATCGTCTCGTTTTCGTCATGGAAAAAAAGGTCGTTGTCGAACATATTTCGTCATAGTTTTAGTTAACGAAATTAACATACGTGAGACCAGCGCAACAAGCCTCTCGACTTTTCGACTCTCCCGGTAACCCGAGAGCGTCAGCTCGTTCATCGGATCCTAGTGTTGGTGGTAGCTCTACAACATTTTAAGATTCATGTTGGACCCAGCCTTTGGCCAATTGTGGTGTGTACCTGTTATGACCCCTACATATTCTGCCCTAGCGTGTCCAAGCACAATCAGCGTCTCCTGCATGGGCTCTGATTGTGCGGGACTACAACAGACGTCATTAAAGGGTTCGGAGAATGTGTTGGCCGATGCTTGTCCAGGTTGAGTTTGTGATAGTAGTGTGGGTGATATTAGGTAGCTTTCGTTAGTGTGCTTAGGCCCACAAAACCTGTGGGTTTGTGTCTTAAGGGGGGAGGGTTACGGCTGCTGTTTTCCTGGTGCTCTTAACTCTGTTGTGTGTGTGTGTATGTAAATGAGCTGTGCGATTGCCCTGTCGTGATTGGCTGCCATCTCCTGGTCCGCCCCCTGAAGATTGTGATTGGAGCACGCCGGGCCCGACGCACTCCAATCGCAGCGCACAGCCGGCGCACACCTGCTGGAGACGACTACAAAGCTGGGGACAATCATCACTCTGGAGGGGTCTATTGAGTGAACAGACACCTCTCGCTACTTGCTTTTCGTTCTGTGGTTAACTTGTGTGGTCTGTGTCTGGTAGTGTGATATTGTGCATTAGTAGTGCCTAGAGTAGCTTAGTTAGAGTAGTTTACATAGTGTTTAGAGTAGCTTAGGTTTTTGTGACTGTTGCCTTTAGTTTTGCTGTGTGTTTTGTATATATTCCCTGTGTTAGTCTGTACCACTTTTATAGTGAGGGTTTTAGTTTCTATTTAGTTCCGGTATTATCTATTTTTTTGTATATAAACAGGCTCCCTTTTTAGAGTCCTCCCTTTGTTTGGTTATTTGTCAACCTGTGCCCTTTTGGCTTTTGTTTGTTGTTCCAGGCTGCATGTCTGCCATTTTGTTTACCGCTGCTATTTATAATAAAACCACTTATAATAATTTACCAATCCCATTCTGGTTGTGTTGCTTCCCTTTGGTTCCCCTAGCTCAGAAGGGAACGTAATAACGGCACCTATGTGTATTTTTGCTTTAAAATACATTATAGCAAAATATAGAAGCCATAATTCCACCATGTTTCTGTGTTTTATTGATGCTTCCAGGGCATTTGATAGACTGAATCATTTCAAATTATTTGACCAAATGTGCCAGAGGGGTAACCAAGTACATAATAAGGATCTTAGCCTTCTGGTATGCACATCAGACTATGCAGGTGAAGTGGGGCAATACTGTATCTGAACATTTTTATGTTGGTAATGGGGTCAAGCAAGGTGGGATTTTATCTCCTTTGTTGTTTAATCTGTACATGGATGATCTGTCTAGGAAACTGAACTTGTGTAAAACTGGCTGTGTCATCGGAGCTACTGTTGTCAACCACCTTATGTACGCAGCTGATTTAATCATCTTTTCCCCATGCAGTGCTGGCTTACAACAGCTTCTGAGGACTTGTTCCCAGTATGGCATTGATTTTAATATTAAGTATAACGCCAAGAAGAGTAGTATCATGATTGTGCGAAGTAAAGAGGATACAAAGGCTGTATTTCCTAATTTTATTCTCAGTAGCAACATTCTTCTTGTGTGCAGTGAGATTAAGTCTTGGTCATTATATTTCTGATGATCTCACAGATGACAAAGACATCCATAGACAGCGCTGCAAACTGTATGGCCAGGCAAACATATTAATGCGGACATTTCACAAGTGCTCTGTAGATGTCAAGGTATCACTTTTTAAAGCTTTCTGTACTCCATTGTACACGGCTCACCTGTGGAGTAACTACAAGGCTAGAACTAAAAGTTGCATGCAATGATGCTTTACGGTTGCTGCTGAGGGTACCAAGATGGCACAGTGCCAGCCAGCTGTTTGTTAACTTGGGGGTACCTACCTGTCAAGCCCTTTTAAGAAATGTAATGTACAAATTCATGTGTCGCCTAGAAGACTCGGACAATCCAACACACTCTCACTCCCTAAGCGTCCAATAACGACGTTTGGTCAGTGTCCGTGGCGTCCAGTTGTGACGCTCCTAGGCTCCTTCAGCGTCATAAAGGGATGTAAATCGTTCAACTGATTGCAATGTATTCCCATCTGCGGCGGTATTTGACGCTCAGGGAAGCACGGCATTCGTTTGTGTCGGCTGCCCTTAAAGGCAATGTGAGCGTCCATTCCCATTGGATAACGGAGAATTGTACACCCGGAAGTAAGTATTCCTCTTACTGTCGATTGATTTTACAGTGATATCTGCACTATTCATCGACTAAAAAACACCAGATTATCCTTGTTAATTACACAACATTGATTGGTTTAAATTGTGTGCAATGCTTTTGTATTTTTCCCCTTCGATTCGGAGAAACAAATATTTGTTCTGAGTAAAGGATGGCAGAAAACACTACACTACCCAGAATCCCCAGCTATCGTTTGGACTACACCATGTGCTCTGTTTGACAAACCCCGTGATAGTCCTCAAGCTCTGTGATTGGTGAGTGTGCTCCGAGGGTTACGCCGATTCTCGAACAGCACTTGAAATGGGATGGAACCACGTCAGACTGTCCAAAACTGGATTTGAACGGGTCCACCGCGTCCCCCCCTCCCCCACCCCGTCCCCAGAACTACACATGCTGGCAACATGCTCTCTATCTATGGCACGTCTCTACTGGGAGTTGTAGTTTTAAAAGACGTTTTCGTATTTCCCATAATAAGAAGTTGCCAGTATTAAACTGTGTACATCCCTGGAGGTTTAGGGGATAGGAAACACTCACATTTAAAACATATAATTAATAAATGGGTGAAAATTGCTTGTGCCCATAATGGGCAGCATTAATATATATATACACACACACCAGCTAAGGTCAGAAGAGCTTTATTTAACAGCTGGTCTTATGTTTTTGACCCCTCCTATTGTTAATAGATAACATTACATTACATTAATTGATAAGCCTGAAACATGCACTTGTCAAGGTTCAGAGGCAAATTTTGCAAATATGGCAGTAGCCATCGATCAGCTTAAGATAAGATATCATTTATTGATCCCAGGTTGGAAACATTTGCGTTACATCAGCATGTGTAACAGTTGTAAATATGCAGTGGTGTTTATTTGTAAATCATTTAGTATAATCACACAAATTCTGTGTTTTATATTTAACAATTCTGTGTTCTTTATGTATTGATTGTTCAATACCTGACAAGGCCGGAGATGAAATATCTACATACATCTTATAAGAGTATAATACATGATGTATAATATCAGTTAAAATAAGTGCTTCAACATAGTTAACATTGCTGGAGGTATGCACAAATATTGATAGATGTCTTGTAATGCGCTATTGAGGAACCTGCGACCCAAGTTTTTCATTCAATGCAGAACTACACCATAGTTGTGTAGGCCTATATGATATGTCAATAAACCTTAGAAAATCTTGAAATCTTGAAAGGGATGTGCAAAATAGTAATTATATACAGTCTTTAGTGAACTATTAGTAGAGAATAACGAGTAATGAATATACTTTATAGGAATCCTATTAATATCTAATAATAAAAATAATGAAATTCAATAACATGCTTTAACCACTAGGTGTCCCTTTATATCAGCTGTGCACCTTTATGGTGTAAATACAGTCTATCTACCAATTGGATCAAATATAAAAGTCAGCCGAATTAGTGTTGATACTGCAAGGAGACGTATTGTGTGAAAATAAATGTAAGATGTTGTTTAATTGCTGATATATTTATGACCCACGTCACGTTTTCAGTTCCTCATGTTTGTCTAGAAGTCTTCTCATCAGGGCTCTATAAATACAGAACTACGGCAGATATGTAATATTTAATGCAGCCGAACCGTGTATTACAATGCCGTTATGTGATGACTTTCAAAGAGAAAATCAAGCACACTCGGAATAAAGTATTATTATTATTTTTTTTAATGTTTTCGGTCTGTTTCCGGTATTTGTTAATGACGATGTGCTGTGAGATGTGAGACTGGAATTGCACAGGGGAAAATAACGTAGGCTATCTTTAGATGCGGATTTTGTTAAACTAATATGTTTGCGCTGTGGATCAACACTATACATTGACGGGGAAGGGGGTAGCAATAAAGATAACACCATTAAACAGTTACACAACATAACAGAAATAATATAGATAGCAGCGTCCCTAGCAACCACCTTGGTAACAATGAAAACGTCGCGATTTCCTGAAGTAATCTTCGTAATAATTAGCAAACTAAAGATCATGTACATCCACTGCACACATAATCTGAAATAACAACTCATATTTCTCGCATCAAATGACATCAAAACGCATTTTAATGGCCAAACTAACTTTAAAATAGGCATTTTCCCAATATGGTCTAGCTGCGGCCGCGGCCAGTACACGGCGGTACTAAATGGTACATGACACGCCCACCTGACACTACGGTGGCTGAGAGGCATGGCAGATGAAAAGCGAATTGACGACAACTACGCCGCCTACGGTGGAGACCGTACATGGCATGTTATTGTAGCATTTTAAGCAACTAAATTAATAACCTATCCGTTTTAAGCATTTATTAGGCGTTTAAGCCACTATTAGGCAAATCAATTAATAACCTATCCGTTTTAAGCAACTATTAGGCGTTTTAAGCAACTATTAGGCAAATAAATTAATAACCTATCCGTTTTAAGCAACTATTAGGCGTTTTAAGCAACTAAATTAATAACCTATCCGTTTTAAGCAACTATTAGGCAAATAAATTAATAACCTATCCGTTTGAGAACCCCGGCCAGTACACGGCGGTACACGATGGTACACGACACGCCCACCTGACACTACGGTGGCTGAGAGGCATGGCAGATGAAAAGCGAATTGACGACAACTACGCCGCCTACGGTGGAGACCGTACATGGCATGTTATTGTAGCATTTTAAGCAACTAAATTAATAACCTATCCGTTTTAAGCAACTATTAGGCGTTTAAGCCACTATTAGGCAAATCAATTAATAACCTATCCGTTTTAAGCAACTATTAGGCGTTTTAAGCAACTATTAGGCAAATAAATTAATAACCTATCCGTTTTAAGCAACTATTAGGCGTTTTAAGCAACTAAATTAATAACCTATCCGTTTTAAGCAACTATTAGGCAAATAAATTAATAACCTATCCGTTTGAGAACCCCGGCCAGTACACGGCGGTACACGATGGTACACGACACGCCCACCTACTACGGTGGCTGAGAGGCATGGCAGATGAAAAGCGAATTGACGACAACTACGCCGCCTACGGTGGAGACCGTACATGGCATGTTATTGTAGCATTTTAAGCAACTAAATTAATAACCTATCCGTTTTAAGCAACTATTAGGCGTTTTAAGCCACTATTAGGCAAATAAATTAATAACCTATCCGTTTTAAGCAACTATTAGGCGTTTTAAGCAACTATTAGGCAAATAAATTAATAACCTATCCGTTTTAAGCAACTATTAGGCGTTTTAAGCAACTAAATTAATAACCTATCCGTTTTAAGCAACTATTAGGCAAATAAATTAATAACCTATCCGTTTGAGAACCCCTTGGAACCCCTTATCCCATTTTGATGGTTGACATCTCATTTGAACAGTGAAAGCCAGAATATTGTAAAAATGCTTACCAATGATGTATTAATAATGGGATATATATAGCGCCTTTCATGAGACCCAAGGTCCCTTTAAAAAGAAGAACAGGAGTAGAAACAAACATAACAAAAGGCAGTCAGACAAAACAACAAATAGATTTGGGGCCAAAGGCCTTGGCAGACAGATGGGACTTGAGGGCCCTTTTGAAGGCATCAAGCGTGGGGATGTTGCAGATCTCCGCAGGGAGAGCGTTCCAGAGAGTGGGGGCTGCCATACTGAAGGCTCTGTCCCCGAAGGATCGCAGGTTGGTGTGGGGGGCCAGAGTCTGAAGACCACAGGTTCCGGGGTAGAGCATGTGGGAATTGTATTGATTGAGCCAGTGTTTCATCGTGTACTTTCAACTGCAGTATATGGTCAGGCAAGTTCAGCATTCACTGTGATGTATATAAAATATGACACTGATACCGTTTTCCTCAATGAATATTTATTGAACAGAACATCAAATGGAAAATCAGAGCTGGTCAACTTAAAAAAATATTGAATAAATAATAAACTCCTCGGAATCTTTCACAAGTCCTTCAGCCTTTGGTGCGCTTCCTCACTCATGTTCTTGGCGAGGTCATGAGAACAAAGTTCCATCTTACTGATAAGACAAGATGGTATAAAGAAGTCATATGTAATATTATAAAATCACATGCATCAGGGGTTGTACACTTTAATGTGTCCATTCACTAACCGACTCTTTAGGAAGGAAGCTGTAAGGCCTCTTGTTATAGGAGTGGTCCTCATCAGTGTCCAGGGGCATCTGTAGACAGTCAACCATTATTTTGACAGTGCTTTACATGCACGGTTTAACTCCTCCAAAAATGATCCAGGCTCGATTCAGAATGACACAGTACCACACAAAACAAATGTTGCATGTACCATAAGTTCTATGTAGTATGTGTTTTAGGAGTAGTAACCCATTCTGAAACAGGCACACAGGGTCATAGATACGTTGAGCGATACACTGACCATGGTGCTGCTTGCATGCGTCCTTTTACGACTGATCCTGAATGTACGTGGGACATTGTCGCTAAGGGTCGCCCTGCCTTCCTCACTATAGTGAGCAAACCTCTTTCCATACCTGCAATTAAGACACATTTTCTTCACCAGAAGGTTGAATTTTAGAGCCAGGTGTTCCCCCCAAATCTTCTTGATAATACAATTACAAATTCAAATGTTTTTGTAGCACTGCAGCATACCCTTCCAGTCCAAAGTTTTCCACCAGGATAACACACCACCACCTTCTCAGGAGAGACATGTCATGCTAAAGAAAGAGCATCAATTTTCATTAAGTTTGTTATAGCATTTTAATGTGACTTCTTTCCTTAATACTTACAATGCTGAAGTCAAAGCTGGCCTCCATGGCAAAATACCAGGCATACTGTAATGAGAATTGTATTAGCACATGCAAGACATAATGTACACGTGACGGCTGGGTATGACCCGGTCCTTTCACAAAATGGACACTGGAAGGTGTCCGAGTCCAATTTGTTGAGCTCTGGGCGTGCTCCATCACGGAGTGTTGTGTTGTTTGTCTATAGGTGAATAAAATAGAATACAATTTAAGTGACTTTAATATTGGAAATAGTTAACTCCTTAAACAAGCAGCAATGGACTGGCCTGTATAATCCTATGGGACAAAGCTGGTCATACTTCCTCACTTTCAGAAGGTAACCCTTTAATGCACAAAACAACCTCTAGATTTCACTGTGGTTCGAACAGAAAGCCCTTCAGCTAGTTTAAATGTCAGGCCTACAGCATAAACCCCATCTAAAAACAGAGGCTCTGTCCTAATTACCTGATTGCATCCACCTGGGTTACTTGGCTCTACCCAATAACTACCATTTAACTTTAAACCACACTTAAAATAATAATTATACATATTTACATGTCTACAGTATAAGAGCTAATACATGTTTTAAATAAAAAACATTCAAATGTGAAAGACACCTTCAATTAATATTTAAAACTTACATAAAATCAGATTCTTGTAAAAATTAGAGTACATGCATGTTCAGTTAGCATATATGCTAAGTTAACTGAACGTCGAGCGTGTCAAGCTAAGATATAATATATATATATATATATATAGCAAAATAAACACAATTACACTGCGCTAAACAGCCACATCGACAAACAAACGAGAACCTAAATAGTATGTAATTATATCTAAAACCACAATACGTTAAGTACCTGTACTCGGTGCGCCATGTTGTTTGTTGTCTGTAAACCTCACGTGTTGGGCGTGCTCTCTTCTGACCATATTTGGAAGTACAACTTTTCGCGGCCGCAGCTAGACCCTTCTCAGCCACCGTAGTGTCGTGCCAGGTGGGCGTGTCGTGTACCATCGTGTACCATCGTGTACTGGCCGCGGCCGCAGCTAGACCCTTTGAAGATCACGTGACATAGACGCCAGCCATTGGAATGAATAGTGAAAAAAACGGGGTTTGTCAAACAGAGCACATGGTGTAGTCCAAATGATAGCTGGGGATTCTGGGTAGTGTAGTGTCTTCTGCCATCCTTTACTCCTTTATTTGTTTCTCCGAATCGAAGGGGAAAAATACAAAAGCATTGCACACAATTTAAACCAATCAATGTTGTGTAATTAACAAGGAAAATCTGGTGTTTTTTAGTCAATGAGTAGTGCAGATATCACTGTAAAATCAATCGACAGTAAGGGGAATACTTACTTCTGGGTGTACAATTCTCCGTTATCCAATGGGAATGGACGCTCACATTGCCTTTAAGGGCAGCCGACACAAACGAATGCCGTGCTTCCATGAGCGTCAAATCCCGCCGCAGATGGGAATACATTGCAATCAGTTGAAAGCTATTTGCGTCACTTTATGACGCTGAAGGAGCCTAGGGGCGTCACAACTGGACGCCACGGACACTGACCAAACGTCGTTATTGGACGCTTAGGGAGTGAGAGTGTGTTAGACAATCATGTTATCTCGATTTTAATCAACCCTGTGAAGAGTTCTACTCGGTTCTCTTCAATGATTTGGAGACATTGGTGCAATAGCCTCTACAGACAGTGAGCATGTGTGGCTCGCTGTGATTGGACTGATTTTATGTTTTTTATCTGTTTGTTTTTTTGTTTTGTGTTTAGCTTTTTAATCTTATTTATTGATGTGTATCTTGTCATTTTGTATGTGATATGGACCTTGAGTCTGAAATAAAGATTGAATTGTCTGTTCTGTAGGAAGGAGGAACATAACAGAGTGGGACTACACTTAAAAACGGAAGTTTGTTCCAATACGAAGATTGTGACAGATCTGAAAAGTGTCCTTAAAACGAGCCTCCTCATAATTGTATGCACATTATTTATTCAGCCGTTTGCTGTTTAATCTGATGGGAAATATATCATTCAAAAGAGAGAAAGTAAATAATTTCTTACGTTTTTCCGCTTAGAAAACTAGGCGAACGCTCAATAAGCGAGATGACGTCACCGTTGCGCATCCCCGCGAACAGGGCTTCAATCTGCGGCAAGCCTTCAGCCTACGGCACAACACCGGTGCTCAACAAGGAGGCGTATAAATGCCTCCGTCTGTTCCTTAGTCCCTTGAGCAAACACCAGAAACAACAGTATGTATAATGCCGTATGTGATTAATGAATACCAGGCCAAACACTCTGTTGCCATTTTTTACAGAAACCGAGCTTAACTGCAGTCCGGCAACAGACATTAATTGCCACTCACTCGAACGGTTTCAACATAAACTGTGCCTTTTCTCTCAAGTCTCAACAAATAGATCTGCAGAAAGCATCAATTTCAATGATTGTAATGCTCTTCTTCAGACTTTACTTGCGACGTGTTCTTTTAATAGTTTGTTTACAAAGACACACGCAATCCATGACACTATAATAACCCCAGTTGATTAGAACACAACACTCAGGCACATTCTTGTAATTGCTTTGCTAAATGTGCGTTGAATGGAAGGATTAAGATGCCCCTTATATGTTAACATGGTTTGAAAAAATGTCAATTTTGCCATTGGAGACATTGGCCCATTCCCAAACCGCCCCCTACACCCTACCCCTCCGTTTGCACGTTCACGCGGAGGGTCCGCCATATTGAGGGCTGTTCCAAAGCAACGAGTGTGGAGCGGTGTGGAGGGGGAGTGGGCTATCAAGCCCTCAAACAGCGAGTCTGCATCGGTGCTGACTTGAGACCGTTCTCTACCTGACCGGAGTCACGCTGTGTGTCCATCAGGAAACACGCTGTTTACAAGTAGTTCCAGCAAACATCCACTGATAAACTGCGATGTTAACAACCTCATGATAACCTCATATGTTTTAACTTAGGATCGTACCTGTGTTTAGTCTAGAAAAAGGTAAATGTGTGCATTTTATTATAAAGTTGTGTATATTTACAGACTGTTGCAAAAACTAAGAAGCTTATAGGTATAAAACTAAAAGAGCTTTACAAAAAAGTAACACAATTAAAGATGTTAGAAGTTTTATTTGAGTTATTAATTTACATTTTTTGTCAAAGAGATGCTGATTTGAAACCGTTGTTACATACAGTTACGGCATTTCCTGTTTCTGCCGGAGAGAGGGGAGGCCGTCCCAAAGCTTGCTGCTGTATTTACTCCCTCCATCTGACAGGAGGGAGCCTCGTTGAGCTGCGAGTGTGGCTGCAGACGGAGTTCACTCCGTCACGGAGGGGTAGGGTCGAGGGAGTGGTTTGGGATTGGGCCAGAGTGTCAGAAAATGGTTGGGGACTGGTGCGCAAAAGCATAATTGGTTCTCTTGGTGTGGTGTTACTATGGGGGTAACAAATATAACAAAATAAGTACTCACTTTATTGTGACTGCTCCTTTTTTGTGTCTGTTTTTGCTTTGTTTGGTCTTAATTGTAGGTCTTGACAGAGATGGGGACTCGAGTCTGTGACTCGGACTCGAGTCGCACTTAAGTCGCACACACAGAGACTTCAGACTTGACTTGGACTCCTGCTCAAAAGACTTCGGACTCGACTTGGACTCGTGTTTTGGGACTCGTGAACAATTATTGTGTTTTCTATTTTTGGCGTATTAAAGGTGGGGTAGGTAAGTTTGAGAAACCGGCTCGAGATCGCTAGAATTTGAAAATACACAACCGGAGAAAATCTGCCACTTCCTCACAGAGCCCCTCCTCCAACACACACGAACGCGCACATGACCAATGAGGGCACGAGATAAGTTTGTGCCCCGATGGGAGGCTGACAGGCAGGTCGGCCATCCAGTTATTTTAGCCGGGCCGGCTATCGGGATGTTAAGAGCATTCCATGGAATATAACAAAAAGTGTATCTCGAGCCAGTTTCTCAAACTTACCTACCCCACCTTTAACATTAACATCATGGTAACACCATGGCGACCGGCGGCACACCTGCAGCTGTACCGCTTGTAATTAGGTTCAACCAGAGCTATATAGAGAGAAGAGTTACGACAACGGAAGTCCAAAAACGGTTATCGTCACGTGGTTCATGTAGACGAGGATCGTTCCCCGGAAGTTCATGGCGGGCAATGTGAATGCATTAATAACAGGAGATAGAACTATGATTTTTGGTAATATGTAGTGAATAAAGGTTTTGATTTGCAATATTTATACAACAAATCGATGTGTATGTAGTTACATCAGTATTTGAAAAAGTTAAATTTGCTAATATTTGAGGATTAAGATAAAATAAGAAGTACTTTATTGATACCAATTTGGGAAATGTTTGCTTTGCAGCAGCAAAAGACAAGGCATTGTACATAAGACAGTTAAAAGACTAGAATTAAACAATCGAAAATGTAAACATCTCAAATAGAAATAAAATAGCAGAAAATATACATAGTGTGAACAGCTATCTTACCTGTTAACATATACATGGTTAAAGAGCCTGTTGCTGTTGTTTATTGCTTTGAATTGTTTAAAACAAATATTATCTTCTTAAACTTGAATGGTAGTCAGGAGCATCACTTCCTAATGTTTGATATATTTAGAGGGAGGGAAGGAAGGTTTCAAAATTCTGATTAGGTTCATTTCTACAATTTCTTTAATTCATGGTGGTTTCAGTAATCCCCTGGTAATTGAGGACATAAGTAATCTAAATAAGTAATGTCTTCTTTATGACTTTCAGAAAGGACAGGAGACCGACAGGTGCCTATCAATGATTGTCAACTGACAGTAAATAAATGGAATTCAATAAACATTGAATAGCATGCATGCAGTTTGTCTGTGCCTTTTCCTCCGTGTTGTCCTGGCATATAGTCTCCCCCATGGTTTGCTGTGCTGCCGGGGGATGCTCCAATCGCTCAGAGAAAGGAGTACACATGTAAGGTTTCCCCACTGACACAGAGAGGAGGAAAGAATGGCTGGCTCAAGTCAGCAGGAGCAATTTAACTATCACAAAAGACAACAACAGCAACAACATATGTGAGGTAATCATATTTTTCACAAAACGAAGACCACACCATCGGGAAGCTTAACGTCTGTTTACTCAAAAATAAGGAACAGGGAGAGGCTTGCAAAGCTCTGGGAGTTGAGACTCAGGCTCAGGGTCTCATTGCAGGTCTTCAGGCTCCATTGAATCCCCCTGGGGTTCTTGTGCTGAAAGAGGGAGACAGGAGAAAGGGTTAGATACATCTAGCAACCTATAGGATGTGAAATTGCTGACCTATTTTAAACGTACCTTGTGTTTTCACTCTCACTTAAGTCCCTCTCCCTTTGCCATCAATCCAAAATCAGCTGAGCTGCAACATAAAATACAGACAGGTTATAATCAACAGAATCACAAGGACATAATATGACTGCTAAAAACACTCACCAATCAGTTACGTTTTAGTTTACTGTTTAGAAGTCTCAAATATCCACTCTAAATCCAAATAAATAGCGATGTATCACAAAAATAGCTCTCTTCCTTATTATTGTGTAACGTTAACTATATTATACTAGCTTGAACTCCAAGATGGATATCCTCATTTCACCTGGTCACCACCTCCACCCACTACAATCACACGCCCCAATGTTATATTTAACAAATATGTAACTCCCTCCACCCCGGATAAAAGCACGTTAAGAAGCCCCTTTTCTCTAATTCCACAACGTTGGAGGAAATAACATTAGGAGAACGGATGAATAGGCTGTTCATGGTTAACGTGTGTTGCTAACTTTATCCGGCATCCTAGCCTAATCTGTTATCTGTAAACGTTAAATATACTGATTGAAGGGATAATCCACTAACATCCTTTAATACACATGTGTAGTTAATTTGATTCAGATGTTCTGATAATATCTGCAATATAAATCTTTAAACGTCTTCTTACCTTCAAAAGTCCATCACGAACGGTCTATTATGCTGCAACCATAGACTGCTAGCCGCAGATCCTCTCAATCGTTCCCCGGAAGTTAGCGGCAAGCTAACTTCCGGGGAACGATTGAGAGGCTCCACGATCCGCCATTGCTGTAAAAAACTGGTCCATTGGAGTGAACGGAGATGTCGTAACTCTTCTATTATATGGCTCTGGGTTCAACTATAAAAACTTCGAACAAAACGCCGGCGGCACCAACAAAAGGAGCGCACACTGCAAAGTCTGCAATATTAAAATCAAGGATGCTGGTGCAACAACGTCAAATTTCACCAGGCACTTGAAAACCCACCCGGAGAGGTCAGTCACATTAACGCATATGGACGGTTAGCAAACATGTTTAGCTCAGCATCAGCTATGTAATGTTAACTTAGCTTGCTACTAGCTTTGTAACTGAATATTTGAAAAGATGAGTGAATGTTTGCTTGTCACACTTGTTTGCGTTGAGTGGGAAGAGATGCCGCCAAAACTGAATACGTGACGTGGACCATAAAATATCAACAATTAAACAACATCTTCCATTTTCTTTTCACACAATACGTCTCCTTGCAGTATCAACACTAATTCGGCTGACTTTTATATTTGATCCAATAAGTAGATAGTCTGTATTTACACCATAACGGTGCACAACTGATAGAAAGGGACTTTTTTGTAGTTTTTAAAGATATTACTGATTTTCTGAACTACCTTTCCAACTCCTCATGCAGTTGACTGTTACAGGTCTATACAGGTTCATGGTACAATGCATAAGCTTCACATTGAGAGACTGAAACTGTATTTTCCTACCGTACCTCCTAGTGGTTAAAGCACGTTATTGAATTTAGTTGTAGAATAAGTTTAATTTTTATGAAAACATTTAAATATTAAGAGTAGCCTACATACAAAATAGGGGTCAATGATAGAAATATAGAATAGAAAATATCAAGAAGATACTGTAGTGATCTCTACAATAAAACAGTTTAGTGCAGGACGTCCAAAGATATTAACAGGTGGATGTGCAAAACAGACAAACTGATAAGGCTGAATTTTACTCAGGTGTAACGAATTATTAGAATTAGAATCTGCAAAGTAACACAAATAAATGTAGTAGAGTAAAAATACCAGGTTGACCTCTGAATTGTAGTGGAGTAGAACAAAGTAGTACATGCTGCTGTAACAAAAACATTTCCCAACTTGGGATCAATAAAGTATCTTATCTTAAGATGATCGATGGCTACTGCCATATTTGCTAAATGTGCATCTGAACCTTGACAAGTGCATGTTTCAGGCTTATCAATTAACAACAGGAGGGGTCACAGACATAAGACCAGCTGTTAAATAAAGCTCTTCTGACCTTAGCTGTCATGTGGGTATATTAATGCTGCCCATTATGGGCACAAGCAATTTTCACCCATGTATTAATTATATGTTTTAAATTTGATAACACCAATGTGTTTCGTATCCCCTAAACCTCCAGGGATGTATACTGTTTAATACTGGCAACTTCTAATTGTGGGAAATACGAAAACGTCTTATAAAACTACAATTCCCAGTAGAGACGTGCCATAGAACATATTGCGAAACACACAATAGCCAGCATGTGTAATTCTGGGGGGAGGGTTGGGCTGGACCCGTCCAAGTCCAGTTTTGGATAGTCTGGCGTGGTTCCATTCCATTTCAAAGAGCTGTTTGACATTCGGCGTAACCTTGTCGCACTGCCACTCCAACATCCAATCACAGAGCTTGAGGGCTAATCACGGGGTTTGTAAAGCAAGGCGGATGTTGTAGTCCCAAACGATAGCTGGGGATTCTGGGTAGTGTAGTGTCTTCGGAAACTCTGTAGTATCTAAACTCCGAAAAAACTATTTGTTTCTCCGAATCGAAGGTTAAAAACACAAAAGCATTGTACACAATTTAAACCAATCAATATTGTGTAATTAACAAGGATAAACTGATGTTTTTAAGTGGATGAGTAATGGAGATCATTTGACAGTGTGGGTAATACTTCCAGTTTTATTATGAAAACTTCGAGACCGGAAATACTGTTTTCACCCATGCTAACTTTACATGGAAGCTGCCCCATATACAGTACACATTCTCCTGGCGAGACCTCAAATCATCTTCGTATATCTATCAAACTGTAGATCCTACACATCCACTGGACGTAGATTATAAAAGTACAATATACACTTCTCGCTAGCAATCTAATAAAAAAGCATTTTAATGGCCAAACTATTCCACAATTTAGGATTTTCCAGAGAGGGTTATTTGTGAATAAACGACCCTCCGGAGCGTTTGCAATCGACAGGAGCATGTCGTTTCTTACACGACCACTAGAGGTGCTACACTTTAAAACGTGACTCTGGGTCGTATTTAGCTGCTGAACAATCGACCTATATGGTCGTTTTTTGTAGGAGGACAGGCTGTAATGAATACACCCAGAGACCATCACCCCATCTCTCTAAAGCAAAGTAAGTGTGATGATCCCTTTCCGTCCAATTACCACTCACGCTACACACTTCCTCCTTGTATTGCATCCATTAGATCAGAATTCCCCCAAGAGGTAAGGTAGCTATATTGATCTTTACTCATGAGGAATTTGTGCATTCACATTTTTATGCAGATATTGTTAAAGCTTTATCAAATATACCAAAGATATGTCTGAGGAATTTTACAGGAGGCTGAGAAAAAATACATTGCATCATAATCGGCTGCACACGTACTGTAACTAATGGTCTGTGTCTATTGTGACTGATAAATATGATTCATCCATGCTTAAAAGCCAGACCCAGGCCTTTGTTAAGTTGTTCTATAAATCAAACATTGCAGATACCTTCAAATGGGTTTACCTTTGTCTGCTCTGCTTTTATCCCTTGATCATCTGTAATGCAATAATTTGCATTATTTGAGGTTCTTGTTTGTGCTCCACCCAGATGCATTATTTACACACACACACACACACACACACACACACACACACACACACACACACACACACACACACACACACACACACACACACACACACACACACACACACACACACACACACACACACACACACACACACACACACACACACACACACACACACACACACACACACACACACGCAGGCGGGCGGGGAGACCAGGTCATTAATTGAATGTCTCTCCCACCTAGGCCAATAGAAAAGGGGAATTTGGCTTATGTTCAATCTTTGCAGATTTGACCTCAGTGCTATATGTGACTGCTGCCCACCCACACATGCAGTTAATTCACACACACACCATTTCACACTCCTTACCTCTGTGCTTTGCCCTTTCTCCTCATTTTTCTCACTATATGCACATACATACACCCATATTCACAAATAGTCACACACAAGGCTGCACCTTAAGGCTAACAGTGTCTGTTTAATGGAGTTAGTGATATATCTATTGGGTGCTCTGCTCATTTAAAAGTCAGTGGAGGGAGGAGAGGAAGCAGGCTGGGAGGATGTGAGGATGGTGAGAGGCTAGAGGCTACAGAGGAAACAGCAACACAAGGAGGACGGGACATATGGAGGGAGAAGGAGAGGCGGGGGAGTGTGAACAATGGGCGCAAATGACAACATTAATCCCACATCAGGGCTATCACTGAAGGGCAAGAATGTGTACGTGTAAACAAGGCCACGGAGCTGCCCTGAATAATGTGAAGATCTCGCCGGGCCAAGTCCTGCCAAATGTTAGTTTTTAGTATTCTATGCGTCTCAGCCAGAGATCAAAAGACACAAAGTTTTAGGAGAAAATAAATATGCGTTGTACTCTTCTTGTCCAAATAACCCTCTTCCTGTCCAGCGCCCTTTTTACTGGACAAAAAAAACATACACCCACTAACATACTGCTTTTTGTTGGTGTAATTTGTTACAATCATCATTTATTCACAGGAAAAATAACTCTGCAGACAGATTACATTTACAGAAACAATATTTTAAACCTGAAAACATTTGTTTTAACCCAACAGAAACTACATATAACGGAATCCAATATGCCAACATTCACCAACTCTGGGTGCTGACTTTGAAAGAGAAGCTGAATAAGTAACAGATATAAAAAACAAAACAAAAATGTAACTATTAAATAACCGGCATGTCTGTGATGCCGAACACTAGCAAAAAAAAGGCATACTATACATCTATCGAAAATTAGTCTTTCGTCTATTTTTTAAGCATATTTGCAGTTTAAGAAGAAATATGCGTATTTATATGAAGTGAAACCAGTGTGAGATATAAGTGAAGTGCCTGAGCTCTGAACCCTAACAGTATGGAGGATTAAAGATTAGAAGCATCAATTAAAGCACTAATAATTGCAGAAATGTCCCACTTACATCTGAGTGTAAGTGTCAACTTAAATGTTATTCAAAAGTAGTAAGGGATTATCTCTGGGATGCATTAGTCTTAATGTCCAGGCTCTTGTTGTTCCTTCTCATGTGTTGATTTGCACCCTCAGATTCCTATAGGCCTGGACTATAATGACATTACAGAGGAGGCCATTTGTCAGCTAATGGTTTTCCTTATTGACCTCTCCGAGGCTTATCTCAGTGTGGTGGCTGTGATCACTCCCCAAGGAAAGTGCAAATTCCCTCTTTTCCTCACATTAAAGTCCCCCGTCCCCCCCTCCCCCCAACTCCTTTTACCAGGAAATGTGCACTGTATGTGTGATAGGGTGGTTTGTTAAATAATATTTATACAAAATTAGATGTTTTAAAAGGGGAAGAGCTCAGGAAGAGCTTCTTTCCCTCAGCTATCACCTGGCTGAACTCAGAACAATGACCCCCCCCCACACATACTCATACCCCTGGAGACTCAGCGACTGACTTTTTCACTTACGTCAACCAACGTATCTGTATTTATAAAATGTCCGAACATCTCATCTATGGCACACTCAGATGTATTCTTGGTATTTAAACCTGACAAAAACAGTCCATAATATTTGTGTATCTATTCTGTATTGTGTCTTATTTATACCATAGTTAAAAGGGCATTACTTTTCTAAACTGCTGTTTGTAATGTTTATACTATACATAATGTAAATACTGTCGGATGTATATATTTATACGATCACTATTGTTTTGCACTTCTGGTTTGATGTAAACTAAATTTCGTTGTCTTAGTACTTGTACTCTGTGCAATGACAATACATTTTAATATTCATTTTAAAGGACCGACAACGCCCCCTATACACACAAAGGCAATGCTTTACCTTTTACCAAAACACTTAATGTCACAAGTAATCAGGACACAGGTTCATTAACTGTGGGTCAGAGACACGTTTCAAAATAACAGGTACCTCACCCGTGCTCCCGATTGCTCCTCACCACAGCAAACAGTGAGGATGAATGACCGACACTCAACTCCACTAAAATAAAAAAACAACTGAAACAAGGTTAAACAAAAAGATCCCAGTTGGTTTAAACATGGTATCAAATCGGGCAAAATACAAAGAAAGACACCAGTTAAACTACTAACAACTAAAGCTAAAGTTTAAAGGCAAATAACTAGTATACACAAAACCAAATTAAGCAAAAACGTAAAACTATATTATAAGACATGCCAAACAAGCAAACTGCCAAAGACAAAATATCAAAAGGCAAAAACAGCAGCAGGTAAACCTAAGAACAATGGTAAAAATGGCATACAAACAATTCATGTGTTCTGGCCCTACTCACCACAGGAATGATGTGCAGGACAATCTGTAAGGAAGCAGCAAGTGAGCATGACATAGCAGAAACTGAGATCAATTTACACAATTATTCAAATAGACAGCCTACCAGGACCATGACAGACAGAGCCAACGAAGAACAAAAGGCCAACAGGTGCCTTAATACACAGCCCTAATGAGGGGAGTAGCTGGGGGGGAGTCAGGCTTTGAGCTGCATTCAAGAGCATTACCCACATGCTTGACCTGAAACGGTTTGGTCACAGTTATACGTTGAGGTCAGTGGCGGTGCCAGAGTATTTTTGTTGGGTAATCTGTGGTAGGGATAACCCATACAGTGGTGTGGCTCAAGTCAGTATTTGCGATGTAATTACATACACGCTATATCGCCCCCCTTGACAGTGAAACGCCACGCGTGAGGTTTAGATTATTTCCCTGTCTCAATCCAAATTGAACTGTATGAAATAAAAAGGCACATTTGTCTTGTAGTAAATAAAAAGGGCGACCTGGAGCCAATCCTGCAATTTCCCCACAGGTGAAAGAGTTAACATGCTGAAAACCCAACCCCTGCAGGGGGGTCTGGGGGGATTTTTTGAAATACTAACATAAAATACACATTCTGGTACTCTCTTGAGAAGAAAAATAAATAAATATATTACTACACGACATATTTAAAAAAATGAATGCCATTTTAGTTTTTTGTTACTTTGTTCTGAAAGCTGAACCTTTTGCTCCTCACAGAGAGAAGAGGGAAGAGGCTGTGAATGACTTTACATTGTGGATAAGGGTGGATAGCCCCCATTGTCCTGTGTGTCAAAATGAAAGACAGCCCACACACCTATCAATCATCAAACCGTGGGGTCTTATTTCGTTACGTGTTGATTTCTATCAACACGTAATGTTGTATCGATGTATATAGAGATGTACTACAGCAAAAGTATTCTCCTTCGGGACTTCCTGCAACAACACCACGCCGTTATCTTGAATCTGATTGGCCAGAAGACATTATCAAAGATGTTCTATCGAAAAGACGATCACTACGTGACAAAAGTTTTCAAAACCGTTTCTGTATTTCCAGACAAGTGGCTACTGAAATCAATATTACTAACTGCCGTCTGTGCAATTTACTCCGCGCGAGTTGGCGGACTTTATTTTGCTTACTTTAACATCATTTTTCATGGTGGGGCTAAGCCATTTCTTGGTATGGCTGTAGCCTACCCCAGCCATACCATGGCGCCGCCATTGGTTGAGGCCCAATCCCAAATCACTCCCTCGACCCTACCCCTCCGTGACGGAGTGAACTCCGTCTGTAGCCACACTCGCAGCTGAATGAAGTTCCCTCCATTAAGGGTTAAGGGTATAAATACAGCGGCAAGCTTTGGGACGGCCTCCCCTCTCTCCGGCAGAAACAGGAAATGCCGTAACTGTATGTAACACAGGGTTGCCAACTCTCACGCATCTGGCGTGTGACACACGCTTTCACTCTCAATCTCACGCTCTCACGCTGCCCAAACTATTCTCACGCCAAAACAAGAATACCGAAGACTAGAAACGGTTTTGAAAACTTTTGTCACGTAGTGATCGTCTTCTCAATAGAACATCTTTGATAATGTCTTCTGGCCAATCAGAATCAAGATAACGGCTTGGTGTTGTTGCAGGAAGTCCCGACGGAGAATACTTTTGCTGTAGTAGCCTACATCTCTATATCGATACATTACGTGTTGATAGAAATCAACACGTAATGAAATAAGACCCCACGGTTTGATGATTGATAGGTGTGTGGGCTGTCTTTCATTTTGACACACAGAACAATGGGGGCTATCCACCCTTATCCACAATGTAAAGTCATTCACAGCCTCTTCCCTCTTCTCTCTGTGAGGAGCAGCAGGTTCAGCTTTCAGAACAAAGTAACACAAAACTAAAATGGCATTCATTTTTTTAAATGTGTAGTAATAGATTTATTTATTTTTCTTCTCAATAGAGTAACAGAATGTGTATTTTATGTTAGTATTCCCCCCAGACCCCCCTGCAGGGGTTGGGTTTTCAGCATGTCAACTCTTTCACCTGTGGGGAAATTGCAGGGTTGGCTCCAGGTCGCCCTTTTTATTTACTACAAGACAAATGTGGCTTTTTGTTTTATTCAGTTCAATTTGGATTGAGACAGGGAAATAATCTAAACCTCACGCGTGGCGTTTCACTGTCAAGGGGGGCGATATAGTGTGTATGTAATTACATTGAAAATACTGACTTGAGCCCCACCACTGTATGGGTTAGCCCTACCACAGATTATCCAACAAAAATACTCCGGAGTCTATAAATCAATGAATTGCTTATCGCGACAGGCACACAATAAAACAGTAGAAACAAACATGTGTTTGACTTTCATTAGTGAATGAAACTGTGTGCCCTTTATAGTCTGTGTCCAATATTGTGTATTTGTATATATTGTATATCCTATATATATGCTAAGGTCCCGCTACTGACACGATAGCAGTCATTTCGTACGCATATGTGTAATTAAACCCATGATATCAAAATCTCACTCCAGCCAGGTACCCAAAGTTGGCAACCCTGATGTAACAACGGTTTAAATCAGCATCTCTTAGACAAAAAATTTAAATTATTAACTCAAATAAAACTCCAAACATCTTTCATTGTGTTGCTTTTTTGTAAAGCTCTTTTAGTTTTAAACCTGATGTTTATAAGCTTCTTAGTTTTTGCAACAGTCTGTAAATATACACAACTTTATAATAAAATGCACACATGTACATTTTTCTAGACTAAACACAGGTATGATCCTAAGTTAAAACATATATGAGGTTATCATGAGGTTGCTAACATCGCAGTTTATCAGTGGATGTTTGCTGGAACTACTTGTAAACAGCATGTTTCCTGATGGACACACACAGCGTGACTCCGGTCAGGTAGAGACCGGTCTCAAGTCAGCACTGCTGCAGACTCGCTGTTTGAGGGCTTGATAGCCCACTCCCCCTCCACACCGCTCCACACTCGTTGGTTTGGAACAGCACTTAATATGGCGGACCCTCTGCGTGAACGCGCAAACGGAGGGGTAGGGTGTAGGGGGCGGTTTGGGAATGGGCCTAAGTGTATTGTTTAAAGGCCCTGAGTGTGAGGAATAGCTCCGAGGTGATAATAGATGCTCCTCAATACGGGTTTAATCAAACTACACGTCTCCTCTCCCCCTTTTGTGGTTTAACTAATGTGTGTGCTTATTGGAACATTCAGGTGCAAATATACGCATGTTTGTGAAGAACTGACTCTTTATTCAACTGACATGAACCCATATTACTTTCCATCCATACTTACTCCCTGCACAATAACATGAATATAATTTCACCTTTCCATGTTTTACTGCTGTGTGAAAATATCCATTTCCCCAACAAACTGACAGCAGTGTAACAGCCCAGCCTCTACATAAGTGTTTTTTGCATAGTGGAAAACATGACACAATCACAGTGAAAATGTATTTACTGTGAGTTGCTTGCTATGTGTTTTAGTTTGACCCGAGAAAACCTTGGCAGAAATGTTATTTCACTTCACACTGTAGGCAGTCACTTGTCACCTCTTCTGTAAACTTCACACGACTTCACCCTGCACTCACTGGTCGGGATGTTGATGATGCTGAAAGAAAAATAAATACTGCTACTAAGAGACTCCAGGCAGTTGTCCATTATTTTGTATACACATATACAATGTATTTATATGATGTATTGAAGTGAAACAGCCCCAGATGTTTTAATCTCATTGAAATCGGCTTACTGCTCCAAAACTGCTTTACATGTCTCCTTAACTCTTCTTTAGAGCTTAATGATAGATGGTCTGGATGAATTCTCTACTGGGAATGCTCACATAACTGCTTTTGCTATTAACCCCTTCCTATCTCTGCAATTAATGAATCTCTGGAGGCGATTAGGACTTTATGGTAAACGTGTTCCTCTCTGAGCTGCTTATCGTGGCTGAACTTTACTTGACTGGTTCTCCACCATCTCTGAGAAGCTTACAGAGCTCAGTTTGAAATAAATAAATGTTGGATATCCTAACAAACAGGACCAAATATGAGACATGTTGCTTAAAATAAAACAGCAGATGTCCTTCTAATCTGTGCAGTAATCAAACAATAACGGTGACATTTTTCTATAATTTCACTCAGAGACTCAGAACACATATCTACAATACTTGAAGTTAAAATCAAATCATATATGTTGATAATGGTGTCCCTCAAGGATCAAACTTCAGTACACTGCCATTTAATTTAAATCAAATGTACCATACTGCACCATGCTAATGATTTCTTCTTCTATGGATTTGACGTAACTTCAAATCTGGCCTTTCCCATGTCTGCCTTTGCTCTCCTAAGTACAGTATTTAAAAACAGTTTTCAAAGTACCAAAATACACAATTGTTGACTCCTTTCTATGCTATCATTGATGTTTTAATTGATTTAATACAGCCATATAACAAATATAGTAGCAATGTATCACATCTTGTTCATAAAGTAACATTAATGGAACAGAGCAAAGGTTGCTCTCCTTTTCATACAGAACAAATCACATTGCACAGCTAAAAAGCAAACTGTCTTGAAATTAGATGCTCATTGCTCCGAATGCTTATTTAATTATACCTGCTGTTATTTTCATACTATTAATTGTTCTAAATATCAATTGTACCTGTAATAAGCTGGAACTTTGATTGTGGGTGTGTGTCATTTGTTCTGAGGTCCATTATGTTGATCTCAGGGACTTTTCCAGAATAAATAAGGCTTAAACTCAAAGTCTACAAGGAGGAACCTTTAACCTGAGAGTCCACACTGAAACAGAATTTACATAGGCTTCGACCTCTGGGATCTACAAGCAAGCAAAGCTGTTTCCCAGAATTAAAAGAAACTGTATTGATTAAGAGAAGACTCTCTGGACTTGCTCCACCTGAAGTTAGCTGAATCAACAGTCAGTGTATCTCAGCCTTAATAACCCTCATGAATTCCCTAATTTATTGAAAAAGTTAAAAAGTTATCTTCATCCCAAAAATCTTTCTTTTTTAAAATAATGACAGTTGCAACCACACAGGCTAGATTCAATCTCCTCTGTCTACCATAAAAGAGACTTACGGTAAACTGAATTAACATATTTAAGCAGTAGAAGTTATTTAGATTTCTGCTGTGAGATCATTCAGTGTGAAGAGGACCCATTTCCAGATCCATACATTTTTTATTTATTGCCTCTACTGTGACATGTTTCCATGCTTTAATGTTCAAAAGGGTCTTTTCTTTTTCTCTGCAGAACCTCTTTTCACCCTTTGTCTGATTGGTTTAGCCTATATAACAAACTACATGGAACAGAAAACGCAGAAAAAGCCTAATATGCCCTCTTTAAATTCAGATTCTAAACCAGCACAGCTAAAAAAAAGGATAATTTTCACACCTGTGTGTCGGTACTGTGTCGACTCATGGCGTCTGTGGGCATAGTGGGTGTTTTTATTAGCTGGTGCAAACTTTGGATGAGTGTTGTGTAAAAGCACACTTGTGATGATCTAAGCACTTCTGTGGTTTGAATCATTAGGGATGCTGCAGTGTTCCACAGGAAAAAGTAATCCTGAACTCAACCGGAGGACAGTACATGCCTCAGCATATATCATATAGCGTGCAGTCTCCCCCCCCCCCCCCCCCCCCTGCAGGCTGCATTTCCTCACCTTCATCAGTCTCTTACTGACTAATCAGGTTGTACCCCCACACATTTTTTTTAATTTAGAAGATGCACGTCTTATGTAAATGATGTACTTTGTGTGTTTATTATATCCACCAGAATATTGCATGCTGAGAATCGGACCCTTTTAAACCACCCCCTAATGTGGCGAAACTATAATCGATAGACTGATTCAAGTGTCGATCAATGTACATTTATAGCCACAAATATGTGTGATAGCATACTCAAGTAATTTAATATATGCCATTAACAGTGTTTCATTTCCGATTTGTTATGCTGGGACCGATGCAGGGCCCAATCAGGTGGCATTGCACTGTACTGCAGAGGGCACTTTACCTTTGAAACATATTTCTATATAAAGCCCTATTCGATGCCTGATCTATATATTTTGTGTTGCTTTAATATTATTTTGTTGGCTTTCCCTTTCTTTGCACACCATTTTTCTGTTCTATTTGTGCTTTTCTTTTGTTGTTATCATTGTAACCATGCTTTTACATTTTTTGATAGGTTCATTTCTATGCTATGTTCTAATTGTAAGATAAGAGGGAATGTAGGTAAAGTCAGATGGTATTGCTCCATATTCTTGAAAGTTGGTCCTCATATCATCCAGACAATCCTGCAATCTTTAGCAACAAGGACTTTGTTGGAAAATATAATACTAAGTTAAAGATTTAATTATTGTACAACACTATGAGAGACTCAATACTTGCGAAGTCAGCAAATAGATTGTGTCTAAAGAATGAGAGAATTGTAAAGCTTTTATGTGGACATTTGGACTTTGAGATCCTTCCGCAAGTATTCCTTAAAGGTCCCATGTCATGGCCATTTCTACTGATCATATTTCCATTGTTGAGGTATAGAATAGATTTATATTGTGCAATTTTCCAAAGTCACATTGATTTCTCATACAGCATCTCTGTATAGTATGTGTATTCACCAGGTATTCGCTCTCTGTCCTAAAGGGCTTGTTGGAGCTCCTGCCCCCCACCCCCTCCCTGTGTGCTCTGATTGGTCGGGACGATGTGAGGCTCGTTGCTGCTCGCCGTTGCTGCTCGCCGCTGCTGCGAGGAGCGGACAGGTTTCCGGGTCGGCGATACAGCGAGAACAACGAAACTCATCCTGAGCACACACAAACACTCACAGCCGAAGTAAAACAATAAGTGTGGCTTGATATTGAGTAAGAAAAAGGTTTATAACGCTGTGAGAATGGGTCTGCTGCGGAGAGCATTTCTCCGAGATCCCAACTCGTCTATTACCAACCAGGGAGCTCTATGCAAGTCAATGGGGACTCCCTGTTAGTTAGCCAAGGGATCCTGGTGTGTGAGGTGCTCCGCGGATTGGTCCATTTGGGCCAATCCGGTCATTTGTTGTTGATTTGGGTGTTCGCACGTCACAGAACCCAGGAAGCAAACAATGGAAAAAGAGAAATCCCCAACGAGGCGTTCTGAGGCAGCACAGACAGGTCTTTTCTGTGTTAGAGTTTTACTCGCTACAGGGTGTACTTTGAGGGTTTGTGACTCTGCAGACATAACACACAAGGGGACGGGTGATAACCGGAAAAGCATGACATGGGACCTTTAAGATAGTCCTGTAGGATTTACCTTCTTCTGCAGGAAATGCACTGCTGGCAGAAAGACAGACAGTCATGGTACAGAACGAATCTGCTGTGAATGAATAAGCTAACATTAAGACAGTTGAGGCAAATATTCCCTCTAAAAGTTAACCCAGCACTACTAACTTCACATAGATCAAACCTAATCAATGACTAATGTATCCTCTGGACAGTCATTTCTCCACTGAGCTTATGTCACATCAAGTCAAACTTATTTATTTAGTCCAATTCACAAATGTTCAGAGTTTACAGAAAAAACTCACTAAAGAAGTCCTTTTCACCTTCGCAAGGTGTCGCTATTTCACTGACACCATTTCTTTAGAAAAACATTTGAAAGCTTTGATATTTTTTGGTGGCTGCGGTCCAGCAAGAATTTGCCAAGATAGTAGACAGCCTACAGCTTTGCATCCATACTAAAGCTGCTTCAAACGTTGTAATAAGAATCCTTTAAAGCCAAGTATGATGCTTAGAAATTGATATCTTTGCATTACAATAGTGGGAGTTAAAGGAAAGCATTAAACAATAAAGATCTTAAACTGGGATTGAAGAAGTCATATAAACTACTACTCACTCTAACTACGTACACGATGAGTCAGCGCATAACTAGGTGCATCACTCTCCGGAGGAGGCGGAGGAACAAAGGACGCAACGAGTTGAATCAGAGTTCAAGAGTAAAGCAGATTGAAAGAGCACAGCTGGTTGAATGGCCTCAGCAAACAGAATGAGAAATGTACACGTATCTATTATTGATGTCATACTTTACATCACAATGAAGGCTGAGCACTCTCTTCTTCATCCTTCTTTCCAAGATGTAACTATTGTTCCTGCACGAGCCCACACCCAGCAATGTGAGCAATATATGCTTTGAAGACATTCTTTATATGAATAGAACCATATGCGTACATTACATATTTGTGAGGATGTGAGGCAGATAAGATTCATGGCTGCAACATGTGTAACCTTTTACAAATATTTCAAAAGTTTATAATATGTGCCTCTTTCTAAATATATAAGTAGTATCAGAAGTATTAAGAAGTGTAAGTGGAGGTCTGTTGAGTTTATAGAGGTGTTCAGGGAGAGCCATCCACATATTTTGTTTCCCTCACTTCAGTTTGGCAGCTCCATGGATGACTTAGCTTGAGACAAACATAGGCAATAATAATAATTGACATTTCTCTCCTTCGCCCAGTCAACAACAACGAGCCCTTCCAGACAAATGCACCACTCACTGGGCTCTTATGGATCTTTGCCTCCAGTTTCCAGACAACATGAACATGGACGCTGTTTGGGAGACATTAGAATTCTACCTACATATTTTTTTGAATGCTTTTTAGTTGAGTTATATGCCTTGCAGTTGAACAAGCTAAGAGCAAACATAGCTCACTAAGTTTGCTCTTAGTGAGCTATTAGTTGAATCCTATTTAATGTTTCGCCACCCCGAAGTAAGGTTTACCTTTTAAAATCACAATTATTTTGTGTTACACAAGAAGAGGTAAACGGAGAACGTAGATACCTTGAGTTTTACGTTGGATCTGTTTGGTAAATATGAGGATAAAACCAGCACAAAAATTGCCAAGTTTACAAAATATGGAAACAAGGAGGAAAAAGAAACAAGGTTCTGACCAGATTTGGACATAGTATTGCAAAGCTTTATATAGACTAGAAAGTCCGTCACAGTTCCCCACATCCAAGGACATGTCTTTACAATAATTGTCTTTCTTTGTCTCATTGAAATATCTTCCATACGTTCTGCATTGCACAGTATTTTAATTGTGTGTTGGGGCTTTAAAATTAAGTGCAATATGATGTTATTGAATAGTTCACTGTTGTAAAGTTCAAGTGAGACAATTAGGTGCCATATGTTCTCGGATGATATATCGCTGGTTAAGGATAATATATTCATGCCTCCCTCTCTTTTTTTATCCCCACTGAGTATACGAGCTGGCCAGCCGTACACTTACACAGGATTAAAGAAGCTCTGTGTGTCCTCACTGATTCTGCTCTCTTTTCACACACTAAAGCTTTATAGCATATTTTCACTCTTGCCCATGCTCTCGCCCTCTAATGATTCCAATCCTATCATCTCCCTTTCTCTCTGCACCATCACCAAGGCTTTACTGTCTCAGTTCAACGCTCTCTGCCTTCCTTTTAGTACAAAATCTCCCGGTGTCATCCTTAATGTTTTCCTTTCTTTCTGTCCTTTTTATTTCCTCCCTTCCCTCCTAAATGCTCTCCTCTCATCTCCTGCTTCAGCCCCCACTCCTTGCTCTCCTGCTCTCTGGTTGTCAGATAAAGGTGAAGATCTTCTTAAGAGTGCTTGGCTCTGCGTTTCTCCTTCTTTATTTTGTTATCTTCTTGGCCCCTCCCACCCTTATCTCCTAACTATAGAATTTTCTTTTTGAGTTCTTGTGGTGGCATTTCTGATTGGGCTGCAGCGAGGAGGGAGATCTTTGCAGTGAGTGACCTTTGTGGATTTCTAAAGCTCATTATTCCTCATTGGACTCAGTGGTGGCACTGCGGGGAGTGGCACCAGTGTAGTGACAGCTGCTGCTGGGCCAGAGCGCATCCTGGTGTATATTTTTTCTTTCTTGTGTTTTTCTCTTATTCATCCCTTTTCTTATTCTCCTTCTCTTCTCTACTTCTCCTTCTGACCCTTTTCAGTCATTTCATCAACTTTCTCTGTATTTCCATCCCACTGAACCCTTTGTTCTGATATTCCCTGACTATAAGCTTGGCTAACTCAAGATGGCAGAAATATCCTAGTCACTTATTCCAATTTACACATTCACATTTTCTATTACAATTTTTATAGTGGGCACCTTAATTGCTTCGAGAAAAGGCCACAATTTGAAGGTTAAGGGTTTTCCCTTTCCTGTAGTGTCTTACTAATGCCTCCATAAACAATTTAAGCATTTGAGACTGAGGACTATGTACACAAACTTAAAAACAATGGTATTAGCAATACTTGCATACATATGTGTATATATATATATGATGTATATAATATATATATATGGAAATATTAATATATATGATATATATATAACAGAAAAACAGTATAATCAACAGTAATTGTTAGCAGAGTAAGCATAACTTCATTGCTGTTTAGCATCCAAATAAGCGGAGGAATAACGAAACATCAGAGACAGTGGCATTTCATTCAACGGGCTCTCCCATTGGAGGCGTGGCTTTATTTATACCCATCATGACCTTTAACCTGTTACGCTATTGGCTTCCGGTCATGCACAACAAATAGCACGAATTGGTAACACATTTACCTGAATGTTAATAGTAATACAAAAAGCTGAAGATGTAACAAACTAATAATAATTATTCTTATTCTTAAAATCAATGTGGTGTACGTCTTTGATGTGCCTTTAAAAACGGTGGCGGTCTTCAGGTGCTCCTCCAGCACAGTGTGCAGGAAACAAAATCCGCCAATCCCCTGAAAATGCCAGGGTTGACTGAAGAGTCAGTCTCGTCATACCCACGCAAAGCTAACTCAAAAGCCCCACAAAACTTCATTATTTGGATAAAATATGCCTGTTTTTATCCACTTCCTCGTTGTGTTTCCTCCCGGCAATCCTGTGGCCGTCGTCCAGCTGCATAGCAGTGGCTTACTTGGGGCGATAAAATAATCGCCCCTCTGGTAGTAGTTTTGAGGACGCTGATTGGCTTCATTTTATGACACACGCTCATATCTTGAATCAGCAATTGGCTAACCTGCTACAGAGACCCGCCTCCGTGGGGCGATTTCTCCATCGACCCAGAACTGAACTTCAGTCATACGGTGTACTAGGAAAAGCATATATTTTGCGCAAATTATTTTTAAATCATATTTTACACATAGTTCTGGGAGCACTCCATATTTTAAACACATATATTGACAATTTATATAATTAATTAGTATTATTATTTGTATTATTAGTATTATTGTTATTAATAATAATGTTTTTGTGTTTGGTTTAGGGAGGGCGGCGCCCTATCGCCCCCCTATTGGCCAGCCGCCACTGATCACTATGTTACACTCGCGCCTCTAATGGCCAGCGCTCCAACACATTGTACGTGATTGGCTAAGGGGCGGGAAGTCTCTAAGCGGTTGAACAATCACTACAGAGCCAGCCAGCTAACCAATCAGAGCAGACTGGGCTCTGGTTTCAGACAGAGGGTAAAAAGAGGTGCTGCACAGGCAGTATGAGAAAAATAAACAGCTTTTTGAACATTAAATCATGGAAACACGTCACAGTAGAGACACTAAATACAAACATGAACCCGAAAATGAGCAAAATATGGCCTCTTTAGCTTTTAGAAGACCAAACTTGCCTGAAAAGGGTATTTTGAAATACATGTTTTATAATTTACACAAACTACATTCCATGTGTGAATGTGGGCTGGTTAGAGTTTACACAGTAGAGGAGGAAGACATATTTCAAACACGGCTGTTATGATTTAGTCCATTTTCAATAACACAAGCAACTTCAACTAATGCATAGTTTACATGCACTGTGTCTGTGTTGAAGTGCATACATATGAGCAGGAGGGGAGCATTTATTCATGCCTTTCAAGAAGGATATGTCAAAGTTAGAGCTGTGAAATAGCTGGCGAAAGGCAGGCATTAAATCTTTTTCCATGGTACAAAGGGAGGAAGACGTAGTGCAGGAAAAAAGGAAGCAGTTAAAAAGATAATAGCTTATACTGGGTCTACAATATCCTGTCAGAGCTTATTCATGTCTGTCTCAGATGGAAACATTTGATTTGGCAGTGTGGTCTTGTGTATGTTTCTTAACGGGCTTAGAGCATATCAATAAGGATATGATAAATAACATGTCGTGTGCATGAGAAATACTTCCCCACACCTCCAATACAGGTCAATTTGTCAAGTTGCTAACTGTGTGTTTTGAATCATGATTAACCATGAAGATATGCATACTGAGTGAGCACAACCTTGGCTGCCCTTCTAGTCTGTATTGACTGTGTTTTCTTTGAAAAATAGATATATTGTCACAATCTTAAGGAGAACCCAAATGCAGCACTCGAGAAACCAAGGAGAATTGGTAATAAACTTTATTGGAGATTCCACTGGATCTGAGGAATACCAACCGAGCAGTTTAACGCACCGGAGGACAGCGGGCAGAAGGTGAGTCAGGGACAGGCAGAGAGTCAGGGAGTAAGCGAGGCGGTCAGCGTAGATACAGGCAGGATCCGGGAACAGGCAGAGCAGGCAGATCGAGGACAGGCAGGGTCGGAACCGGGTAGGCAATCTGGTATCAAACGCGGGAAAGACAAGCATGAGGCAAAGTACAATCTGGCAAAGAGTGTGTGTAAGGTGCGGGTTTAAATACTGGCAGAAGCTAATGAGTGCAGAAGAGAAAGAGAGTGAGCTAACGAGTGGGTGTGGAAAACAGGTGAGACAGGTGAATGGAAAACTACTGGTGAATGATGGAGCAGACTATGACAGAACCCCCCACTTAATGGACGGCTCCTTACGTCCCTAAATGCTAATCTACAGAGGAGGGTGGGAGGTGGGATTAATACTCATCTGAAAAATTTATTTCGGCCTCCCTCTCCTGCCCCCTGTGGGAATCTACGTCCTCATCAGAAGCCGGCCCCTCGCTGTCCTCCTCTGAAGAGCTGATGGTAAGAGGAGAGACTCTCCCTGTGTCTCTGCCCGTCGACGTGACAGTCTTAGATGGTTGCTCGGGATTACGCCGATGGAACTCCCTGATGAGCCGGGGGTCCAACACATGACGAGCTGGAACCCAAGAGTCCAGTCCACCAGGTACTGGACTCCTCTTCCTCTGCGACGGGAATGAAGAATTCGTCGGAGAGTGTACGTAGGCCTGCCGTCAATCATCCGGGGGGGTGGTGGGGGAGTGACCGCAGGAACCAAGGCACTCTCTCGGACAGGTTTGATCCTGGAAACGTGGAAGGTGGGATGGATCCGCAGAGTCCGAGGCAGTCTTAGCCTTACTGCTGCGGGATTGATTATCCTGACAATCTCAAAAGGTCCAATGAATCTAGGTGCAAGCTTCTTCGAATCCACCCGTAAAGGAATATCCCGGGAGGAAAGCCATACCTTTTGGCCCACCTGGTAGACAGGGGCTTTGGAACGTCGGCGGTTGGCAGAGGAGGCGTACCGGTTGGCCGAACAAACGAGAGTTCTCCGGGCTTGATTCCAGGTCCGACGGATGAAAGCCTGGACGGACGGACAGGTAACCTCCCTCTCCAGGGCCGGAAACAGAGGTGGTTGAAACCCGTAAGCACACTGAAATGGGGACAGCTTGGTGGCCGAACTGACCAGCGTGTTGTGGGCGTACTCGACCCAGAGCAGTTGTTTAGCCCAGGCCGCTGGGTGCTTGGAGACTATACAGCGTAAGGTCGTCTCCATCTCCTGGTTCTTTCTTTCTGTCTGACCGTTGGATTGCGGATGGAAACCGGATGACAGACTGACCGTGGCCCCAAGGAGCGTGCAGAATTCCCTCCAGAACACCGAGGTAAATTGAGGACCACGATCGGAAACCATGTTGTGGAAATAATTATCATAAGACGCCAATTAGTAACATACAGGACAAACCTTGATGTCTGTTTACCTTCTTTAAGGACACAGGCGGCTTAGCCAATTATGTTATTGTTCCCATTCTGTGACCGGTCAATACTGGGATACAGATGGTCTGTGTTGTGGGTACACTGGGACACTTCCTTCTCTGTATTTGTGGACTCCAAGGTAAAATCTTCGAGGTCATAAGTGTCCGAGGCGAGTAGCTCTGTGTTCCCACACTGTTTAGGCTATCTCCTCAAAATATGTTGTTTACTCTCTGCGAAACCAGTTAGATGGGCTGGCAAGAGAGAGGCTCTCCAGAATTGACGTGGCAACTCTACCGTGAAGTCAGAACCTCTGACTCTTGGACTTGTGATGTGAATCCTCCGGCCGTTAACTCCAAATAAACCATCATGTGTTTGACATCAAAGCTACTGCTCTTCCCGTGTCTCCTTCCTGAGTCGGTGACTCCCACTGCATAGCTACACAGAAGTTTCCTCTACAAATTGGCGTTGTCGGCAGGATGCCAACAGATCTTCAGATTGTGGTAAGTGTGATTTTCAAATCTACTTTGGACATTGCCTTATCAGAATCTGTGATTGACGGTATCCTAAAATTACCTGTGAAACTGATCGGCTGCGTTTCCTTTTGGTTAATGAACATTTGGGGATGATAAACCCAGGGAATCAGTGTCTGGGGACTCAGTCCTGGCTTATTTCCTCTGTGTATGCTGCTCGGGACGGAAGTGCCATACAGGCATACACAGCTCATGTTTAGAGATACCTTAAAGAAAGAGCATCAGTGAAGTGGAGCTTCTGTGTGAATTGAAAGCAATGTAAAAGATTTGTATTGGACAAATCGCCGGATTTTGGGGGTCTTAGTGGCTAAGCACAGCAGTTGAAAATAAGCAGCCAAAGATATTTGCTGCTATCACCTCTCTGTAAAAACACGGCTCCAGCTGCAGCCTTGCGTGTGTGTGTGTAAAAGAAACCTCACTGCGTGTGTGTGGGGCTGGAGCAGTGCAGGCTGAGAGGGAGAAAGTCACAGCTTATTGCCTATAGGCTTTAACTCACGGCACCACCGTCCTTCAAACGGGACGGTCTAAAAGCACTCGTTGTTTAGGACCGCTTTTCTCATGGTTAGACGGGCCAGCGCGAAGTGCGTGCATCACCCGATGCGCTACGGCTCTCTGGAGCAGGTGGTGGTCAGGAGTGCATACATACAATTATAGGCTAATTGATCAGAGGTGTGTAGTGGCAAGCAAGCATAGGCAAACTGTGTTTCACCTTGAGGTGAACTCGATGGCAAGTGTATATAGGCTGGTCGTACGGACTACAGTCAACTGAGCTGTTGTTTGGAGAGAAAGGGCAGGGAAAAAGTCTGTGGGCTCCGATCGGGGGGGCACAGCGCCACTAGAAACAAATAGCCTAGTGGTTGTCGCAAGAGGATAAGCTAGTTATCGTTCTTGGACGGCTTTCAGGCACCGATAAATCACTTGTATGCAAGGGTGAGGCGTGAGAAGACGCCGCACTGGAGAGAATTCCCCCCCCCCTCTAAGATCTCTAAAATCCGGACTAAATTGAGCTGATGAGCTTTGCTGTCGCGCTGGTGTTTATTAAGAGTTCATGTTTTGTTTGTCTGATTGTTTGTATGGGGGTCTATATTGGTTTGTCCCGCCGTCTTGTGTATGTTTTGTAACAATAATGAATCAGTCCATAGACAGGGTAAAATGAACTAAACTTTAATTATCTCACCAAAAGTAAATGACCTGAGAAAAATAAAAAGTGTTTTTATGTCCTGCCTCTGAGTGCAGGGGAACATGTAAACAAGAAGCCCACTGTTCAGGGTGAGCGCTGTAGGTGTAAGAAGAAAATAAGATTATATTGCTTTAAGAATCCATTCTTAGATGGTATTGCTGGTATGTTAAGATATCTTTGTGACCTTGTATAAACCCTATGCCCGTCCTGCGCCCCGAGACCCTCAGAGACCTGCCTGAGGAGATCAGGGTTGCAAAATCTGGTTTTAGGTCAATGTTGTATTATTTGTTTCATTTATTCTTAATCTATGTATTGTATAGTAATAATGAATAAAAACGTAATGTATTGAACACATTCCGAAACAAAGCAGATAAGCAGAACAAGACTCAGACATAATACTAATTGTTGTTGAAACCTTTTGCGCTGTTGCAGCAAAATGGAAACTGTGTTAATTATTCTGTTCCAACTGGCCACTGGAATCAGGTAATTAATATAAGTTGAAGTTCAATTACAGTTTTAAAAATAGTTTAACATTATTTATTAAACTGCTTGAAAATATTTCTAGTATCAACCAATTGGTCTCTATAGACGATACTAAAATTAAAATAGTTGTTAAACTACTGACAAGTTTTCTGAAACCGAGCTTATGAACAACAGAGTAAAGGTTGCTGGTTAAGCCAGGATCAATATATTTGTTGAAGTTTTTATTGTGTGCATAATAAATGTGTTAAATTAATTGAGCAATTCTTTAAAAGTATAATGTTGCAATTTCTTTAAAATAAGTAATTACAGTTACAAAATAGGTGTTGTTTTCCAAGGGCCTCTCTTTCACAGGCACTTTGAATCATAACACTTCCAAGTCCTACAGAGATCAGTATCACTTTGTGTTGCAAGCCAAATCCAGGGGTTCTACTCGAGCCCAATTTTAAATACCATAAAGAAAAGTATTGAACCCAGCTCGAGCTAAATGTCAAATGTATTTAATTAATGTGCAAGTGTTTTGATTTATTTAAAATGTTCCAGTCTAGCTTCCTTCGAGTTTAGTATAAACAACAGATTGGTTCTCATAACATTCTCACTGCTGTGCTGTCCCAAATGTTTTAAACCTTGGGCAGACAAGCACACACACACTTTGGATGAGTAATCACTTCATCCAAATTGTAAATTGTTGCCTTCTTTAAAGTTATTAGTAATTCAAGATTAATTATTAAATTAAATTAGGTACATAACAATAAACAAAATAACTTTGACTTGATCATTTTGTTCACAACATTAGACCTTGTCCTCTAATCTCTACTAGAATAAGATAAGTGTGCATGTTTGGGTGTGGAACACTCCTGTAATGTACCTAATCTTGTTATCCTTTTCATTACAGAGCTGGGGAAATGGTGTATTGCTTAGATTCTGACCCGTGCAAAGTCCAATTTTGACTGACTTTAGTTTTAATGTTAATTTGATTTCAACCCATAAGTAATTATTTAGATTAACTCAACATTTCACATGATGGATTAGTGCTCCACATTTTTCCCACTAATTTGTTGTGCAATTAGGCCAATGGTAAAGAGAGACATTGATGACCTTGTGTCCCTTTTGTTGGTACGTGGTTCCATTCTGTCTATGGCCTTGGACGGCTTCACTAAGAGTCACCCAGTTCTACCTTGCTACAGTCCGGCTGAGTGCAGTCACAGAGATGCTATGGCTGCTCTACATGAAATGACATTAATGGTCTGGTCTGAGCTTCCAGAGACAATGCCGCTCCTCAAACTGAACAATACTGTCTAACGTGGGCCACTCCCCCCACCAAGCCATGAACTGAAAGCTTGACATCTGAACACCTGGAAGCCTCCCGGTCACACCAGTACCAACCCTTGGGTCAGTCAGATGGGACTAACGGCTTAATTTAGGGCATTTGGTTCAGAAATATGACTCTCGTTACCGCAGAGTGGGTTGTTTTTTTAAGGCTATTCATACTGCTATGCAGAGGATGCCTGTAGGTTGGCAAGCTGTTAAAAGCCCCTACTATTTTTTAAAATAGGCCTAAATGTCAGGGGCCTCTTAAATGTCTAGTTCTACATGTATTCCCATTATATGGACAGTGTTTCCACCTGGTGAAACTGAAGGCTGCACGGTACTCAGGCTACAATACGACCATTCTGTTCTGCTCTAACAATTCAATTGATAGATTCTACATCAAAACAATTAGCTTTTATTGTTTCCAATGATAACGTCATTTTAAGAGAAGGAATGCAAACCTGTTTTCAAATGTAAGGTTTTGAATGTGTTTGACATTTCTCAGTAAAAACACCCTCAGACACCCACTATCATTTATGCTATGCCATCAGTAGTGACTCAGATGTTAGGGGGAAGAAGCTTTTCCTCCCAAATCAGATATGCTTTGTTTTTTCAACAAAGGTATACAGTTCCTGCATAATATATGTTTCTCACAATTGTTTGTTTTTTTGTAAGCTGCACACAGGTGATACTGAGTCTTCTCGATTCTCGATTAATAGATTACACCATGCTTAAATAGACTCCTAAGTTATTATTTCATATGAGACATATGTAAGAAAAGGGAGGGAAGAGTCAATTATATTGAGTAATTGATTTTATATTGGAACATTTATTTCTCAAACCTGTTTTATGGAAGAGGAAAATATTTCTGATAAACTAATATGTTATCAAACGGTAAATGGTGAATTAATATAACATTTAGAATCATTGAGAAGGGGTGATATCCGCAGGGACTAGCTCACCTTTAAATTACAATAACATTTCTCTACTTTGGACTGATGAGTATATGATTCTTGCATGTTAAATGACTAACACAAACCTTACATTTATGCATGTGCATGTCTCAGGAAGGCTCCCAAATAATTCTGAGGGGCCTATCCTATTTTTGTATTTAAATGATAATGTGCTAATCCATTACCTTGAGTTGTCTGCACTCAGGAAAACATCCCTATCAAGTGTTAACCCAATAACTACAGTAGGACAGCTCTGAAGGCCAAGGGTCAGAGAGAGAGCTACGTGGGTCCACGCCAGCCACTGCAAGGTCCTAGTCACCAACAAAAGTAGATGACAACAAGTGATGTGTCCTAATCACCAACAGAAGTAGATGACAACAAGTGATGTGTCCTAGTCACCAACAGAAGTAGATGACAACAAGTGATGTGTCCTAATCACCAACAAAAGTAGATGACAACAAGTGATGTGTCCTAATCACCAACAGAAGTAGATGACAACAAGTGATGTGTCCTAATCACCAACTTGCACCACACTTGCACTACATACACCAAAACACACTACACACAAGGTATCACGAGCGAGTGCCAGCTGAGCGGTTCCATATGCCCTCTGGTTCCTCGTTTGTGTTACCGGTGTGCGGAGTCTGACTGTCCGTGTCACAAAATCGACCGAAGGAATACACACACACACCCCATGGAGCATTCCCACCTCGTGATGACGGCTCGCCTGGGAAAACGACAACGCAACCGTGAGCAATACAACTGGCCTGGCCCAGTGATGTGGGGTTTAGCTCGCCACAAGATTACGTTTGGTTGTGTGGCGACAAGCTCTATCAAGTTCTGGCTCCCCTCTGGATAGGTACATGCACTCTAGTGGATTTGAATCCAGCAATCAGGCTTAACAACACTACTCTTTAATGTATTATCCATGCATAGAAAGACCTACAATGATGTTTCAAGTACTGGATTAATTTCAGTTTTGGCCCAAAACAAATATTTATAATATTTCATATAACAATTATGTAGCATATTTGATCCTCAAATTAGAGAAGTATAATTTAAAGAAATTGATATTCTCAACATTAGATAAACACAGAAGAATCCTTTCCAAGTACCATAAGTAGCTCAGGTAAGTATGGCTAATAGGAATACTTGATAGACTTAATTTGGTACAGATCAGTGGTAGCATTTACAAATGTAATAATTCAAGGTTTAAAAATGTTTAATCCTTCCTTTCCAGGTTTTTACAAAAGTCTTTGAATATTTGCCTAACTTTTCCTTTTCAGATTTTGAACAATGTACTTGATTAAAATGAATGTATTGATTTCACTAAGTGCCTTACTCTTGACTAAAGCGTATTTAAGTAAACGTAAAAGTAATCCTAAAATTGAGGACACTGCACTTTTGCAGATTACAGATTGATCAAATCACCATTGTGAATTCTATGCTCTAACTGTGAATTTGTAGCTGGATCTCTTACGATCCTGAGTTTTAAAATGCTTTTGACTAGTGATTGCCTTGAAGTAAATCTTTAAAGCGGCAAGCTGGTTTTGATTTTATAGTTTGATGAATGAAATTAACTAATGGTAAATGATAAAATATATTAGTTTAAAAACAAATATTTAGCCATTGTGCACCTGTGTTTTATGTGTGTTCATTATTATGCTTTTGACAAAAGATGATCAAACACTGATGAGAGATGATTTTTCCTATTATGATTGGCTGTATCAATCATTGTGATTGAATGTTTCAATCTTATTCTACTTTGTGATGTAATTAATGTAAGGTGAGACCACACTCGAACCTGGAGACGCCTATTGAGTTAATTATTGACCAAATTATTATTAGACTAATGTTTTTAGGTTATCATAAATGATAAAAAGAGAGGACTGTTGTGGAAATAATTATCATAAGACGCCAATTAGTAACATACAGGACAAACCTTGATGTCTGTTTACCTTCTTTAAGGACACAGGCGGCTTAGCCAATAATGTTATTGTTCCCATTCTGTGACCGGTCAATACTGGGATACAGATGGTCTGTGTTGTGGGTACACTGGGACACTTCCTTCTCTGTATTTGTGGACTCCAAGGTAAAATCTTCGAGGTCATAAGTGTCCGAGGCGAGTAGCTCTGTGTTCCCACACTGTTTAGGCTATCTCCTCAAAATATGTTGTTTACTCTCTGCGAAACCAGTTAGATGGGCTGGCAAGAGAGAGGCTCTCCAGAATTGACGTGGCAACTCTACCGTGAAGTCAGAACCTCTGACTCTTGGACTTGTGATGTGAATCCTCCGGCCGTTAACTCCAAATAAACCATCATGTGTTTGACATCAAAGCTACTGCTCTTCCCGTGTCTCCTTCCTGAGTCGGTGACTCCCACTACATAGCTACACAGAAGTTTCCTCTACAAACCACATCAGTAGGCAGCCCATGGAGCCGGAACACATGGAGCAGGACCAGCTCCGCCGTCTCTTTAGCTGAGGGGAGCTTGGGTATCGGCACAAAATGAGCCATCTTACTGAATCGGTCTACCACCGTCAAGATGGCAGTGTGTCCGTTGGACGGTGGCAGACCAGTAACAAAGTCCAGAAAAATGTGAGACCAGGGGCGATGAGGGATAGGCAGAGGTCGTAGGAGACCAGCAGGAGCTTGGTGAGAAGACTTGTTTTGATTGCAAACAGGGCAGGCATTAACAAATTCCCTGGTGTCCTCCTTAAGTGTTGCCCACCAGAACCTTTGCTGGACTACCTCCCATGTACGTTGGATCCCAGGATGGCAGGTGAGTCTGGAGTTATGAGCCAACTGGATAACATCAGACCTCAACGTCTGCGGAACGAACAGGCGATTCGGAGGACAGGCACTGGGTCCCGGCTGGTCCTGCTGGGCGGCCTTGACCCTCTCCTCCACCTCCCAGATGAGGGCGGCGACGAGCTGAGGAGTCGGAAGGATGGTGTCCGAGTCCCTGGGAATGTTACCTCCCTCTCCAAACTGACGAGAAAGAGCGTCAGCCTTAATGTTCCGAGAACCAGGGCGGTAGGAGAGGGAGAAATTGAACCGAACCAAGAAAAGGGCCCATCTAGCCTCTCGGGAATTCAGTCTGCGGGCCGACCGGATGTACTCCAAATTCTTGTGGTCGGTCCACACCAGGAAAGGTTGACTGGTCCCCTCGAGCCAGTGACGCCACTCCTCCAGAGCCAACTTCACTGCTAGCAGCTCCCGGTTTCCCACATCATAATTTCTTTCCGCTGGAGTCAAACGCCTTGAAAAGAAAGCACAGGGATGGAGTTTTTGGCTGTTCATTGCTCGCTCAGACAGGATGGCTCCCACCCCCATATCAGAAGCATCCACCTCCAAACCAAACTGTCTTACAGGATCGGGTACTCAGAGGATGGGGGCGGAGGTGAACCTGGCCTTAAGGTTCTGGAACGCCTCCTCAGCCGAGGAGGACCACTGGAACATAACCTTAGAGGAGGTCAGGGCTGTGAGAGGAGCGGCCAAGGTACTGTATCCATGAATGAACCTCCGGTAGAAGTTGGCGAACCCGAGGAACTGTTGTAGCCGCTTCCGGGATTCTGGAACCGGCCAGGAAGTGACTGCATCAACATTGGAAGGATCCATCTCGATGCTCCCCTGTCCCATGATGTATCCCAGAAAAGAGACGGAGGATGTGTGAAACTCGCACTTCTCCGTTTTAACAAACAGCGAATTCTCGAGCAATCTCCTGAGAACCGCCTGGACGTGGTGCACGTGTTCTTTCAGCGTCTTGGAAAAGATCAGGATGTCATCCAAGTACACAAACACGTGTCGGTCCAACATGTCTCGGAGCACGTCATTTACCAACGCCTGGAATACTGCAGGGGCGTTGGTAAGCCCAAAAGGCATGACTACAGATGAAGCACTCCAGATCAGACTCAGGTGGGTGTGTCCCAGTCAAAAGCCCAGCGGATGCCAGCGGCTGGGGGTGTTGCCAAATTTCTAGGGGGCGTTGCCCAATTTCCCCATTTGTTCAATTACAGGATTTAACCATGAGATGGCGCTTCATTCACAAAATACACAAAGACAACTGTTTGCAAAGTTTGCAGCTCTGCAGTTGTGTTTGCTGAATACTGTAGCATTTAATCACTTATTTGTTACTGTATGGTTTTCACAGCTACTATATTGAAAAAACATCAATATTTTAGATCAAATAAAGTATATAGTTTGCTTTATGCAGTATATTTCTTGTAATATTGTTGGGGTGTTTTTACACAGTACAGTAGATTGAAGTAAATCAACTTATACATTAAGATAAGATAAGATGGACCTTTATTAATCCCGTGGGGAAAATCAGTAGTTCAAACAGCAACAGGGTGAGAGTGAAAAACAGGACAGCACAGATTCACACAGATTAATAAAATCAAAAATAAGATGAGCTATACAAATAATAATAATGAGAAACTATGAAATAAGAAATGAATAAAACTAAAATATAATTATCATATCATGTATTATAATGTATTGTATTATTAAGTAATATCATACATTAACCCCATTATAGCAGATGCCACATTGAATGGATGAACACATTTATGCATCAATAATTACAACAGAGTATTTCTAAATACAAGTTGTAAAAATACTTATATGTATTTAATATTAACCCTTTGGAGTCAACCGTCACGCCGGCGTGATCTATGGGCTCAAAACAGTCTCATAATACACACATGCGCACAGAAGGATTCACACTTGTATTTCATGATCCGCAAAAGGATTCACACTTGTATTTTCGGATCCACACTTGTGTTTTTCAATGCACACACAAATGTGTTCCGTTTCATATACATGTAAATAAAATCCAAATACAGAAAAAAGTTTTACATGTGTATTTTTGATCCTCACATATTTGTTTTCCTTTTAAAACCTCTGAACCTGCAAACACAAACAGCTTTCTGTGCACGGATCGCTGTGCATTCGTGTGTGGGTTTTTTGAGACTCCCCTGACGGTCAGCCGGTTCGTACTTGTAATCTTTTCTATATATAGCCAATCAGATGTCTCCTCAATTCTAAGCCAATCACATGAGCGCGCCCCCACGAGGGTAGATTTATTGCGTTCATGACGTAGCGCTTCATGTACGCATTTTGCGCAGTCCGGAGTTGACAGCTCCATGGAGCCTGCCTGCAGGCGCTAATCTCAGGACACCCTCCACTCTCAGTACAGCGCCACTTTCCGAACAGGAAATGCACGCAAATACAAGCCTTTATATTATTAAGGTACAGCGCCACTTTCCAAACCATTGATGAATGCTTGTGTACACCGTTTTGAATGTATGTATGTATGGCGAATACAGCTGCTTTATTTATGTCTGTATGAAGTTGTTGTGAGTGTGGAGGGAGCAGCTACAGGTTAGTTTAGCCTAATCGATCAGTGCACTACGAAGCCAGTGCTAGACAGTGACCTGTTAACGGGGGGAGACCCGCCGGTCATTATCGGCCGATATTCACTCTTAATAGTTTGATCGGTGCTCTCTATAAAGGCCGATCAGGAAAGCTGGATCTGATCGATATGGACATAAACGCGAGTGAAGTATAACCGGACGCAAGAGAGAGATCAGATCAGCTGCTGAGTGATTGAGACACGCATGATCACCTGATGCTCCGCCCTCTGTTTAGCGAGCTGACCGGACTGCGCAAAATGCGTATATGAAGTAATCTTACCCTCGTGGGGGCGCGCTCATGTGATTGGCTTAGAATGAAGGAGACATCTGATTGGCTATAGATAGAAAAAATTACAAGTACGAATCACCGTCAGGGGAGTCTAAAAAACCCCACACACGAATGCAAAGCGATCCGTGCACAGAAAAATGTTTGTGTTTGCAGGTTCAGGGGATTTAAACGGGAAACTAATAAGTGAGGATCAAAAATACATATGTAAAACTTTTTTCTGTATTTGGATTTTATTTACATGTATATGAAACGGAACACATTTGTGTGTGCATTGAAAAACACAAGTGTGGATCCGGAAATACAAGTTTGAATCCTTCTGTGTGCATGTGTGTATTATGAGACTGTTCTGAGCCCATAGTGATCAGATCACATGACCTGTGCCGCATAATAACAACAGTCCGGACAACATTGCCGTGTGTTTCTGTCGAAAGTACTGGCTTGGAACTATATCCCAGTCTTTGTTTCATGCAAAAAGACCCAGTAAACACGGAGAGACGATGATATAAAGTTAATACATTTCAAAAGTATGAAAAATGGAGGCACATATTTGAATATATTCGCCGCATTTGATCATTTTACGAAACGGAAAATACTGGAAACTGTAGATCCTGCTCAACAGGATGTATATGTGTATTTCTGTCGAAAGTACTGGCTTGAAACTATATGCCAGTCTTTGTTTCATGCAAAAAGACCCAATAAACAGACAAAAATAAACACGGACATACGATGATATAAAGTTAATACAAATATATTTCAGAAGTATGAATAATGGAAGCACATATTTTAATATCTTCGCCGTATTTGATAATTTTACGAAACGGAAAATACTGGAAACTGTAGATTCTGCTCAACAGGATGTATTTACCAGGGAGGGGGTGAGGTAATCAGGTAAACGGAGTGATACGAAACGAGACGAAAAAAGACGAAGAGGGACGGCGGGAACCGAAGAGAGACGGCGGGAATTGAGAGAGACGAAGATATACGAAGACAGGCGGCGGGAGACGAAGAGAGACGGCGGGAGACTGGATTGAAGTAAAGTGACAGACAAACATTGATAATTTAGATATAGTTAGATAGATTTAGAGTTTTGAAGATTCAACTATGATGAAGAGAACTCTGAACGTGAGTCAAGCTTTAAGCTTGTTTTTTGACATGGAGGAGGAGGAACCTGTGATGTTGCCCTCTGTGTCGTAGGCTATTGACAGAAACCGCTTTGAAGCGTGGCACAGAAAAAACTGATTTGTGTACATAATGTGTATATATCAGAGGTGTGGACTCGAGTCACATGACTTGGACTCGAGTCAGACTCGAGTCACACATTTTATGACTTGAGACTCGACTTGACAACATCACAAAAGACTTGCGACTCGACTTGGACTTGAACACCAATGACTCAGGACTTGACTTGGACTTGAGCCTTCTAACTTGAGGTGACTTGCTACTTTAATTCAGAGGTCTCCAACACGCCGATCGCGAGCTACCGCTAGAAGAGCAGACTCCCGTCGGGGAAAGCAGAATCTTCAGCCGCTCCTACTCTTGCTGAGAATCCTTGCAGGCAGGGGCGGGTCTTTATTTAGCTGGGCCACCATGCGGCCAATCATATGCGAGGACACACTAGGATCATACCATTATGTGAAAGAAGGGTGGGGGCACAGCATGTGCAGAGCGACGGGGAGACGGGGAGCCGGATTTAAATGCAAGCGCGTCGGAAAAAGTCAAGAAATGAGCGAAAACCGAAAAAAGAAGCAGCATCTGGCTGCTTTTCAATGATATTGGAGAAAGCAAAGCTGAGTGCAGGATTTGTAAAATGAAAATAACCTTCAGAGCAGGGTAAACACTCAGGATTTATTGTCAGAGGTGGGAGAAGTTCAGACAATTAAAAAAAGTTACAATCAGGGTTCACGCGGGGTCTTAACAAGTCTTAAAAAGTCTTACATTTGATAATCAGAATTGAAGGCCTTAAAAAGGTCTTAAATATGATTCAGAAGGTCTTAAAAATTATCGGATTTGAAAGGTACTTCTATGTTGCGATAGCGTCTAAATGTGTTTTGGGGGAAATGTCCGGGCTGCAAAGTAACCAGTACGGTAATAGCCTTTCAGTTCCCCCCAACAATTTGTATTGAATTCAATCAACATGGAACCAGTAATCACTAACTTTGTTTCCCCCGGCCCCTTGTTGGAGAACACCCAGCTAGTAACCTAGCAACCAAGCTTCAGCTCATGTAGCCTATCTTCGAATCTACTTACAAATAAATATGGGGAAGTGTAAGTTCAACCGTATTTGGTTGGAAAACATCTAATTTAGTGCTTGGTTGAAACCAGTGGAGGGAACGTGTTTGAAGCCCGCTGCACCTTTTGCAAAATAAATTAGTGTTTGTTTTGCTAGTGGAGCGTTAGCTAGTGCAGCGTTAGCTAGTGCAGCAGCAGCTAATGCAGCGTTAGCTAGTGCAGCAGCAGCTAATGCAGCAGCTTCCGCAACAACACCGGGGGACCTCCGTGCTAAGTTTGGGTCTACGTCAACCCTAAAAGCGGAGGTGCTGTAGACGCTAAATACCGTAGCTAAACACCAATCATACAACAGCAACGATGAAATAGTGTAGCCAAGGCAGCAGAGCTCTGAATATAGCTCTTGTCACTCTCTCTCAGAGACACACACACACACACACGCACGCACACACACACACACACTAGGGCTGCTCGATTATGGCAATAATCAAGATTATGTTGGTCAATAATTAATATCACGATTATTAAATATGATTATTCATTGACTTTGAAAACATCCATTTATTGAACTTTAAAACAGATAATAATTTGAACAGTATCTTTTTAACTGTTGATTACCCTGAACGTATAATTCAACTGAAAAACCAATACAACAATTAATTAAATAAATGATACATTACTAAAAAATTAATTAGATCAAATATGTTGTAGTGCACTGTCACAACCTAGCAAAGCAAAATAATCGTTTTTTACGATTATGTTGTTTTCGTAATTGTGGCAGGCCAAAATCGTAATTGCGATTAAAATATGATTAATTGCACAGCCCTAACACACACACACACACACACACACACACACACACACACACACACACACACACACACACACACACACACACACACACACACACACACACACACACACACACTCAAGCACACACAGACGCACACACATACACACACTTTTTGTCTAACACGCTAACACAGTTCTGTACTGTTACGCTGTTGTGTTCAGTCACTGTTCTTATGTTGAACATGAATACATTTACTTTGTAAGTGATTATGGGACGTATTTCTTCTTTATATACATTTTCCTTCATACTTTATTGCCGTGAAATAGGTCTTAAATTCTATTCAAAGTGGTCTTAAAAAGGTGTTAAAAAGTCTTACATTTGAGTTGGCGAAACCTGCAGGAACCCTGTACAATAAAAAGTCCTGCATTCAAAATGTTACAAGTAAAAGTACAAAAGTATTAGCATCAAAATATACTTAAAGTACCACCTGCAGAGGGATCTAGATTCAGGTGTTCTTTTCCCCATAGAGACTGCCTCGCTGCACATTATCCCTTGCATAAAGATAGATTGTGGGTCCCTTATAACATGTTGTACACAGTAGAAATAAACATTCTGGTTACCTCAACATCAGGGATCTTATCCATTAAACTCCTTCTGAATCAAACCGTCACGGTAGCCTTACCTTACTGATCCCTCTTAAATTAGAAAAACACACGTTACTTTACCAGCAGAGAGAAAATGGATTATTAAATTATTAATGTGACTAATAAAGAGCAATTTGATTATTAAGTATTATTCTGTTGATCGATGTCATTACATTTGGTGAAAAACACATAATGACTTGTTTATGACTCGTTTTGTCAAAGTTTAGGACTTGACTTGACTTGAACTGGCCCATCCTGACTTGAGACTTGACTTGGACTTGCAAAACAATGACTTGAGACTTGACTCGGACTTGAGCGCAAAGACTTGAGACTTGACTCGGACTTGCAAAACAATGACTTGGTCCCACCTCTGGTATATATATATATATATATTTGTATTATATTTATAATAACACTTTTGCCTTATCAGAATGAAATCCCATGCTACCTCAATCAAACTTTCACATTATCATAGTGACATCCCATGTATATATTTCCAGCTTTTAAATGGTTTCGTTGTGTATGTTTGTGTTACATATGAAAAATAATATCATTTTCAAAATCTGTTTTTACGTTTTTTTTTTGTGATTTTGGGTCCAAAATGTTCATATAGTAGAAGATCACTGCTCTAAACAAAGTCAAAAATCCTACATCCAAACGAAATAAATATAATTAATTATGATGAAAACGTTAAGTCTTGTTCATTGTTTTTCACTTTTATTAAATGTTTGATATTTCCGGTGGAAATGGTGCACTATCGGACATTCAAAATGCAGCATATTTTCACTCTTACACACATATATTCTCCTTTTACATACATACATCTTCACTCTTACACACACATATTCTCCTTTTACATACATACATTTTCACTCTCACACACATATATTCTCCTTTTACATACATACATGTTCACTCTCACACACGTATATATACTCACACATTCATACATTTTGCTCTCATATTATCATATTTCAATGCACACATTCATATATTGTCACTCACACATTCATGTATTTTGTTCTCATATTCATATAATTTAATGCTCATATTTATACATTTTGCTCTCATGCGAAATGTACTAAAACAAAGTATGTCATGGTAGTGGTCAGCTGTTAAACACAAAAGTGTATCTTAAGGGCTGTAAATATAATAAGCCTGTTGTCAATTTTAGACACAGGCTTATTATATTTACAGCCCTTAATAACATTCATTTTCTGGACTCAATGTGTGTCTTGGCCGTTTTCTTTGTTCCAAGCAAACGAGTGCTTTTTGTTTTGAAATCACTTCCGTGAGTTTCGCGGGCCTCCCCCCTCGCTCCACTGACCATTTAGTAAGGTAACAAGCAAAAGGGCAAAAACGCCTCTCAGACGCTCTTCCGTTTACTTTTTTAATAAAGAAAAACAAATGGTCCGTAGATACACGGACTCATATAGCCTATGTATGTATACTGTAAGGAGAATGTATGTGCGTGAGAGGACCAGTATGAATTACGGCATAGAAATATGCAAACACAAACCTACAGACTGGGGGATGGGAGATCACAGGAGTGGGGGGGGGGGGGAGAGCTGTGGAATGTGACCCTTGGGAGAATTCCTCCACACATTCCGATGGCCAATTCGTTTTAAACAAAGAGTTCGCAACACAGGACAGCATAGGCAACATGGGGGGTGGGGGCTGGTGAACGGTCTGGTCAATGTTTGTAAACACAATCCCCAGGATGTGTCCTAATCAGGAGCCGGGTAAATGAGAGACTGAGGAGCCCCCGAAAAACAGATCCCGAAATAGCTCGTCCTCGTTTCCGCAGCAGATAGGCCTACAGTATGGTGTCTGTGTTATGTCAGTTATTTTAAATAAAACGTTGAAAACTGAACTTGAAAATGGTTTCCTCTTTTTATTTTATTTATCATTTTCGGGACGGGGAGACGTGTGTGATTAAAAATTAATTTGCAGAAATGTAAAGTGATATAAGTTCTATTCATATTCTTGACGGGAAGAGCAGTGTAAATGGGTGGCCATATGCATTTGAAAAGCAATATAAATCACACAGTTATTATACAATAGGCTATAAAAGCACCATCGATAACCATTACCTTTATCCAATTCAAACTTTGGACGGGAAAAAAGGAAGGTGTACATGGTTGGGCTATACTGTAGGCCCAGGGGCGGCAGGTGCTGCAGGCTAGGGAAGGCTAAGCCTTCCCAAATATTTGTGTAACTGCATCCTGGTAAAATAAATATATAATGTCTTTGACATTAGCGCTGCTATGCAGCCACCTGTGCCCTGTACCACGAAGCCAGTTCAACAGACCCTGGATATGCTTGAGTTATCTTAACTAACCCTAACAAACGCGATCTCGCTAAACGGTCCTACGGCGCTGGTTATCAACTCGGTAAATCAAGCCAGGGTTTCTCTCTCCAGCTGAGAGCGCGTTCACGTGAAAGGGGCGGGGTTAGCTACATTTGACCAATCACAAACAGGGACAAGTGTACTGACAGCGCAACATCATACTTCATTAATGAAAAGTAAACTAATATTAGACAAATATGAACTTTAAACATCCATGATGACTTAAACATATAATCCAGGATACAAGCCACATAGTTGCACCTGCAAGGAGAATACAGAACAACTCGTTAAAAAATAAACTACCGAGTGTTTGAAAGCGTACAACAGTTTTATGATACTGCCCCATCTAAAACACGAGGGGATCTGACTTTATTACATTTGAGTTGAGTGTTTCGTCAACTTAATGTGTTGCTTAAAATAATACGTCTGCATACAGTATATGTGACAATGTAACTAAGTGTTGCACAGCCAGATACGGCTCGAGAAGCTGACTCAGATAAGGAAATATTGTGATATCGATGATCTGATTGATGATGTGATGTCAGTGTGATATGAATGATAAGTGCGACACGTCGGCGTCTTCTCTGCATACGGCAGTTTAAACTGCATTTCCCTTTTCCTGTAATATGACTTGATATATTTAAACTCCGCACACTGAGCTCTGATCGGTCAGCAGACGGTGCTTTCACTGAGTTGATGTATTTTCTATAGACGCCGGAGGCGGGCAGCGTAGGATGAAAAAAAAAGTTATTTAGCCTTCCCAAACCTGAGCCTCACGGGCCGCCTATGTTAGGCCTACTGTATACATACAAAGGCCATTCAAGCTAGAGTTCTTCTGGAAATTTTCACATCAGGCACCTTCAAGTTAAACAATACTAAACAATTAACACAGTAGGCCTAAATTATGTGGATTAAACCACATTTATTTCGTTAAAAATAAACGAAATATGATTTAGTTTGAATGATTAAATGTCATCAGGCACCTTCAAGTTAAACAATCAGGTGCACACTTTAATGTGCCGCCACCTCCGGACTCGGCTTGACTCGGTTTAAAGAATGCACAAATGTGTTTAATCGTTTATGTCAGATATGTACTAAGTAGCCTAAATACATTTGTTCCTGCTCAAGATTAGATTCAACTTGATTGTTATTGCACATATTGCAGGTACTGAGACAACGAAATGCAGTTTAGCTTCTAACCAGGGGTGCAACAAGAAGCGAAAAGTAATGTGCACAATACTACAGTAAACAATTAACACAGTAAATTATGTGGATTAAACCACATTTATTTCGTTAAAAAGAAACGAAATATGATTTTGTATGAATCATTAAATGTAGGGTGAATTGCCCTAATGTGGGACATTTTTTCATTTCAGACTTCGGGAATATATTGCGATATGAAGCCGATACAATAAATCAAAATCCAGTAGGCCACTATTCCGAAATCCCCAGTAATATTAGACAATAATAATACAGTAAACTATTAACACTGTACATATTATTGTTTGCCCCTGGGATTTTGGTGGGGGAGGGGGAGGACGCGGTGGTCCCGTTCAAATCCAGTTTTGGACAGTCTGCCGTTCGAGGCTCGGCGTAACCCTCGGAGCACACTCTCCAATCACAGAGCTTGAGGACTATCACGGGGTTTGTCAAACAGAGCACACGGTGTAGTCCAAACTATAGCTGGGGATTCTGGGTAGTGTAGTGTCTTCTGCCATCCTTTACTCCGAACAAATATTTGTTTCTCCGAATCGAAGGGGAAAAATACAAAAGCATTGCACACAATTTAAACCAATCAATGTTATGTAATTAACAAGGATAATCTGGTGTTTTTTAGTCGATGAGTAGTGCAGATATCACTGTAAAATCAATCGACAGTAAGGGGAATACTTACTTCCGGGTGTACAATTCTCCGTTATCCAATGAGAATGGACGCTCACATTGCCTTTAAGGGCAGCCGACACAAACGAACGCCGTGCTTCCATGAGCGTCCATAGAAGCATATGGACATCCCGGAAAGCTGAAAATGGACGCTAAGGGGCCCCCCCCTTGCGTTGAAAATGGACGCTAAGGCCCCCCCCCCTTGCGTTGGAAAAAGCCGACACAGGACTTGACATAACGTCAACATAGGCCGACCTGGGAGTGTGTTGGTTTATTTCACATGAGTTCCAGTGTGGCAGCTTTTTTATCACGGCTCCCCCTGGTGGATCCATGATCCATTGCAGCTGGTTTCATTATAATTAAATGTATTTATCAAGGGGGCGTTTCAAGTCCTGCGGGGGGGTTTTCCTTTTCAGCAGGGGCCCACCCCGTGCCGATCACGGACCCGCACGGGTAGGCGTCTGAAATGGAGCGCTTCATCTGTAGGTACTCGTAGTGCCCCGAGGTGGTGTTGAAGGCGGTCTTCCACTCATCCCCCTCACGAATACGTACCAAGTGGTACGCGTTACGCAAGTCCAGCTTGGTGAATATGGTTGCCCCCTGCAGCAACTCGAATGCAGAAGAGATAAGAGGCAGTGGGTATCGATTCTTGATCGTAATGTCATTAAGACCCCGAAAGTCGATACAGGGCCTTAGGGTCTTGTCCTTCTTCTCCACAAAGAAGAACCCTGCGCCAGCAGGTGATGAGGACGGGCGAATAATCCCAGCCGCCAGAGAGTCATTGATATAAGTCTCCATGGAAACTCTTTCCGGAGCAGACAGGGAGTACAATCGACCCCTGGGAGGGCTGGTGCCGGGATGCAGGTCGATGGCACAGTCGTAGGGCCGGTGTGGTGGTAAGGAAGTAGCCCTCGACTTGCTGAATACTTCCTTGAAGTCCAGATATTCCGGTGGAACCCCTGTAACATCTGGAACTTGGCTGGGGTTCACCGAACGCTGAGGCGCGGCAGCCTGTTTCAGGCAGATCAGATGACAAGATGGACTCCAACCCAAAATGGCTCCAGTCTCCCAGTCAATGTTAGGGTTGTGGCGGCGGAGCCATGGATAACCCAGGATCAGTGGAATATGTGGAGACCGGAGAACATGAAACTGAATAGTTTCATGATGGTTCCCAGACAGGAGCATGTGAACGGGTACAGTCTGATGAGTCACTGTCCCCAGCAGGTGACCGTCTAAGGCGTTGGCTGAAACTGGGCGAGACAAAAGAACCCGGTTTATCCCCAACTGCAGCATAAGCTCTTCATCCATAATACTCGCGTCCGAACCAGAGTCAATAAAAACAGCAAGAGCCTGAGAGCTATCCGGTAATAGCAACCTGGCGTGGCTCAATGGTCTCTGAGCGGGAACAAATCCAGGGGTTTGGCTCACCAGTATGTTCCCCATTACTGCTGAGCCTTTTACCGGGCAGTGAGAAACAAAATGGCCGGCCCGGCCGCAGTAGAGACACAGGTTACGACGTCTGCGATGCTCACGTTCCTCCAAAGTGAGGTTGGTGCGACCCACTTGCATGGGCTCATCCCCCCCTGGTTGCGGCTCTGGAGTGGGGTGAGGAGTTGCAGCCAAACTCGGACGTCGGGGCGCCCAGGCATGTTGAACTCCCTCCGATCGTCGCTCCCGTCTCCGTGTCTGGATGCGCCGATCCATGCGGGAAGTCATTTCAATCAACCCATCCAGTGAATTGGGCAGATCAAACGACACCAGCTCGTCTTTAATGTAATCCGCCAAACCACGCAGATAGGCGTCACACTGGGCTGCAGAATTCCAGTTGCTGAGGCGGCTCTGGGTGCGAAACTCAATGGCATAATCCACCACAGATCCATTACCCTGGCTCAGGTTCAGTAGTCCTCCTGCAGCGTCTGGACCCACAGACACGGGTCCAAACACCTTGCGCAGCTCCGCAGAAAAAGCGGGGAACGAAGAGCAGGCGGGTGTTTGTTGCTCCCATTCCGCTGTGCCCCACAGTCGGGCTTTCCCAGTCAAATGATTGACCGTGAACGCCACACGAGCAGCTTCCGACGCGAAAGTGTGTGGCTACACCGCAAACAGGATAGAACAGTTCGTAAGAAACGGGCTGCAGCCCTCCGGTTCCCCGGCGTAGCGCTCCGGAGTTCCCACCCGAGGCTCCGGGGTAAATCCCATCAGAGGTGATGCAGAAGCGGGTGTCGACGGCATAGGAAGAGGCGCTGGAGCGGCCACTCCTGCTGCACAATAGCCGTTAGCTGCTGTAGCTGCGCAGATAAATAGGTTATGGCCCGTCTACACTACAGGCGTCGAAAAAGCTAGGAAGCTGGGCGTGTCTGAAGCTTGGCGATTTTTTGCGAGCAACGCGACCAACAACCAATCACATGAATCTCCCGCCCCCGACATACAAAGCAATAGCAATGTTAAAACGAAGTAAACTGGATATAAAATCCCCAAACAGGCGAAAACCTACCAGTTTCACCCACTGTCTCTGCCACCTCCCTCCATGCCTGGTTCCTCCGGTTTGTATCCCGGTAAATAGTTCTGGTCGGAAAGAACCGGGTGATTTGCTACCGTAATTTCTCGTTTGGAATATGAGGAAATGAACTGCGGTCTGGCTCTCCCAGCTTGCACGCGGTTTGATTGGCTAGTGCTTGTACTGGCGGGAATTGCAAAAACGGGATTTGATTGGCTGACGCCAGCTTCGAGCAAGCATCGAGCCTCAAAAGTTGAACATTGTTCAACTTTTGACGCCGATAGACGCTCGCGATGCTTGCAACGCCTTGCCATGCTACCCACAATGCAGTTCGACGAAGTTTGAAAATATCCTACGTCACCCCATTCAAATGAATGGGCGAAGCGTTGAAAGCATTTTTTGACGCCTGTAGTGTAGACGGGCCGTTAGCGTCTGGTCATGTGAAGAGTTAGCATGATGAGCCTCGGTGGCCAGGGCGGCTATCGAGGCTTCCTGCCTCTGGAGAGCGTCATCAACTCTCTTGAAACGGTCCTTAGGTGAAGAGGAGTGCGCTGGGTCCATGTTCTGGCCAGATTGTTCTGTCACAATCTTAAGGAGAACCCAAATGCAGCACTCGAGAAACCAAGGAGAATTGGTAATAAACTTTATTGGAGATTCCACTGGATCTGAGGAATACCAACCGAGCAGTTTAACGCACCGGAGGACAGCGGGCAGAAGGTGAGTCAGGGACAGGCAGAGAGTCAGGGAGTAAGCGAGGCGGTCAGCGTAGATACAGGCAGGATCCGGGAACAGGCAGAGCAGGGAGATCGAGGACAGGCAGGGTCGGAACCGGGTAGGCAATCTGGTATCAAACGCGGGAAAGACAAGCATGAGGCAAAGTACAATCTGGCAAAGAGTGTGTGTAAGGTGCGGGTTTAAATACTGGCAGAAGCTAATGGGTGCAGAAGAGAAAGAGAGTGAGCTAACGAGTGGGTGTGGAAAACAGGTGAGACAGGTGAATGGAAAACTACTGGTGAATGATGGAGCAGACTATGACATATATGCCATTACTGTCACTTGATGTACATCATATTTGATTTGAAGTGACTAAACTAGGTTGGATACTTTTGATCACCCAATATTTCAAAAATACACCTTAATTATTTTAAACTTTAAATTAGTTTTTAGACCGTTTACCCAAAGATTGTAACATAATCAGTTTACTGTCAGTAGCTTTTGTTTCATCATATTAGTTATTCTGAGGAAACATTGATTAAATATCTAAATTATTCATAATGTTGATTGAAGTGATGTGTATGCACTGAAAACAAAGAAAGTAGATAATTTGAATAATGGAAACTGAAATGTAATGACATCAATTGCGCTCATTGTGCAGTTAATTAAGTACATTAAAAGCATTAGAAACATGCACAAAGCCTCACATGCCGTTGAGCATAGCCCCCGGCATCGCTTGCAGAAATGTTATGAGCAAAGACAATATGGTTTCACTCGCATCCATGGCAACCATGTTTTAATGAATCTACTTTATCATGGCTACATGTATCTTAAAGATGAAATATAATTATTGTGATTTTCAGGAGAGCGTTAAACTCACTTAGAGTCTCGGCCTCATTACTGATGAAGCAGGGGTTTGGCTGTTTTACACAGGGTGGACATTAATGAGCAGGAAAACTATCAGGGGGATGACATTCTTTTGATGTATGAGCATGTGTTCATGTAGCAATGACGCACCAATTAGTTAGTCCAGGTGCTGCTCACTGGAGGTATGATGACATGGCTCAGGAGGCAGACAGCCGTCTATAAATCTGAATTACCTGGTTTGATCTTTGGCTTTTTAAAAGGGAGTGTCCGTGGGTTTTTGAGAACAATTGGTGCTTTTATGTTATGTTCTATAGCTTACCAGCTAACCATATGATCTGATCTTATCATAGACATTGTATCGTAAGTGTACATTCAAATATTGTCCGTGGATCAGCAGTTTTCTGTCTATGCTATAAAAAAGAGGGCTTGACTTCATCTATCTAGCGTTCGAGCAAACCTTGCACCTACATATGCAATAATGGATATAAAGTATGTGGGAGAGAAACTCCCTCTGGAGGGAACACAGGGATGTTAGCCTTTGCAGACCATTTACATGCACACAATTCTATAGAACACACAACAGGAAAGGGGAAATCTAAAAAGCATAATAGGGCCTCTTTAAACCCTATACAATTCATATAAGTCATTTGATTCCTCTGCATGTGCATTTGGCACACATGTAAATATATTCCTGCCTAAGGTTGTTTTCAATCACAATGTAGTTGGACCATGACACATTCAATATGAGCATGTCTGTAAACATAAGGAATTGGGGGAATTAACGCATCCAATGTGGCAAATGTGTTTCTGTTAGCAGTAAATGACCTTGGTAAATATCCTCTTTATATTCAGGGGTATATAAGGTCAACAGCATTGTGGGTCATTGTGGAATCATATATCCAATGTCAGCTTTGTCTATTCTATAAAATGATCAGCGGCTAGTGATGAAATCAAGTTGACGGATGTGGGGGACCATGCATGAATACATAATGTGTGTTGTATTCAGAGGGTAAGTGCAGACACTCCTGTTACATTTTCCTGTAGCTTATACAGACACTTCTAGGATCCTCATAGCAGATGGTCCAGATGCGGGTTTTAATAAAGAAGCTGCTTCCTTTGAAATCAATAACAGCCTCTCCACACAGCGCACCTGGGGAAGGAGTCCCTCCGCAGTACCAGCAGCTCTCTCCTGGACACGCTCGGCAGATCCTGGCATGTAAGTACAGCAGCTGTAATTGCAAGTCATTGAGATTCATTAGCCAGTTTCCTTTCACAGCAGCACAAAATCCATACAGAAGTGCCTTTTCTGTGATTGTGCCCCCCCACATAGGACTTTGATGGATGAATATGTTCAGATAGAGTTCACACATGAAATGCTTCCCACTGTCCTGTAGCGTAGAATGCACGGCCAATTGACACTATTTTGAACAAAGTATTGTCAGCATTGATTGCAAGTTGATCGCCCATAGGATCAGTCAGACCAAGTGAGACATTGTGGTAAACACAACACAATTAACAGAGGCACCATTAAGTTAAATGGGTTATAATACTTTGGATTACCTGTCCTTTTTTTCTCGATTGAAACCTTAAGGGGTAATCAATGTTGATAAGCACTTGCAGTTCAAACGCTCCAACTACACGTTAAAGATGTGATCACTGGGCTCTGTAGGTGTAAATGCTCATGGCTTTTTTAAGTTGATGTATTAGAGTCAAGTTAATGAGATCTTGCACATAACAGACACAGAACAATTACATCTCGAGAGCAAGTTTAACTTCTGAGAGATGTAATTGCTCTACTTGACATTAACGGTTAAAAGCACCTGACTTTTCACCCTATTTCTTTACGCATTGGTGAAAATTAGACAAATTATTATGTCCATTTGCTCCTGGCAAATCCAATTTGTTTCTCAAATGTGACCTTTAGCACAGACTGCCTGCATTGTAATTTGTAGGGATGCTCCGATCGATCGGTCACCGATCGATATCGGCCGATACTCACTCTCTACCGATCGATCGGTGCTCTCTAAACATGCCGATCGCGAGAGCCGATCGCATGACGTAAAATACATGACACTTTTTCTCTGTGCGGCAAAACAAGCTCGCCAAAATGGCTTCACCGGTCTGGCATTATTTTAAGGTGTCCGAAAAAGACAGTAAAATAGCGGTATGCAACGTGTGTGAAGCAGAAATCCTGCAGCTCCGCCCGCCGGACAGGTAAGCGCAGCGAAACACACACACAGGGAGAACCAGACCGCAGTTCATTTCCTCATATTCCAAACGAGAAATTACGGTAGCAAATCACCCGGTTCTTTACGACCAGAACTATTAACGGGATACAAACCGGAGGAACCAGGCATGGAGGGAGGTGGCAGAGACAGTGGGTGAAACTGGTAAGTTTTCGTCCGGTTTGGGGAGTTTATATATATATATTGCTCGCATAAAATCCCCGGGGTTTTTTGCTTTGTATGTCGGGGGCGGGAGATTCATGTGATTGGTTGTTGGTCGCGTTGCTCGCAAAAAATCCCCAAGCTTTCAGACACGCCCAGCTCCAAGATTTTTGAAAAGCTGCTGTGTGGACGTACCGTAAGAGTTAGACCTAACACACTTAGTTATTTTTATCTACCTCTGGAACAAGCTAAACTAGTTATTATAAATATATTTATTCTTCATTGTCGGGTCACTCATTACTGGATCAGTGAGCTGCATGAGATACTGACAGGCTGTCAGGAGAGGGAGAGAGAGAGGGAGAGAGGGAAAGAGAGCGCTTCCGCTAATTTCTCCCGTGTTATTATCCAAAGTGAATGTAAACTTGAATAATGTACATCATTTGAATGTAATAATTAAGTTGATTGTTGTTTGTGGAAGCTCCAGTGAATGAGCCCCATTAACTGAGTTTTAAACATCACTTTAAATGGAAGATTTAAAGTGATGTTTAAATCTTCCATTTAGGCCCCGCCCACTCGATCGGATCGGCGATCGGTATCAGCCGATACTGATTCCGGCGATCGGCGATCGGCCCCGAAATTGGCGATCGGAGCATCCCTAGTAATTTGCGAGCAATCATGTTGAGTTGGGCATCAAGGCACCATCTGCATGTCGGTATGTAGCATGGTGTGACAAATACATGACGAAAATAAAGCTGCAGGATTTGTGTCCGTTTGCTACTATACATATAAATAATATGTAGAAATATTCATTCTATCGTCTCTGCATGTTACATCTGTGTCATCATTGCATCTAATTTGAGACACAGTTGGATAAACTCAAAGTGAATTAGATTTGTGTTTCTATCCAGATTTGATAATGACACTTTGACTTCAGTCTGGAAAAGAGAAAATAATCACATTTGGTTGGTTGCTTTTTTGACTAAGACATGCTGAAATTAGTTTTATTTCATATTCAAGGCCATTGAGTATCCATTCATTACATAATACTTTTTCAAAAATAAATACGATGTACATGTGTCGCCAAAAAACAACCTAATATGAAATCTCTCTGACGCTTTGCTATTTAAAGGACCCCAAAGCAGAGACTGACTCAGGAAAGATTTTCAAGGTGTCTAATAAATAATGCAAAACAGGCAGGCAGTGATAGCAAGAAGCTAGCTGGTTAGCAGAAACATCTCTGGTGAGCAGAGAGTCCAAGTAACATTTCTGAACCACTCTAGTTAGATGGTGAACATGTAAACACCAACAAGTCCTCCAACTCATACGACCAAATAGGTAGGTTGTTCAGCAGCTTATTACGACCTATAGTCACGTTTTAAAGTTTAGCACCTCTAGTGGTCGTGTAAGAAACAACAATTTGCGGCAATTGCAAACGCTCCAGCCATTAAAATGCTTTTTGATTAAATTTCTAGCGAGAAGTGTATATTGTACTTTTAGACGCTGCTGAAGTTAATCCATAGGTTAATCCAATGTGTCTGTGTCCCTTTGAAATGATTTCTGATAATCCATAAGCAATAAACCCTCCTTTTCCGTTTCCAGATGTCAGAGCGAGAGGTTAACTCTCATGCAAAGCCCCCACCTTTTTGTGTTAACGTTGGTGTCTACTGTATGTGAAAACTCCCCTTCGATTCTATTGGCTCTAACGGTCAGAAAGAGATGTCAATCTGAGGCTGTGGCTCGGTGGGATAGGGCGCTGAACTTAGTGCGCTGCACTTTGAATCAGGGGGTCACAGGTTCAAACCCCACTGCAGTCAGCATGTCGTTGTGTCTCTGGGCAAGACACTTCACCCCAAATTGCTCCTGTGGGGATTGCCCACAGTATTGTAAGTATGAGTATGTAAGTCGCTTTGGATAAAAGCGTCTAACAAGTAACATGTAATATAATATAATCACCAAAACTGTAAAAATGCTCATTTCCACCCAAATCACCCCAGAGGTGGAGTTTTTTTTGCTAAACCTCTTTCATAAGGTCAAATGTCACTTGTTTTGCATCAATCTTGATACAGGGTACTTATTATATGTTGTACTTTGGATTCTTAAAGCTTTTAGTCTACCTTATCCAAGGGTAGTTTTCACTATAAGTAAAAAATAATTTTTGGACGGACACTATAATTTACAGTTTTTTACTATGTTCAATCTGAATTTTCTTTAAAAAAAAAAAACATCTATATTGATTCTGACTTTTCTACATCCAACTCACAGGTTTATCATTACTTTGAGAAAAAATATTATTAATTTAACCCTTTTAGAAGGGAAGATATGGTCATTTGTTCTGGGAATGTCATTTTCGAGCCTGAGACCTGAAAAACAGGCTTGGGGTCTAAGGGTTGTTTATATTTCACATCATTAATCAGAATCTGCAAAGTAACTCAAATACATGTAGTGGAATAAAAATACCAGGTTAACCTCTGAATTGTAGTGTAGAACAAAGTATAATAAATTGCATGTTGTACATGCTGCTGTAACAAAAACATTTCCCAACTTGGGATCAATAAAGTATTTAATATCTTATCTTATCTTAAGATGATCGATGGCTACTGCCATATTTGCAAAATGTGCCTCAAGTGATAAACAAGTACATGTTTGAAGGCTTATCAATTAACAACAGGAGGGGTCACAGACATAAGACGCTATTAAATAAAGCTCTTCTGACCTTAGCTGTAATACGGGTATATTAATGCTGCCCATTATGGACACAAGCAATTTTCACCCATTTATTAATTATATGTTTTAAATTTGATAACACCAGTGTACACAGTTTAATACTGGCAACTTCTAATTATGGGAAATACAATTCCCAGTAGAGACGTGCCATAGACTATTTCATAGAGCTGTTTGACGCTCGGCGTAACCTTGGCGCACTGCCACTCCGACATCCAATCACAGAGCTTGAGGACTAATCACGGGGTTTGTCAAGCAAAGCGGATGTTGTAGTCCCAAACGATAGCTGAGGATTTTGGGTAGTGTAGTGTCTTCGGCCATCCTAAACTCCCAAACAACTATTTGTTTCTCTGAATCAAAGGTTAAAAACACAAAAGCATTGTACACAATTTAAACCAATCAATATTGTGTAATTACCAAGGATAAATTGATGTTTTTTAGTGGACGAGTAATGCAGATATCACTGTGTAATAATTTGACAGTGAGGGGAATACTTCCAGTTTTGTTATGAACACTTCGAGACCGGAAATACTGTTTTCACCCCGTGAGGGTTGATGCCAACTGGGGAAAAGACGTAGTATATTAACGTTCTCCTGACGAGACCTCAAATCATCTTCGTAATATCTATCAAACTATAGATCCTACACATCCACTGGAAGTACAATATACACTTCTCGCTAGAAATCTAATAAAAAAGCATTTTAATGGCCAAACTATTCTACAATTTAGGATTTTCCAGAGAGGGTTATTTGTGAATATACGACCCTCCGGAGCGTTTGCAATCAACAGGAGCATATGCCGCAAATTGTTGTTTCTTATACGACCACTAGAGGTGCTAAACTTTAAAACGTGACTATAGGTCATAATAAGCTGCTGAACAATCAACCTATTTGGTCATTTTTTGGAGAAGGACAGGCTGGTAAACACATATATCAGCATCTTTCTCATTATCACTGTAATACTGAGCATGCTGATATTAAAAACCTACTGTTGACTCTTGGCATTTTACTGTTTTTCCCAATCTTAACCCCTGTAACTCTCTGCCTCTCATGCACTCTGTTTTGTGCAGAATGGACAAAAGCAACCAACAACTCCATAGGGTAGTACAAGACAAAGAGAGGGTATGCTCTGGTCGGGAACAAAACAAACAGTCCAGTCGAATTATCTGTTTCACATTAGCTCAGGGGTTATTTGGTGAGAGGGGAAAGGCTGTGGACACATTTTACAAGAGAGCAATAAAGCACACAGGAGCAACAATAAACCATTTGGTCTTTAGGCGACTTGTGTTTTGTTTAGTCGCATTAGTGTACTTTGGACTGGCAATGCAGGCGGCGGATGGCAGGAAATAAAGATCAGAGGGGACAGAGACTCAGAAGGGGAAGCTGAAAAGGTTTTAAAGATATACAGGGCAGCCTAGGAAAAGTAAACAGATAAACAGGGAGATGAAGAGATAAAGACAAAGTGAGTGTGAGACAGGAAGAGACGGGCGGCGAGAGAAAAGGCAGAGCTTTCTATTTATGCACGACTGTGTCTGGTGTTCTTTATTGTACATGTACACCTCTGCACATTCCTCTAATGGACAAGTCATTTTCAGCTGAAGTACAACCAACAGAAAAACACGGCTACCACTGATTACCTTTAGTAAACGGGTCCATTCAGGAGGCTGTTTTGGCTGCACTCTCTGTGCCTTACTCCTGTATGTCTCTAACTCTGATAAATTGCACTGTTTGGGGCCTTTCTCTGCGCACCAGATCATATTTCATGCCACACAGCACAGGAGGGAGAGAGGGAGGGTCAGAAGGAGAGGAGGAGGAGGTATAAGAGGAATATGAAAAAGAGGAAGAAGAGGGAATGAGGTTAGAGTTGCTAGAATTTTAGGGCGAAAGACAAGCATTTGCAAACTGTGACATCTTTCTTACAGATATTTATATAGTCAACTGTGGATGGTTTGAAGAGTATAATCTCTAAAAAATATGTAATGCCAACATGTGGGCTTAATGAATATCCTTGAGTGGGTGAGTATTAGATGTGAACAGACCTAAATGTTGGCTGAGGCTTTGCAAGATGTCTCTATTTTGGTGTGGGAGGATGAATTCAGTCTGCCATCAACTTCCTTTCATGATGACTGTTAGGGAAATTATTGACCTAGACTCCTAGATATGACGTACAGGACCAACCCTGACGTCTGTTTTATCTCCTTTAAGGACATAGGCTGCTTCAGCCATAATGTTATTGTTCCCATTCTGTGACCGGTCAACACTAGGTCACAGATGGTCTGTTGTTGTGGGTGCACTGGGACACTTCCTTCTATGTTGTTTGTGGACTCCAAGGTATGACATCTTCGAGGCCATAAGTGACTCAGTGTGCCCAACTGTTTAAACTATCTTATCAAAATATGTTGATTACTCTCTGTGAAACCAGTTAAATGGGCTAACGAGAGAGAGGCGCTCCAGAATTGACGTGGTAATCCACCCGTGCAGTCAGACCGTGACATGATGTGAATCTCTCCGGCCGTAACTCCGAATAAATCATCAGTGTTTGACATCGAAGCTCCTGCTCTACCGTGTCTCCTTCCTGAGTCGGTGACTTCCACTTCCATTGCTACACAGAAGTTTCCCTTACAATGACCAGTAAAACCATCTCTTTCATATGCCTCTGACTGCAGTCACCAATTTCACAATCAAAGAATTAGCTGGTTTCTTTCCCTTCTGTTGGTGTAAATGATCTCCCTGTGTGTGGATGCAAAACAGTGATTACTTGAAAGCTCAAGCCTCAATCATGGTGTTGTTACTTTGTGGTTAAACATCAGTTATTTTATGCAGAATGTGCTTATCCTGACACAATCAAACTGGCCTGGAATAGATGCTGGCACACACAAAGACCTAGAAAAACATGAGCGGAGAAAGGCCCCTTCAAAATGACCTCTTATTTACTGCTGTCTAAACATATTCCCAGATCCACGTGTATTTTCTGTCACACGCTGTGAAGCCACTAACATAGCTGCTTATTATACACAGTGGGGGTTCAGGCAAGGCTGAAAACTCAAACAATGTCATGCATATGTCTTTTGAATGCCTGAATATAAAAAGGTATATAATTGATGACAGCAAATACAGACAAAAGAAAATGCATTTATATCTTCAACCCTGAATGCTTGATAAAAGCAGCCTTTGACAGAGCATTTGTTGAAGATAGCCGGATGAGAGCAGAATTAGAAGCAGCTGGAGAGCGGAAGAAAATAAGTATGTAATTCTGATAGTTCACAGAGGAAACTAAGAGATAGGGCGGGTTGGAGGAGGGTGCAGGAGAAAAGGGGGAAAAGATAGTGGGGAAGATGCAAATGGTCCTGCGTGGATAAGCAGGGAATCAATCTGAGGCGACATATGGAGCAGTGTGGAGAAGGAGGTCCTTCAGCACAGCCCTTATCTGCCGAATGGGTTCTCTTCAGCCTGATTTAATGACTAATCTGCAGTTCTGACAGCATAACAAGGCTGACACAGAGCTGGAGGAGGTGCAAGGAGCAGCCAACCTGGGAACACTGCAGGGTAAATCGCCTGAGGAAAGCCCAGAGACATAGAAGAAAAGTAAAGGAATAAAATGATTGACAATACATATAGGGAGAAAACAGTATAATGCTGTGAATTGCCAGTCAAAACAAACGAGTCATAGGCAAATAACAGAAAAGACTAGCAATAACCACAGGTAAGATAGCGGAACAATGCTACATGGCGTCAGACAGCAGTCTTTCTCTTAAGAGTATGGATAAGTGAACATGAACATTGAGTCATTTGTCATGCACATGTCCCTGAGGAGAGTCACCTGCAGCAGGCCTTACCCACCACTGCTCGCCACTGATTTGCTCATTTAGACCTCCACAAGTAATTAGAGTTCGTTATGAGCATTCCTGATGCAAATGGAACCTAATTAAAAACCTGCAGTCAACTGCCCCTTTGTTTTTGCTTCTTGGTTTCCATACCTGTTATTGTCAAGAGCACTCACCTTCCAATTAATGCTGTATAAATAAAAATAAAAACAGCAGGATGGAAAATTATGTTAGCTTGTGATTCATTTGATGCAACATTAAGTTTCACAATTGTGATGGAAATGAGAGAAACTGCTGCTGACAGCAACTCGAGACAGTATATAGTAACTAATGACTCATTTAAATGAATGTCCAAGTTATTTTTTGATAACCATTAGAAATATAATATGTTTACACTCTAACTTGAAAGAGGAATATTTAAAGGGACACTCCAGCAATTTAGTAGTACACTACCAGGAAGGTGGATGACTTGTAAGAGACAGATTATCAGAGGAAAATATTCTGTGTTTAAGTCACTTGTATTATTTAAGACAGACATTTATTTTTATATTACATTTCCCATAATGCAACTCAACACGACTGGGCCATCTCTCCTTGGTAAATGTTTCTGTCTTTAAGACCTTTTGCTTCCAGTTTGTAATGCAGGTTTGCAACAACCCTGATTACTAGAGGCTTATTTAATGATCTATGCCGACGCTGGCATTGTGTTTCTATGGAGACAGCGATCCCTCAAAGTTCAAATGATTTCCTCTTTGACCTCTGGACGCGCAGATGACAGCTAATGTATGATGCAGGCTAGCAGTGGAGGTAAACAAAGAAACAAAACTCAACCAGCTGTTTTCACATTTTCAAGGCTCTGCTCCGAAGGTGAGCAAAGAGCACATTGCATGTGAATGCATCTTATGTATCAAAGTAATTCATTTGATTGAAAATGATTAATGAGATCCGCCAATCAACTACGCAACTTCATCATTATGCTGCCTTAGGTTATACGGTATGTTAAAGTCTTTACAGTGGAATAAATGTGCGCTCTCACTTTTTCTCTCTAACCTATTGGGTTTTCTATTTCTTGATCATTATTTGCAATTGCAGTGCAACTCACATTTGAAGAGGTTGACTCAATGTTCTTTCATGTTCCAACTAAAAGTAAAGAAATGTAGGTTACACGGCTGTGTGTACTAACTTAGTATTAGTGGTACACAGGTTGCTAGGAGAGTGTGATAAGTAGTGCTGTAGCGACGCGTCGACATCGTCGACGCGTCGACTTCAAAATATCGTCGACGACATATTTCCGCGTCGACGCGTCGCTACACACACGTGGGTCACCCAAAGCAACAAGCAGTTTGCAATCGCACTTCAAACACAATGGAGACTGAAACGGCTACCACCTCCTCCTCACAGGATTGCGCACGAAGCCCCCAAACGAAAACATCTCGCCCTAGGTCTTCAAAAGCATGGGAATATTTTAAAGTTAGTCCAAAACGCAAAGATATTTATATATTTATATCTCACTGAGACTGCTGCATAGCCTAGCAGAAGCAGCAGCTAGCTGTGGTGGCTACCATTAGCAGCTAGCATTTGCTCTCCGATTTGTTACATAAAATGGAATTATGGATTATAAATTCAATCATTTTTTTATACATAGACGTTAAAAACCTATGGATTAACCGATTCAGCCGCGTTTTTTCTCATTTTAATGCCATTGAACACGTATTTTGATCAGATTGACAGCTACGGCGGTGAGACGATCTCCCTAGAAGCTCTGTGAAGGTACGTGTTGTGATGACTGTATTTGCTTCCCCTGTCGCGAGTCCGGATCACTCAGTGATGATACTATATACCTACATAATCTGTGGAGTCTCAGCTTTAATCGGATATATTGTGTGCAGCTACGATAAGTAATAAGGGTACTTTTATCTTGAGTTCTGTGCCAATGTCCGTTAGCATTTTTCGCTCAGGGGTCATTTAGATGCTTCTTATGAGACTTGTGTTTTGTTTTGGTAAACATGGTTTGTATCGTCAGTTAGCTGAGATTATTTCCGTTAATCTGGTATAACACATTAATAGGTTCTTAAATATTAAGATCCCCTGAGACACAGTATCGTGAAAACAAATTTGTACATTACGTTTTTTTTACATTACGTTTTTTATGAATTGAACAACAGAAAAATAATCGTTAGATTAGTCGACTAATCGATCAAATAATCGCCCGATTAATCGTTTTCAAAATAATCGTTTCCCCCCAGCACTAGTGATAAGGGACTGTATTACTTTCTGAAAACATTGCCAGTGGCAAATTACTAAGAGGACAGAATGATAAATAAAACAAGTTCTTTAAACAACCAAATTCAACTCTTAAAAACGAGATAAGTGACACACGGGCCGAGAGGAGTGTGACTCTGAGTTTACATCATGCTGTTCCCAGATCCCAACGCGTAAGAGCTCTGTTTCATCTGGGGCTTAAGCTGCTCCCTGTTGAGAGATAAGGAGCCATGTGGTGATGCATGTTTATAACCTTTGATTTGAGCATATTCACATTCAGGAGCCTTGCTACAAAGCCAGCCATGCGAGACACATTGACTTTCTGTGCAGACCGTACAGCTCTTTGATATGACCAGACATTAATCATTAAAGGACTATTGATTTCTGGAAAGGAGCCACATTAAAAGATAATGAAAAGAGGCTTAATATGCCATTCATAACGAGATAAATGAAGCAAATGTGTTCAAGTCACACAAATGGTTGATAAATCGGCTTGATAATTCATATCTCTTTAATAACTTCTTGTGCTCTTGTATAATACAGGTGGCCAGAAAAAGGGTTATAAAAGCAATTCAAAGAAAACTGTTCGATTGACAATGTGATGCATTTGGTTCATTTGTTAATTATGACCTTTAGTTTCAGCATTTTCAACACTTTCATTTCACCCTTAATTGTTTCCAAAGGCTTTTTTATATATATTTGTTCCTTTAAAACATAGTGATTCATACATCATTGTAGACTCACTCCATCTGCTTGCTTTCATCTAAACAATCAAACAAATCTGTGTTTGAATGTATCCACCCATCTTGATTATTGATTCAGAAAGTCAAGAACTGGCCTCTGTTTTGATCCACAACAGGATCCAACAAAGATTAAAAAAAAATGAACAGTGAAAGAATGATGCAAAAAGGCAATTATGTTACTTTAAATATTTTTTGTACAGGTGCAATTCCTTATTTTTTCTCAAGATCGGGCCATAATTCTACATTCAGAATAAAAAAGGACTTTTCGGTCACCCATGATATAACAGTAAGTCTTGCTGAATGCGTCCTCGTTTTTTCTTTAATTAAAGGACATTTCTTTCCGCATCCGTTGGTTAATGGCACTGATTCAGTTTGAACAAGTCTCACCCTAGTCACATTTGTAAAAAGGTGAATATACACTGAACAAAAATATAAATGCAACACTTTTGTTTTGCTCCCATTTTTCATGAGATGAACTCAAAGATCTAAAACATTTGCTAGATACACAAAATAACCATTTCTCTCAAATATTGTTCACAAATCTGAAAAGATCTGTGATAGTGAGCATTTCTCCTTTGCCGAGATAATCCATCCCACCTCACAGGTGTATGTGCCTTAGGCTGGCCACAATAAAAGGCCACTCTAAAATGTTCAGTTTTATCACACAGCACAATGCCACAGATGTCGCAAGTTTTGAGGGAGCGTGCAATTGGCATGCTGTATACAAATAATAATATAAAACATAGTAAATAGATAGTTGTCAGTTATGTGTATAGCCAATACACAGCCATTGTGAGGTTAAATTCACTAAGCTATCATCATTTTTATTTGGATCCCTATTTGTTATGGAACAATGTCTATGGCATAAGCACAATATTGTATTTAGGTGGATTACTGAACAGGTTGAATCCATCCGCTTTAGAGCAACATTACTCAAACCTGCTTCTTTGGCTTTTTGAAAACATGTCCACAAATCACAGCAGAGTTTAAGTGCGCTCTAAAGGTTAGCCTGCAGCTATAGATAACACCCCCACTAACGAAGTGAGTCACAGAGTCAACAGTCCATCGTTCACACGTTGAGAGGAATAAAGGAAGTGCCTGGTTATCTCTGGTCTCGGCCTAGCCTTTGCAAATGACTTGTTTCCAAAAATAAATCCTGACGCCCAACCATCAGATCTGCTATGCTCTTTACATTATATAGGAGTTATGAACAGTGTAATCAGAAAGCAGAATTGACCCAGACCTATCCTGAGGCATCAACAGGCCTGCTTTGCATTTTGTTCTTTTTGGGCATCAGATTCGTTTTCAGTTTACACAATCATTATTAATCATTTAAATACAGCCACAATCTAATAATATAGTTTTGTTATCATAACCAGACATTGCTGTTATAACAAAGTAGTCTTATCCAAATAAAAGCAATTATATAACTAGTTTCAGGAAATGCCCCCCTCAAAAAGTATGTTTACTTTGAAGAGACAAAGCCCTTTTAGTGTGGGTAGGAATTATGACTCTTGTCCATTTAGAGCAATGGTCACCAACCTTTTTAAACCCAAGATCACCGACCTCGGCCTAGGTGAAAGGCGAGATCTACCTATTGCAGAATTGAGTGAAAAAGACGGTCCAGACAGTGCTTCCAATTTGAGGCCTTTTATATAGGCTAATTGCATCTGAATGACTGTTACAATGAAGGCTCCATAATCAGCTCACGGCATATAGGCAAGGGTAAAGTGCTATTTTTTATGAGTGGGGGGCGGACCTCACCTCCTCTAGGTCCTCACCTCCTCTAGGGGGGTCCGGGGGGATGTTCCCCCGGGAAGATTTGTTTTTAAATATTGAAGTTGGAAGCATCAATCTGGTGCACTTTGAGAGCAACATGAAGAGATCTATGGATACCTCTCTCAGCACCCAGATGAAACAGAACTGTAAATAGATTTTCTTTTTCTTTATGGATATTTTACAAATCACTCCCCTTTTAAACTGTATTCTTGTTTTACTGCCATATACTGTAGTATGTCATACCTGTTTTTCATGTATTCTCTTATTGTTTGTATAACTATAATGATCATATGAAGGTGTGCCTCGGAAATAATCTTATGAATAATTTGTGACAAAACCGTTCTAAACACTCAGAGTCCTTTAGCTCACCTGAGCCCCTCAGTCTGACAGGGGAGGACTCTCCTCCAGCTTGTTGTGGAAACAGCTCCTTATGTCCATTAGTGCAGCTAGCTAACCATATGCTAACATCACGGCCCCCGCTAGCACCAGTCCCTCCCGCTCTCTCCCTCTCTCCCTCTCTCTCCCTCTCTCTATCACACTAAATGCGCTATTGCCACACACACACACACAGAGCCGAGCTTGAATGACACAAGCACACGTGTATTTCCATGCAACTCTCTGATTGGTCTGGTGACTTGCCTCTGTTGCATTCACTGAACACGGGAAATTGCAGTCCTACCGTCCTCTCTTGTGTCATGATGAGGTTCACGTAAAGCACGGTTAATGTATTATATTATTGAGGTGTCTCATACGTTAATCAAGTGGCACCTGCTAACGGGGTGGTGGATGATAGGTTTACATCTAAAAACGTATTTTTCAAACACTATTATTTTAATTTAATTTTTCTTTCTTTTGTTACTATTTTTTTTAACGGTCCGCGATGTACCCACACCACACTCGCGATCGACCGGTTGGCGACCACTGATTTAGAGCAAAGGGGGGAGTAAGGTAATGTTACACAGTGTTTACTGAAGGAGGAGGTGATGGATGGATGGGTCAACAACATGTCAGACTAACAAGAGTGAACACAGTTCAGTTTTTACCAACATTGTTTTGTTTTAACCCTAACCACGGCGATTTCCAGACCATAACCAAACCTATGGAATTGCCCCATAATGAATTAAACACTTTTGGGATCATATGTTACACAATTCGGGGATGTGGGAGAGAAACTCCCTCTGGAGGGAACACGGATTTTAGTCTTTGCAGACCATTTACATGCACTTCAACCTGTAGAATACTACAGGAAAGGGAAACCCCCCAAAAGATAATAGGGCCCTTTTAAAACACTTTCTCTGTCCCTCTAATGTTTGTGAAACAGTAAAATACAGTGTTCCTTTGTGTCTTTATCCATGGTGCTGAAACATAGTCCACCCATAACTCGGGTCCTTTTTAAAGGCAGCTCTAACAGTTTTGCCTGAAGCTATTAATTAAAACGTCTTGAATGCAAATAACTCACACTTAACATTCTCCTAGCAATTGTTCCTGCTAAGAAATGTAGCTACAAGCAACTTTTCCATTGTCTCTGAGTTTGCATACCTACTTGATGATAACACCAATAATGTGTGTAAGGCTATTTAACTGGAAAACAGAATTTTTCCCCAATTGTACATGCCTGTTCCCAGAGGATGTGGCCTGCTGTGGTGAGTACCAGGCTTGGAATTTCATCATTTTAGGGGCAAGGCCATTTGGCCTTCCCATTCACATTTTTTTTAAGGGCACAAAGGCCACATGACAGGGCACAAAGGCCGTTTGGTTAAATTACGCTGGTCAATCAACATGACTGAAAAGTGTAGCACTAACGTCAACACCAGTCGTTTTACAAATGGCTGAATAGCAATAGTGTTTCTTAAAGGTATACGTTAAGTTCAGCCATAAACCACATAAGTCAGTCATGTATTATATCAAAACCGCTTAGCAAGAAAAATACTAGATTCAAAGGTGACAGCTATCTGCTAGCTTGTAGAAGCAACACTAGATGTAGACCCCTTGAAGGGAAGACGTTAGCGCTATCCAAACTAGCTAGCTATCGCTAGTTTTCATGACAAAATGTAACGAGTCGACTTTAAATAGGCTAATACAATGGTAATTACCTATCAATAGTACTTTCTATAAACACGTAAATGTTAAGTCCTTTCAAATACTACCACATACTTCAGTTAAATCATATCAAAACAGCTTGGTCCGCTTGCTTACCTGTGCTGTCTTGCTCCCGCGGCTGAGGAGGAGGCTGTCGGGCCCCTACAGGCATTTCTGACGGAACAATCACAGCAGAGCAATCGCTCTGATCCACAGACACGGGACTATCCTACTGCGCGCACTAATATGACTTTACTAGCATTGTTTACACGGCATCTCTGATGGAACAATCACAGCAGAGCAATCGCTCTGATCCACAGGCACGGGACTATCCTACTGCGCGCACTAGTATGACTTCACTAGCGTTGTTTACACTGGAACTTTTGACAGGGGCACAAAGGCCACTTTGGCCGTGAATTGCATTTTTTTTCACAGGGCATCACGGCCAAAGTGCGGGGCAACGACGGCCATGGCCGTCGTGGCCGTCGTGAAATTCCCACCCTGGTGAGTACACTGACCTTGTGGGTGGAGTTATGGGGGACATGTAATAATGAGCTATTGCTTTCGACAGCCACAGGCCTGGTGCACTTTAAAACCAAGTGAGAGAAGAGGCTGGTCGGGGAGTATGAAATGGAAAATGACAAGACTGTTGGATCTCCACTTACTCTCTTCAGCTGAGCCTCAGTTTGAACGCAGCACTGGGACTAATTTCTTAGCAGTTTGCAGGCAGTCTGCCTTTCTAGGCGGGCAAAGGTTTAGATGGAATAACTTGCACACATTTCCCACCAGTCCCGGGGCTTGAGAAATGGGACAGTGAGGATTGCTAATTGAGTCAATTACGAGGGTATGTGTGAAGGACAGCTGAATGCTAATGTTTTACATTTAGATCTGCAAAACATCACAAGGGACGGTCTTATCTCCTGCATATGAAAATGCCAAATTCTTCTGAGACCCCATTTACACGCAAATGCATACGAAACGCAAACAAACCGAATACGATATGACAAAAGTATTCCGTTCACACGAGACCGCTCGGGAGCGCTGGAGACGCTGTAGTACATATGCCGGGCCTGTAAGTGGCGTAGTAACTTCTGCCACAAAATACACCAAAAGCAGCGAAGAAGACCCCTGAGCATGGTTGCCCTTCTGTTTATGCCCCGAGGTGGATTTAGCAACATGTAGTTCATGTAGTTCTCCATGTCCACTTGTTGCTGATGGTTGTGGTAGAGGAGCTGTAGATTTTGCACTAACATCTGTAGCATGGTCAGTAGCTACTGCTACAGCAGCGAGCAGCAGAGGTGGGGAGAGGCGGGGCTATGGCTTCATCGTTATCAGAAAATGATCGTATAGGGCGTACACACGGAGCAGTTTGACCCCCCCAGAGCGTTTCGTTTGCAGATCTATCCACCTTGGGACCCGTTATCGTTTGCGGGGTCCGTTTCCACGTTTCCTCGTCTGAACGAACGGGCTATACGAAAGAGAAAAGTAGCGGATACAACCGTTTGCGTTCTCATGTAAACAGCACATTAGTTAACTTGGGAGTTAACCACATGCTTGTAGCTCTGATCATCCATCTCGCTATGCCCACGTCAATAGATGAGGCTTTTGGCAGTCTGGCGACACTGCTCTAACACCTTTAACAGGAATATCAGAAAATGCTTTATGTTTCTAAAGGCGACCGGCTCTGCATGGAGGTTTGAGATGAGAGATGCTTTCCCTCCGCCTACAGGGAACCGTAAGACGCTCACTAATGGATTATAATGAGCTTAATTTGCTCCAGGATGAGTGATAAGGCTGAGAGCACTGAGGCATGTCTTAAGCCTCCATTTTACACATATTTAATACTGGGGAAGTAAAAGAGGGGTGAGGAAATGGAATAAATGCACTTGTAGAAAAGTGGCCTGACGCACACACATGTGCACACACACACAAACACAAAGATATGGTCTATATCAATTCTGTATATCATCAATTTCTAGTGGAGAATTTCTCTGCAACAAAAGGGCATTTATTTAGATGCAAGCACACTGCCTCTACCACTTCAGGATGCAGCATCTACTGCGTGCAGCTGACCCTCCTCACAAATACAAATCTCCTGCAGAAAAGTCAAAGTCATCTTAAAAAACTAAATTTGCAGAGTAGAAAAAAGGAAACATTTGGAAAACTACGACAGGGAAAATGCAATGCTGTAAACCGTGCAGTGAATTTTAAATAATGTGGTTCATGTAAGATCAGGCATGATTTTTTTTTTGTAAATACATTTACCATGGAAACCCTTTATTATAACTCTGAAGAAGAGAACGAAAAAGAATTAGATTATATGAGAGAAACTACTTTTTGTACCTGTGCTTGAGATTTTATATTCAAAATGTAACTACATTGGGAAGAGGTTAACACGTGTGTGTGTGTGTGTGTGTGTGTGTGTGTGTGTGTGTGTGTGTGTGTGTGTGTGTGTGTGTGTGTGTGTGTGTGTGTGTGTGTGTGTGTGTGTGTGTGTGTGTGTGTGTTGTGTGTGTGTGTGTGTGTGTGTGTGTGTGTGTGAGAGAGAGACGAATGTGTGTGCAGCCAGAATGGTTTCACCTGGCACTTTTGGGAGCTTTTATCATCTGGATGTAATGGGCCCCTGCAAAGCATGCGCTGTTATCTCTGTGGGTTCACTGAGTGTAATCCTGTTTGGGTTTCGGAGCATGATTAAATATGGCAAACACGTAGATCTGAGAATACTGAATGACTGAAAGGGAACAGAACCATTACATTCAGAAAGTTTGCCTTTGTGATGGCTTGCTGAGGCGCAGTATAGATCTATGAGGGGGATAGACGCAGAGTGACGTATCACTTTGTTACCTGTAGCCTGTGAGTACCTGTGGATTAGACCCTTATTTCACCCTCTAACCTCTCTCCTCCACCATCTTGAGGGTGTAATTATGTTCCTCTCATCCTCCATATTACATGCAGAGACACACCTACACTCATAAGACGCTTCAATAGTGTCAGGCTTTGAAGTGGGCAAACACAATGTGCTTTTCTGATCTAATTAATGTACCAATTAAGAAAAAGGAAAACTGGCTTCCCAAGGGCAGCTTTGCCCAGGCTCGACTAATTAAATCTTGGAAGCATGAGTGATATGCTTCCTGATCAGATGTGACAGCCAGTTTCTTTGTGCAGACAGCTACAATAGGTAAGACCACACACTCACATGGCTGCTCATGCACTCGGACACGTACACACATGCATGCAAAACAGCAGGGGGTGCAGCGGCTGCCAAGCTTATGTAAAGGCTAAAGCTCGGCTAGATCCTGACATGCGCAGAAAGCAAAATAAAAGAATACGTATGCACCAGTGTTTTGTCAGAGCCAGAGAAGTGCAATTCAAACTCTGGCTCCAGTCCAGCAGGTGGAGACAGGGAGCCTAGAGTCTGTGATTCCACTGAGGATGTGACTCAAAGGAAGAGTGTGAGTCTCCTATTTAATGAGCTTAATGCAACGCACCTGGGAATGCACACTCTCAGCAGAGGACAAACAATTCGCTGTGAGAGAGGAGAAGAGACTCAAAGATTCGACCAAAGACGCTGCTGGTAATATATTTGTAAATGTATTAATCTGTTTGAACCATTTTTGATTAGATGAATTATCATTTCTAGTCTTATGAGGTAAGAAGCTAAAATATAAGATGCTGGAATATAATTTACTTTGTTGAGATGCATTTACTTTTGATTAAATGTTAAGTTTAATTGTAACTTGATTATGGAGCAGAAATGAATGCTTGTTTAAGGATGGCATGTTTTTCATTGAAATGTTTATTTGCCTAAAGTGAATGAAAATAAGTTTTGTGTTAAAGGTTTTCAACCTATATGATGCACCAGGAGGCTAACAAGAGGCTGAATGAAGCAAAAAGAAATCTGCAATAACTCATAAAGAGGAAATATTCAAATTTGAGTTGTCCTTTTGGAGTGCATCAAGCCATTTTCAAGTTTAGGCAGGAGTCAATCTAGCAAACCAAATCACAACTTGACAGTCTAGGACTTCATACCACAATAGAGAAGGGCAGGAATGAGTCCTAAAAGCCAGAAATGAGTCAGCATTTGACTACTTCCGGTTACCTTGTCTCTTAGTCAATTGTTTTTTGTTTCTGATTAGATGCCTGAATTATGTCTGTGGTTAAAACAACCATACGAGATTTTCACATTTTGATTGACCACATAAATAAAAACGTGAGTACCCATGGGTGATTGTCAGATTGACATTGGAGTGTCATAAAAATTGAGGTTGTAAACAATCATAGCCTAACTTAGCTTTTTACTTCTGACAATTGCTTTTATGCTTCAAAAGTAATAAAAGTGGTGTTAATATGGGAAGATTATAATTTCTCAGCCTAAGATATTATTATGTGCAATATTCTAAAATCAAATGAAAATCTCCCATTGGGCTCTGGTAGAGACCCTTTGCTAACTTCTGGGTCAGCCTTAAAAAATATGTCTGTACTGCACTTATAAATGTATCTTTTATTTTAAACTACAAATTCACAAATACAACCCCATTATCTTCTAATGATGGCAAAATACTGTGAAGCTGATTAAGAAAAGAAAAAAAACGACTTTGTCCACACCACTTACGGGGAAAGGTGAAAAAATGTTTTATGATTTGGGTTCAGTGACCCAAAGTTTCTTAAATATAACAGACTAGAAACAAAGCTTTACGTGCATGAATAACAACACAAGCAGTCACACCTTTAGCACTGCTGCCATATGTTACTCTTTAACCTTCATCTGTATATTTAGAATAAGTCAGCCGCATCAGCATCTGCCTATGTTTGCATTCAATTAACACACTGCGCAGTAATTGATAAAGTATTTTTATTCCCACATAACTTCTAATTAAATGCTATAGCCAGAAGGCCAATTAATGAATTATCAGAGCTGAAGAGCAGTAACAAAAGAGAAACTATTACAATACAAAGACAAACTAATTAGAATTCTGAACTTCCCTTTGTGTATTAGCATTTCAAAGAGTCTTTGTCATATACTTTTCTCTGGCTTATGTTGTCTTGTATGTGGCTGACGGACTGAAATGCAACCTGTGTTGGACATGCCTGTTCACTACAAGTGTATTTTGGTACTCCTTTAATCCACTGCCCATTATGAGAATCAATTGTCAATGGTTGAGTCATGAAAGAAACATGTTGGTGAAGCTGTTTCTGCGTTTGCATGTGTTTTGGCACCTTTTGTTTTTTATTTGCATATTTCTGAAGCTACAATGTGTTCTTCGTGATGGAAATGATGTTTAGGCCGTTGAAGCACGTTTGCACCAATCGGCCACCATACTTTTTACATAAAAAACAAGATGTGTTTAAATGATTTTGATACTACTTATTTACTTTGAATGTACATCAATGTATCCATATGGACACATTACAACATTAAAGACCTCATATACAGTATATTTTTGCTAGTAATACAAATATCCTATTCTATCATAATACCAAACTTGTATTCATAATTCCACATAATGATTATCTTTATTGTTTACACATTACATAGAATTTGATAATACTTCTCATCTTTTACTTAAGTTACATTTCAAACTCAGGACTTTCTCTTGAAATGTAGTATTTTTAGACTTTGGTATTACCACTTTACTTAATTAAAGAGTACTTATTCTACCACTGCATGAATGTAAAAAAGTAGTGGAATTTAAGAGGCTTAAGAGTCTCCGTTCAAGGTCAATTTATCCATAAACAATGAGGTGAATTAAACAAATATGAATAGAGTAGTGATCGGGATGAAAGAGCCCTACGGTGATCAGAAAAAGATTCCGACCTCTGGCCAATTAAAATAATAATATTTTCTTCATGGCCACCGAATAAATAAAGGATATTCCCTTTGTTTGGACTTAAGCATAACACACTGTCTTATCAGCGTACACAGATAAGCAAATTGCTGACAGGTCTGTAAACAGGAAACTGTGCGAAACGAATCAAACGTTCTAGGATATAAATGACCCAAGAGATTTAAGCATCCATATTGCTGAATACGATCTTGATTTGTCATAATCTTTACACTATTTTGACTTAAATGTTGAGTAAGGAAGAGATTATTGCCTCCCACTTTGTTGCGATTCATTTTGAACAAATTCAGCTTCAAAATATCTACAAGAATTCATTTATAAATGGTATGTTTTCTCCTTCCTAGCTTTTCTCTTCTCCCCTGTCGGCCTCCTTCACCTTTCCTCCATTATGATGCTTTTGTTGGCGGACACAAACACAACCTTATGCGCGTCAAAGCTCGACTATGGACAAGTGTGAGGAGAAGAATCAGCACCTGATGGTTTTGTCCTTGCTCTTTACCCTCAGCCTGTTGATCCATCATCCTCCTGCTTCAGAAGAATATTCAAAAGCTAGCCCAGTGCAACAGGAAATGTTTTTACCTTGATCTCCTGAACCCAGAAGACGTACAATGATTGGTGGTAACAATGTCGATTATCCTTGACCAATGATCTTTGTAGACTGCTGCATTCAAACCTCTGCTTTGTGATAATGGCTTCCTTTCACAATAGCTTTCACCTTTCAACTCTTTATGGAATAGGGTCAAACTACAGTATCAGGGGATAATGTGCATGTTTATTATGAAGAACACACACACACACATGCAAGCTCTGCAGCATCAGCCCAGTGTATGATGAGGTGAAATCGACTAAAAAAAGATCAGATACATTGCCTTTGGGTTACATTGTTGGTGCTAGATATATTTATAATTATGTTGTTGTATATTTACGCCTTGAGATTCTGCATTTCCTGCACAACAATAGTTTTCTGTCGGCAGTCGTTGGTCTGAACTCTTAACCTTTTTGCTCTCTCAGTATTGATTTGTTTGTGCTAGTCATTAAACAACACTACTTCTGATGGAATGGCGATGCTTATTAAAGGATTTTAACCAGAATGTATGCAAGCAATGCAGTAGCAGAGTGCTGACCTAGTTGGATCTACGTTTCTGGCCTTAATTGTCTTATTTATGTGATAGTATAATGTTTGATGTCCATAATAAAACCTCCCATTTATTTAAATGGTTAACAATTGAGGACACTGTTTAATGCTAACCCTGAGCGGAGGAGCCTCACACCCATAAAAAGATGGTCAGATTGCTTTCTCAATTGGCAGAAAATAAATGTTTGCTACAGATAACAGTAAACTAATTATGTTATAACAAATATTGGCTTAGGGCAAATTAAAACCTCCAGATATGTACAAATTTAATATCCTAATTTGTTATATTTACAGCTTTAACTAAAGTTATTTTGCTGTGGTTATTTTTATTATATGATGGGATGTGTAATTGGTGTTTTATTTATTCAATGCTAGTGGAGAGATGAAGCAAGGTTCTTATGTTATTCCGACCCATTTTAGATTTGGTCACACCCACTACTGCATGAAAAAAGCATTGAGGCAGCGTCAGAGCGCCAACCTTGGCGTTTCCATCCCATGATATATGAATCAGTGATGTTCTTTTCAGGCAGTACAATGAAGGGGAGGGGCTAATAAACACTTAGTTAAACACATTTAGCGTAGAGATGGCAAATCCGGATCCTTTTTACGGACTCAGGGTCTTCTGAGTCAGTCACTGAAGAGATCCGGATCATACAAGTCATTTGAGTCATATGAGTCAGCATCACCAAGAGCGTAGAAATCCTACCAGTGAAACCGAAAACTTGTTGCATTTCACGAGCATATTAAACTGACGTTATATTAGCCTCCACTACACAGTGTCTTTTGCTTTAATAAAAAATGTTAATCACAAAAAAAAGGATCATTTTGCGAATCTCAGTCTGCTGTTGACTCGTGCATAAGGACGAGTCTGCTGGATCTCTGGATCTGCTGCTATATGGTTACGGCTCTGAGTCCGCACGAGTCTGCTGTGTTTTGCACAGTGAGTCAGGATTTGCTAATCTCTGAGTCTGCTGTTGACTCGTGCAAAATATATCCATGGGAGCTGGAGGAGGGGCTGCAACATGTTACTGTTAATCTCTCCCCACTTTTGGCCACACCCCCTAAGTAAAATGTCTTCCCGGCCGCGGCTATGCTCGTGCACATGACGAGTATGGATCTCTGGATCATTTCACGAAACGCCACAGCATTTCACAAAACGCCACAGCATTTCACAAACACCACAGCATTTCAGAAAACGCAACAGCATTTCACATTGGACGGAAAGGGTATTCCTTTAGGGAGAACACTTCTTGTTTGTGATTGGACAGAGCCAGCCATAGAAGCACTGCTGTGATTGGGTGTTTTTGCTGCCAGTCAAGAAATGACGCTTCGTGATTGGCCCAACACATCAGCCGTTAGCTGTTAGCACACACTCAGAGCTCACAGCTCCTCATATCTGTTCAGAAATTGGACAAAAGTTCAACATATACAAAACACAGACTGTCTATGTCATGGTGAATACAGTCGCTGCTTTATTTATGTCTTAATGACGTTGTTGTGAGTGTGGACGGAGCAGCTACAGGTTAGTTTAGCCTGATGGATCCGATTCCGATAAGATTTACATGGAGATACGGCCCGCCCCCTCTCCAGCGTCTTGTTTGAATGACGGGAGTAAACACAGAATTAATGCTTTATTAATTCATGGTTTTTAAGGGGCTTATCTCCATGTAAATACTATGGTAGACTACCCAATATTCGCATCGCTCGAGTTTCACCGCGGCTGTCAGCTGTGTTTGCTCCTGTCATTCAAACAAGAGGCGCTGGAGAGGGGGCGGGGCGTATCTCCATGTAAATCCTATGGGAGATACCAACAACAACAAAATGAACATATTTGACCGTAATTTAATTGTAATACACGTTTCAAAGTGATGCCGAAGCAACTACATACTGATAACGGTTAGTAAAAACCATGAATTAACGCTTTAACAAGTCTGCAAACAAGACGGCAGGCGAAAAGCTTTTAAAATGTGTGTTTTCTGAATGGAATCGGACCCATCAGGCTAAACTAACCTGTAGCTGCTCCGTCCACACTCACAACAACGTCATACAGACAGAAATAAAGCAGCGACTGTATTCACCATGACACAGACAGTCTGTGGTTTGTACATGTTTAACTTTTGTCCAGTTTCTGAACAGATATGAGGAGCTGTGAGCTCTGAGTGTGTGCTAACGGCTGATGTGTTGGGACATATTTCGCTGTCGGGTGTTGACCAATCAAGAAGCGTCATTTCTTGACTGGCAGCAAAAACAACCAATCACAGCAGTGCTTCTCTGGCTGGCTCTGTCCAATCACAAACAAGAAGTGTTCTCCCTAAAGGAATAAACTTTCCGTCCAATGTGAAATGCTGTGGTGTTTTCTGAAATGCTGTTTTGTTTTCTGAAATGCTGTGGTGTTTTGTGAAATGCTGTGGTGTTTTCTGAAATGCTGTTGTGTTTTGTGAAATGCTGTTGTGTTTTCTGAAATGCTGTTGTGTTTTCTGAAATGCTGTGGCGTTTTCTGAAATGCTGTGGTGTCTTGCACTTCAGGGCCACCGTAGAACACAGCTCGCCTCTCACTCGCCACTCTGCTCTTCCACAGCGCCACTTCCCCTCCCTCCGCTGACATTATGAATGTAAGGCATAGTAATCATAGATAACACCGCAGGGTCCGTTACAGTTTGTTTTCATCTGATTTCAAATAAACAAAGTCTTGGCTTTCAGAATATTAAACTTGTTTCGGCAAATTCAGATGATAAATACAGCTTTGAAGCTTTTAACGGCATAATTACAAGCGGAGAACGAGAGTTTTCCCCGGGAAACAAAGGCAAAAATACACACACACACGTATACACACACTTACTCGCGAGCTTCCCCCAGACCAGTAATCCAAACGAAAATATCTTCCCTCCGTACTACTTTGATCATTTGCTCCGCTAATAATCAATCAGATCTATCCAGAGAAGAGGAAACTTTAAAGGCCTTTTTCTCAAAATGATGACTCAGTGACAGTCATTATATAATGTGACATATTTTGCTTAATATAGTACAAAAACAATCCTGATATCATTAAAAAGCTAGGAATCTCCTCTTTCCAACAGTGTAACTCAAAATGTGTCTTCGGATCAATGCGACTGATTTCGATGGAGCAGGTCACTTTGCATTAGGTAAAATACAGCAGGCAGACATAACAGGAAGAATATGTACATTTTAATCCAATCAAATAGGACATTATCACACCATTCAAATGTATCCATGTACATTACAACCAATAAAAAAGCTTAGATGTGTTTATTTGTTACGTTGTTTACGTTATGTGTTACGTTGTTCAGTGTGTCAGCTGTTAACCTAGATAGATAAACTTGCAAACATGTAAGAAGAACCGGCGCATAAAAAAACAAAATACAGTCAAACTAAGCTGAAATTCAACAACTTGAATGTCACATCCCTGACATCCACAACTCCGGAGCCTGGTCCTTCAACCATAGAACCAGCGCAGCCAGATGAACCCCAGCAGCAGCTCTGCGGCCGCAGAGGCTGTCAAAACCGCCGCCGCCAGCATCGTTGAACCGAAACAGGCTGGTTCCGACTGCATGGAGGTTTGTTGTCGGGACATTGTGACGGGCAAATAAAAGCTTATTTGGGCAAAGAGAAAGGTACTTCAATGCAGAATGGTACAAAAACAGAGAGTGGTTAATTATTTGCAAAACCACTAAACGAGCCTTCTGTGAAATATGCAGATGTGCTGCTGTCAAACGGCTTGTAACTTTCTCCAAATGTGGAGATGACAGCTTTGTAAATAACGAGTTAATAACTGGAACTTTTCACAGAGCTTACTTCAGTCAAACACCAGTCAACATTCAGCTTGTCAAACAAGAGCGTAGCAGGAAAAAAGAAGAGATGGAATGAGCAACTGCGCTGTCATATGTGTGGGCAACACATCCTCACTCCCAGGTCGGCCTATGTTGACGTTATGTCAAGTCCCCTGTCGGCTTTTTTCAACGCAAGGGGGGGGGCCTTAGCGTCCATTTTCAACGCAAGGGGGGGGCCCTTAGCGTCCATTTTCAGCTTTCCGGGATGTCCATATGCTTCTATAGACGCTCATGGAAGCACGGCATTCGTTTGTGTCGGCTGCCCTTAAAGGCAATGTGAGCGTCCATTCTCATTGGATAACGGAGAATTGTACACCCGGAAGTAAGTATTCCCCTTACTGTCGATTGATTTTACAGTGATATCTGCACTACTCATCGACTAAAAAACACCAGATTATCCTTGTTAATTACACAACATTGATTGGTTTAAATTGTGTGCAATGCTTTTGTATTTTTCCCTTTCGATTCGGAGAAACAAATATGTTTTCGGAGTAAAGGATGGCAGAAGACACTACACTACCCAGAATCCCCAGCTATCGTTTGGACTACACCATGTGCTCTGTTTGACATCACGTGATCTTCACATTTCTCCCTGAAGAAAAAAAAAACATGGCCGAACTTCGTTTTATTCTCGATGGAAAATGCCTATTTTAAAGTTAGTTTGGCCATTAAAATGCGTTTTGATGTCATTTGATGCGAGAAATACGAGTTGTTATTTCAGATTATGTGTGCAGTGGATGTACATGATCTTTAGTTTGCTAGTTATTACGAAGATTACTTCAGGAAATTGCGTCCATAACGTTTTCATTGTTACCAAGGTGGTTGCTATGGACGCTGCTATCGATATTATTTCTGTTATGTTGTGTAACTGTTTAATGGTGTTATCTTTATTGCTACCCCCTTCCCCGTCAATGTATAGTGTTGGTCCACAGCGCAAACATATTAGTTTAACAAAATCCGCATCTAAAGATACGTTATTTTCTCCTGTGCAATTCCAGTCTCACATCTCACAGCACATCGTCATTAACAAATAACGGAAACAGACCGAAAACATTGAAAAAAAATACAATAATACTTTATTCCGAGTGTGCTTGCTTTTCTCTTTGGAAGTCATCACATAACGGCATTGTAATACACGGTTCGGCTGCATTAAATATTACATATCTGCCGTAGTTCTGTATTTATAGAGCCCTGATGAGAAGACTTCTAGACAAACATGAGGAACTGAAAACGTGATGTGGATCATAAATATATCAGCAATTAAACAACATCTTACATTTATTTTCACACAATACGTCTCCTTGCAGTATCAACACTAATTCGGCTGACTTTTATATTTGATCCAATTGGTAGATAGGCTGTATTTACACCATAAAGGTGCACAGCTGATATAAAGGGACACCTAGTGGTTAAAGCATGTTATTGCATTTCATTATTTGTATCATTAGATATTAATAGGATCCCTATAAAGTATATTCATTACTCGTTATTCTCTACTAATAGTTCATTAAAGACTGTATATAATGACTATTTTGCACATCCCTTTCAAGATTTCAAGATTTTCTAAGGTGTATTGACATATCATATAGGCCTACACAACTATGGTGTAGTTATGCATGGAATGAAAAACTTGGGTCGCAGGTTCTTCAATAGTGCATTACAAGACATCTATCAATATTTGTGCATACCTCCAGCAATGTTAACTATGTTGAAGCACTTATTTTAACTGATATTATACATAATGTATTATACTCTTATAAGATGTATGTAGATATTTCATCTCCGGCCTTGTCAGGTATTGAACAATCAATAAATAAAGAACACAGAATTGTTGAATATAAAACACAGAATTTGTGTGATTATACTAAATGATTTACAAATAAACACCACTGCATATTTAACTGTTACACATGCTGATGTAACGCAAATGTTCCAACTTGAGATCAATAAATTATATCTTATCTTAAGCTGATCGATGGCTACTGCCATATTTGCTAAATGTGCCTCTGAACCTTAACAAGTGCATGTTTCAGGCTTATCAATTAATGTAATGTAATGTAATGTTATCAATTAACAACAGGGGTCACAAACATAAGACCAGCTGTTAAATAAAGCTCTTCTGACCTTAGCTGGCATGTGTGTATATATATATTAATGCTGCCCATTATGGGCACAAGCAATTTTCACCCATTTATTAATTATATGTTTTAAATGTGAGTGTTTCCTATCCCCTAAACCTCCAGGGATGTACACAGTTTAATACTGGCAACTTCTTATTATGGGAAATACGAAAACGTCTTTTAAAACTACAACTCCCAGTAGAGACGTGCCATAGATAGAGAACATGTTGCGAAACAGAATAGCCAGCATGTGTAGTTCTGGGGACAGGGTGGGGGAGGGGGGGACGAGGTGGACCCGTTCAAATCCAGTTTTGGACAGTCTGCGTGGTTCCATCCCATTTCAAGTGCTGTTCGAGGCTCGGCGTAACCCTCGGAGCACACTCTCCAATCACAGAGCTTGAGGACTATCACGGGGTTTGTCAAACAGAGCACATGGTGTAGTCCAAACGATAGCTGGGGATTCTGGGTAGTGTAGTGTCTTCTGCCATCCTTTACTCAGAAAAAACATTTGTTTCTCCGAATCGAAGGGGGAAAATACAAAAGCATTGCACACAATTTAAACCAATCAATGTTGTGTAATTAACAAGGATACTCTGGTGTTTTTTAGTCGATGAGTAGTGCAGATATCACTGTAAAATCAATCGACAGTAAGGGGAATACTTACTTCCGGGTGTACAATTCTCCGTTATCCAATGAGAATGCACGCTCACATTGCCTTTAAGGGCAGTCGACACAAACGAACGCCGTGCTTCCATGAGCGTCCATAGAAGCATATGGACATCCCGGAAAGCTGAAAATGGACGCTAAGGCCCCCCCCCTTGCGTTGAAAATGGACGCTAAGGCCCCCCCCTTGCGTTGGAAAAAGCCGACAGGGAACTTGACATAACGTCAACATAGGCCGACCTGGGAGTGAGGATGTGTTGGTGTGGGCTGGTCTGTATAGTTTAATTTACAGGAAAGGAGTGAGCAGAGGGTTGAGTTGTCCATTCTTGTTCTGTTTTCTCTGACTATCTTCCTCCTGAAGACCCTCTCAGACTTTCATTTGCTCGCGCTACTAAAGAGACATGTTACCATGGAAACCAAACAATGGTGTAGCTGTATTGAAGTCCGAGTGGAAACGGTAACATTTGGTGCGTTATGTTAGAATGAAACAAATCAGATTTAGTCAGAAATTGGGAGAAATGCGGGATAAATATGACCCCGGGAGGAAAACGGGAGTCTCCCACGAAAATCGGGAGGGTTGGCAAGTAGGCTGTCACATACACACGCACTTTTTGCCCCCCCCACTTCTGAAATGAATCCGGCGCCACTCTAACTGATGTGTAAGTGATCTAGTATTTAGTATTGTTTAATGGAATACATATCAGTGTATTAAAGTCAATACTTCATTCATTTAAACCAATATCTTTCTTGATTCTTTGTACAGTATGAAAAAAAGAGTCTTTGTACCTGAGCTGAAGTTCACTACTGTGAGGAGTCCAGTTCTGTCTCTCACTCTCTGGTCCAGCCTGTCTGCATCACCTGGACACCTTAAACAAACAGATATATATGTAAAGTACCATGTGTACAAACAATATAACTGATTATCTTCTGTTGAACATGTTGGATTGTGTATTGTCCGAGTCAGGGTCCTTTTTATTTTAGTGTAACTTTGGAAGTTGTGTTACCAATGCTTACCGTTTATTTGATACCCATTTGGTAATACAATTAATAAAAACAACAAGGTTTGGGTTCGTTCTTCAGATGACTGTGACGTTAACGTGTAAGCTCAATAATGAACTCCAGCTCAACCAACCATATTGTAATATCTAAGTAATCATCTTGAAATATGACATTAATAATTGTAATATACACACATCTTATTGTGAGGTTGATTTCACATACACTACTTCGACGTTAGCTTGTCTACATACTTGAGCATAGCCAATTTAAATTAACCTTAGCGATGCATACAGTTCCTAACTACATAATAAAATATCTCTCTAAGTTACAAGGATGACCTTATTTTATCAACCTCAAACATAAGCCGTTTGTTCTACAGTATTATCCCACTTAACACTTGTCTATTTCGTTTTAACCTTTATATATACAGTCTATGATTTTAACTTGTAGGCTACGATTAGCATCGTTAGCACCGATGTAGCTACCACTCGCTTACATACTAAACCAAGCCTTAACATTCATTACGTAGCCGATTAAAATCATTAACACATAAATAAGTACTCGATTTTCACTTACCGCAAAACCGCATGCATGCACCGTCTGTTGTAACCGCAGAACGAGTCACAATAGTCCGATATATAAGCATGAAGAACAAACAACCACGGCCGGTGTTATGCCGTAGGTTGAAGCCCTGCCGTGGATTGAAGTCCTGTTCGCGGGGACGCGCAAAGGTGACGTCATCGCCTGTATTGAGCTTTTGCCGTTTTTTCACCCTTTTCAAAGCTTTTTTCTCTCTTTTGAATGATATATCAGATTAAACAGCAAACGGCTGAATAAATAATGTGCATACAATTGCGAGGAGGCTCGTTTTAAGTACACGTTTTTCAGATCTGTCACAATCTTCGTATTGGAATAAACTTCCGTTTTTGAGTGTATCGTCCGGAGCAGTGGGCAGCTATTGTACAGCGCCCGCGGAGCAATGGGAGTGAGGGGGAAGGGGGATGTCCGGTGCCTTGCTCAAGGGCACCACGGCAGGGCAGGAGGTGAACTGGGACCTTAGAAGTCCACACTCCAAATAGGTCTGGTCGGGGACTTGAACCGGCGACCCTACGGCTCACAGTCCAAGCCCCTACTGACTGCCATAGATTTAGTCCCTAATTTTGCTCTCAAAGTGCACCAGATTGATGCATTTAACTTTGATTTGATTTAACATTTAAAAACAAATCTTCCCGGGGGAGCTTGCCCCCGGACCTCCCTAGAGGAGGTGAGGTCCACCACCTGCCCACACCCCCTGTTAAATTGTCTCACCCACATTGAGAATGCTTCTTACGCCCATGTTTTATTCCATGTGTCAAGTCAGGCAAATTGGGTCCAAATGTTATTGCATCAATGATCTGTTAACGTTAAAATAAATCACTAAATATATGCTGTCACTATTTTGCTCTAGGCAACTCAAGGGCTCAGGTAATGTGATTACTATATGAATAATTGTCCAAAATAACATAAAATGCATAGGGTTTTTTGTTAAGTAACATACTTTCGTCGCCGGCCGGCCGATACATGCCGCGCATTAAGTGGGCCTGTCTGTCAATTAATCCCCGGGCCACTTTTTCCCCCCAGTCCGCCCCTGATTAGATGGGAGAGGCAAAGTTCTCTTCATACATCCATGAATCAGTCGCCAGAGCTATATCGATGTGGAAGTCGGCATAGTTAAATCTAAACTGGGTTGGAAAAATCTCAGACACATCCTCGCTGCTTCTTTAATGTTTTGAATTCTCTGCTTACCTTACTTTTCAGAGTTCTTTATGTTTTTGTCAACTTTTCTTGTGGTACTTGCAGTGCCTCTCAAATAAAAAGGGAAGCTGAGGTAGCTGGCCATGAAAGAGCAAGTCAGAAGTTTGAAAACACATTTTAAAAGGTGCCCTTTGCTGCTAACTCCATTTACTCTGATCTGTCTCGTTCTGCAGTTCCGCTCTTTGCAGTTTATCACTTACCCTCGATTCCCAAAACCTTGACTGGTGTCCCTGTGTTCTCTCATTTCCACACATTCAGATCTGATCCTGGCACAGTATGTGCACTATAGTTGAGCCCCGGGTCAGACACAACTCCACTGAGGCTCAGCTCTGCACACTGCACTCGTTTCCCCTCTGCAGACAACTGGAGTGTGTCAGGACTAACATTTCCTGCCCGCAGTATTATCTCTCCTACAGGATGATAGTGGAACCTGTTTTTTGCCAGAGTTTCCCCCTTATGGCCAGTATTTCTCCCATCAGTCACGCTCAGGCGGATCCTACTACCGATTTGTAAAACAGAGTTGAGTCCGCAGTAAGGCTAAACCTATAATGTGTCTATAATTCTGAGATGTTGCGGAAGAACGGTCACCTTGGTCTAATTAATATATCTAGGAATGGCTTCTCCTATCATCTTTGAAAAAATATATTTCAGTTTACCACTCTGGTGAGTTTGCCAGCAGCTAATTCAGTCAAACATGAATGATGGCATAATCGTTTCTTCAGTAAAAGACGACATGATTCAATTATATTATTCATTTGGAGCATTTCACATTTAATAATAGCATTCATTTCTGTTGACAGAAGTCAGACATAGCCAGGCTAACTTTAGTAATGCAGCAGAGTTAAACTTTATATTACCACCAAGTTTTTCTTGTTTTCCATTTTAATAAAGCACTATTTAACACAATGTGAAATGCATAGGAAGTGTGTAAGCTTGTGAACTTGTATTTTCCCTTTTATGTGATAACAATAATTCAGAACAAACTATCGATGTGAATGTAAATATTAGTTTCTGTTTTGTTGTACACATCTGCAATATGTCTATTAGACTTAATATTAATGCATATTTGAAATAATCCTTATTAATTATGCAAGTTAATCTAACACCCCCCACAAAAACATTTACCTTTCCCACAAAAACGTATAAAACAGTTAGAAAATGACGAAATATCAAAGAACAACATTAAGCACGTTTTTTAAACCTTCATTTGACTTTTTCCAATTAACATTTATTCTATTGTCATGCATACATATGAAAATGTCAGACGGTACAATTATTAATAGAGAACCTGCCTTGCCTTGCATTAATAAATAGATTTTCATCCTTTCATCGAGTCAGTAACACCATGTTAGAGAGCAGCTGTGCTTAAAGTGCAGGGAGGAGTAGAAGCATCGACCCTGAGTTTGTCTGCACCCACACAGCACAGATTAAAACGATAATACAAATAATATGCAGACTCTTAATGCACAAACACATCCTCTGTGTTCACCGGCAGCAATGTGTCCTTGTTCTTGATTAAATAGAGCAGATTGATCTTCATTCAGTGGATTTCCTTAAGATATTCATGGTGTGCCAAATAACTGATTTTTGATTTTTAGAGTAAATCCTGTATTAATAAGGCAAATGTTTTCCATTCAATAACTCTAGTCTATTGACATTGACATTGACATTTTGAGAGTATGGTGTTATTAAAGTGTTGACACATGTCTGATAGTGTTAAGTGGATGAACACAGTTGGATTTTGTCTAAGGTTATATTTAAGCACTAATGATATGTAAAAAAAGAAATAATCTAGACAAAGAGATTAGCAAGGACATGTGAAAAAATAAGACCATATTTTCCTTATTCTGGTATAGTTATTTTTACTGTCTAGTCTGTATGTCTTGTACCTGCAAAAACTACATTTACCTGGGGAAAAATGATAAAGAACACTTAAGAAGGACACATTATTCTTATTTTCAGGTTCATATTTGTATGTTGTGCCTCTACTGTGACATGTTTACATTATTTAACCTGTTAAGCCCCGGCCGAGCCTGTTTTTCAGGTCTCAGGCTCGAAAATGACATTCCCAGAACAAATGACCATATCTTCCCTTCTAAAAGGGGAAAATTAATCATATTTTTTCTCAAAGCAATGATAAACCTGTGAATTGGATGTAGAACAGTCAGAATCAATATAGATGTTTTTTATTTTAAAGAAAATTCAGATTGAACATAGTAAAAAAACATTACTTATAGAGAAAACCACTCTTGGATGATGGGATAGTAGACTAAAAGCTTTAGGAATCCAAAGTACAACATATAATAAGTACCCCGTATCAAGATTGATGCAAAACAAGTGATATTTGACCTTTTTAGAGAGGTTTAGCAAACAAATGTGCCTTTGCAAAGCATTTAGAGGGTGTCGTTTTTCTCATACTGATATTCTGAACAATCTGTGCTGTTGTATTTGCTGTAAAGTGTCTCTACTGTAGGCTATTTTTATTATATGTACAGCACTTTGGCTCGACCAAAAATCGTTTATAAATGTGCTATATAAATAAAACTTGATTTGATTTACATGCACAAAAACCTATATAAAACAGAAATGGAAAAAGCAGAATAGGGCCTCTTTAATGCACCAAATAGATATCTCTCCGTCTTTATGGTTTATGTTTATGGAGTAGAATTAGAGTAAACAGTATTCCTGCTAACAGCACAGGAGGTAAAGCTCATTTTTGAACACTATTCATTCCATATCATAAGCATATTAACCGACACAGAATGGGATGTGAAGCACAATAGGGGGTTAACAAAGTAATTTATGTTGATACAAACAGAAGCAGAAGGTTTATTATTCCGTTGCCCTTTTTTATTCCAGTATAAAACCAGAACATGGAACACACACTGGGCTGGGATAAATAAGAGTGAAGCAGGGGGTAAGATAAGGTAACAGCACAGGATTCCTTTATTTATTTTAACAACCAGATACTGAACACAGGAGCAGTGAAAAGATTCCATATAAATCATACACCTTTATTCTTCAGGTATTTGTTCACATAGAATAATAATCTACATTTCTCTATACTGTATATGATAGGATATTTTCTGGCACGAGCCATGTAAATAATGTCTGTTCTTCGTGACTGATAATTATAAAAGTGGCTGCTGAGAGATGACATACGGTTGCAAGAAAAAGTATGTGAACCCTTTGGATTCTCCACACATAGCGTTGTGTGTTCCTTCCAAACAACTCAACTTTGGTTTCATCTGTCCACAGAATATTTGGAACATCCAGGTGCTCTTTTGCAAACTTCAAACGTGCAGCAATGTTTTTTCTGGACAGCAGTGGCTTCCTCCGTGGTGTCCTCCCATGAACTCCATTCTTGTTCAGTGTTTTACGTATCGTAGATTCGTCAACAGAGATGTTAGCATGTGCCAGAGATTTCTTTAAGTCTCTAGCTGACACTCTAGGATTCTTCTTCACCTCATTGAGCATTCTGCGCTGTATTCTTGCAGTCATCTTTACAGGACGGCCACTCCTAGGGAGAGCAGCAACAGTGCTGAACTTTCTCCATTTATAGACAATTTGTCTTACCGTGGACTGATGAACATCAAGGCTTTCAGAGATACTTTTGTAACCCTTTCCAGCTTTATGCAGGTCAACTATTCTTAATCGTAGGTCTTCTGAGAGCTCTTTTGTGCGAGGCATGGTTCACATCTGGCAATGCTTCTTAAGAATAGCACATTCAAAACTGGTGTGTATTTTTTATAGGGCAGGGCAGCTTTAACCAACACCTCCAATCTCGTCTCATTGATTGGACTCCAGGTTGGCTGACTCCTGACTCCAACTAGCTCTTGAAAAGTCTTTAGCCTAGGGGTTCACTTACTTTTTCCACCCTGCACTGTGAATGTTTACATGGTGTGTTCAATAAAAACATGAAAACATATAATTGTTTGTGTGGTATTAGTTTAAGCAGACTGTGTTTGTCTATTGTTGTGATTTAGAGGAAGATCAGAACACATTTTATGACCAATTTATGCAGAAATCCAGGTCATTCCAAAGGGTTCACATACTTTTTCTTGCAACTGTAAGTAGATATAAAATGCAGCAAAGAATCTTTGGTTCGATATTCATTTCCCGTAATGACATTATCTTGTACCTTTTACCATTAAGTATGTTAATTATTGTCCAATCTCCAATACTTCCAGAGTTTAAGCATCCGCAGAGTTACAGCTCACATTATGAGCATTTTTTTTAAATCATATGAAATGTGAATGTCAGTGAAGTCTAAGTAAAAAGAGTCAGGAAAGCAAAATGAAGATCCAAAGGCTTTATCGTCATACGCACAATAACTACAGCATAGTTAAGTCAGACAACTCACGTGTTAATTTGATATTTTTGTTAGAAGCAACATATAGTTTGAGTTTGGCGTCTAGGCTCTGGCCTCATCTCTCCACAGTTTCGCATAGAACATTGAGTGATGATTAGATAACTATCCCCAGGCTTACAGGTGGATGCTCGGGTGGTGGTGGGGCATGGGAGCATCAGCAACGTGGAAGTAGATTCAGCAGCATCAGTGAGGCAGAGGCAGGCAGATCTGGCAGCCTAAAAAGAGCTGCAGGTTTAGGAGAATGTTGTGGGGTTGGGAGTGGCAACGCTCGCTACGTGTAAATGTATCTTTGGTGCTGGAGTTGACTGCCTCAACTATCTCGCAGGTTTCACCCTATCTTTGGCAATGACAATCTAAAGTCCCAGGCTCCTTTAGTAGTGCAACATTGTTACGCGCTCCACCCTTTTGTTCTCTCTCTCTCTCCTCACAAGGTGCACCTGATCTGCTCCTGGCTCCGCCTCTGCTCAGCTGTCCCTGATCTCACATAATCCAAAGTATAAAACGAAGGCGCTCTATTTTGTTATGTCTTTTTGTTTATTATTTTTAGCCTGGAGGACTTGGTAGTCCAGTTTTCACGGCTTTATTTTTTAGTTTAGCCTATACATGTGCCTTTTAGTTTAGAAGGGGGAGTTCTGGGTCTTACTGCCCATAGTGTGGCTCACCCAGGCTTCCTCCATCTTTTTGTTCTTTTTGGCCAGTCCTCCAGAGTTCTATCATTTAAGTTTGTTTGAATTAAAATGTTAAATAAATCATATTTATCTAAACTCTATCAGCTTGGCGTTTGAAATCTGTTGCGGTGAGCGAGCCACAAATGTTTTAATGCTGTGGCCGTAATACATAAATATACAACCCAGTCTCATGGCATTTCGTGTTCACCAACACGATTTTTAATCTATTGATTCGTGTTCACCAACACGATTTTCCCCTTTTTTTCGTGTTGCACAGCACGATTTTAAAAGCAATGTATTTCTACTGGTAATGTGTTTCGTGCCTGCAGCACGTCTTTTTCTCCGGTCGGGTCGTGGAAGACCGGAAGCTGTGTGGTTCATAAAAACATGTTCTTACTCAATAGCAAGCCACAATTATTGCTTTTATTTTAAATCGTATAATTTCAGACTTTTGTTGCCGTCTGTGAGGAAAATAAATGGGGCTCAGAGCCTCAGAATACTGAAATCTGTATTTTTTAAATCTTTTTTTTCCTTCTAATTTGTTATTCTTTTCAAAATAACACACTGTTATTTACTCACCAATAACACACAATTATCCTTGCTTTTATTTATTGGTTTAATTTCATAATCTCTGGCTTTTTTGGCCTCTGTCAGGGACTGAATTTCAAAATAAAAATAACCGGAAACAGACGTAGGCATTTCGAGCGATTACCCAAGATCCTCAGCTATGGTTTAAGCTCGCTTATTGGATGTTTTAGCCGCAATGCATGCTGGGATTTGGTGTTTATATGATATGAAATCCGGAAAACATTTTAAAAGAATAAAATAATACTTAGTTCCGAGTGTTCTTGCTTTTCTCTTTGAAAGTCATCACATAATGGCATTGTAATACACGGTTCGGCTGCATTACATATTACAGATCTGCCGTAGTTCTTTATTTATAGAGCCCTGATGAGAAGACCTTTGGAAAAACGGAAGAAATGCCGCCGAAACTGAATACTTGACGTGGATCATAAATATATCAACAATTAAACAACATCTTCAATTTCTCTTCACACAATACGTCTCCTTGCAGTATCAACACTAATTCGGCTGACTTTTACATTTGATCTAATTCATAGATAGGTTATATTTACACCATAACGGTGCACAGCTGATATAAAAGGACATGTAGTTTTTAAAAATATTACTGATTTGAATATAAGAATGTAAATACTGAGTCTGAAATAGTATAGCAATATCCTGTAAAATTATGTGAAAGCATGAATAAAACTACACATCTTCAGATGTTGTACATACATAAGTGTCCTACACTGATAATACAAAAGTATTATGGCTGTGTGCCCCGCCTAGTGGTTAAAGCACGTTATTGAATTATTGTTTTTATGTGTTATATTTGATAAAAAAAAAAAATTAAGAGTACATACTTTCATAGGGGGAAAGTAGAAGGTCTGTGATAGAAATATAGAATATAAAAAATCAAGAAGACACTATAAGTGATCTCTACGATAAAACAGTTTAGTGCAGGATGTACAAATATATTAATAGGAGGAGGTGCAAAAGAGAAAAACGAATTAACCTTTATTTAAACATTAAATAATACTTTAGATTAAGGTCTTCTTTTAAATAACAAAAAAACTTTGGGGGTATCTATCTACAGATAAATATTAAGCCTGACAAAGTACTTAACATAATTGCTTTCCTGCAATGTTAACTATGTTGAAGCACTTATTTTAACTGATATTATGAATTATACTCTTATGTAGATAGTATAAGAAATGTGCAGAATATGACAGTTTAATGGTGGAGGTATACACATATTGATAGATGTCTTGTAATGCACTGTTGAGGAACCTGTGACCTAAGATTTTCATTCATTGCATACACCTAGTTGTGTATATGATTATGTCAATAAACCTTTGAAAATCTTGAAATCTTGAAAGGGATGTGCAAAATAGCCATAATATACAGTCTTTAATTAACTATTAGTAGAGAATAACGAGTAATGAATATACTTTATTACTCGTTTCCATTCATGTCAATTGCAGATACATGTTTAGTCTTCTCAAGCACCAACTATCAAATATCTCTCCTGATTGTTGGCACTTGACAATCACCTTCCCTGAATGTTACTGTAACTAAAGTCTGATTTAAGGGTTGTTTATATGATTTCACATCATTAATCAGAATCTGCAAAGTAACTCAAATAAGTGTAGTGGAGTAAAAATACCAGGTTAACCTCTGAATTGTAGTGTAGTAGAATTACAAAGTAACAATGAGCTGTCATGTGGGTATATATTAATGCTGCGCATTATGGACACAAGCGATTTTCACCCATTTATTAATTATATGTTTTACATTTGATAACACCAATGTGTTTAATACTGGCAACTTCTAATTGTGGGAAAAACGAAAACGTTCAGTAGAGACGTCCCATAGAAAATGTTGCCAAACACAATAGCCAGCCTGTGTAGTTCTGGGGGGGCGTTCAATTCCAGTTTTGGATAGTCTGGCGTGGTTTCATTCCATTTCAAACAGCTGTTTGACACTCGTTGTAATCTTGGCGCACTGCCACTCCAACATCCAATCCCAGAGTTTGAAGATTAATCATGGGGACTGTAGTCCTAAACGATAGCTGGGGATTATGGGTAGTGTAGTGTCTTTGGCCATCCTAAACTCAGAAATGTTGACAATCGCAATGATGCTCGAAATGTCCCTTATAGGCCTACGTCTGTTTCCGGTTATTTTTATTTTGAAATTCAGTTCCTGACGGACGCCAAAAAAGCCCGAGATTATGGAATTAAACCAATAAATAAAAGCAAGGATAATTGTGTGTTATTGGTGAGTAAATAACAGTGTGTTATTTTGAAAAGAATAACAAATTAGAAGGAAAAAAAGATTTAAAAAATACAGATTTCAGTATTCTGAGGCTCTGAGCCCCATTTATTTTCCTCACAGACGGCAACAAAAGTCCGAAATTATACGATTTAAAATAAAAGCAATAATTGTGGCTTGATATTGAGTAAGAACATGTTTTTATGAACCACACAGCTTCCGGTCTTCCACGACCCGACCGGAGAAAAAGACGTGCTGCAGGCACGAAACACATTACCAGTAGAAATACATTGCTTTTAAAATCGTGCTGTGCAACACGAAAAAAAGGGGAAAATCGTGTTGGTGAACACGAATCAATAGATTAAAAATCGTGTTGGTGAACACGAAATGCCATGAGACTGGTTGAAATATACATTACTTAAGAATATAAAAAATAGTGCAAGAAGAAGCAGAAATAGGAATACAATGCAAGTCAAAGTAGACAAACTTGTAAATTCAGTCAGGAAGGTATATGTTAACATTCATTCACTCCAGGGGGATTATGGGCACCACTCTTAACCTGTTAAGCCCCAAGGTCCCCCTCGGCAGGTCCTTTTTTATTTTTTTTCACGACACTGTGTCTCAGGGATCTTAATATTTAAGAACCTATTAATGTGTTATACCAGATTAACGGGAATAATCTCAGCTAACTGACGATACAAACCATTTTTACCAAAACAAAACACAAGACTCATAAGAAGCATCTAAATGACCCCTGAGCGAAAAATGCTAACGCACTTTGGCACAGAACTCAAGATAAAAGATACCCTTATTACTTATCGTAGCTGCACATACAAGATATCCGATTACAGCTGAGGTTCCACAGAATATTTAGGTATATATATCATCACTGAGTGATCCGAACTCGCGACAGGGGAAGCAAACACAGACATCACAACACGTACCTTTACGGAGCTTTTACGGGAGATCGTCTCACCGTAGCTGTCAATCTGATCAAAAGACGTGTTCAATGGCATTAAAACGAGAAAAAACGCGGCTGAATCGGTTAATCCATAGGTTGATAATGTTTCTGTGTAATATTTTTTTTAATTTATAATCCATAATTCAATTTTTATGTAAAAAACGGAGAGTAAAAGTTAGCTGCTAATGGTAGCCACCAGAGTTATCGCAGCTTCCGGTCTTGGCTATGCGGCAATCTCACATCCAACTCACATGTGTAACCTTGCTTTGAGAAAAAAGATTATTGATTTAACCCTTTTAGAAGGGAAGATATGGTCATTTGTTCTGGGAATGTCATTTTCGAGCCTGAGACCTGAAAAACAGGCTCGGGGCTCAACCAACTACAGCTTTTAACAATCTCCAGCAGCCAATCATTGCGCTGCTGTCAGACTTTAAATCTGTTCTCCTCTCTCTTGCAGTCAGCTGTCATTTCAGGCATGAATGCTGCAGCCCTCCTTTACTTTTGTTTTGTTTTAGAAAACTTTATTTTATATTATTTGGTATACACAAGTTACATTAATATTACACATAAAACACAATGAATAAATATATAAATAACATAAAGAGAGCACGTTTATATTCCGGTGAGATATTCAGTCACAGACTCAAAACGCCCCATGGCTGAGTCTGGGATTTGTCCAGGGTTTTTCTTCTCCTTAGTTCAGTAAGTATTTGTTTCAAGATGGTGCCACTGTTTACGATCGTCTGATTTAATATCATCTTGCACCTTGTCTTCCAGATCTTCATACATGTGATACAAATTACCAGCTGAAAAAGGTCCCCGTGTTTATTGTCCATCCCCTCATCCAGAATACAATACATGATTGAGATATAATTTACATTGAAGTCCAACCCGATGCCCCGTAGGAGCGACCACACCTCCTGGGCTTTGTAGCAGTCCATGAGGAGGTGCTGTAAAGTCTCATCCTCCTCACAGTTAATCATGGGGCATGTTCTAGTTTTCACATAGCAGCTCCATGAAACCACAGCTCTGACCGCAAGTCTGTTGACTGATATCAGCAACCGTTTACTTTTTACTAATTGTAAGACTTCGTTACCTTCGTCAGGTGTTAGGTTTTTGTATGCTATAACAGCCCTCCTTTACCACCTCCTGTCATCACATCCAGCACCCAGGTGGATCAGAACTCCAGTCCTTATCAAATCCAGATCTTCACCATCTTCTTCATCCCATCAACATCACCACTAGTGTCCAGACCTTTATATATACAGTCTATGGTCCAGACCCAGGAGGGGGGGGTTTACCTATTCTACTTAGAGCTGCACCTCCCCCTTAGAGCATATAACATCACAAAGGGTTCTTACAACCAAACAATATTCAAATTCCCATTATCTCATGCATCAATAAATGTTGATTAAAGCAACATAAGGCTCTCCTGATTGAAATGCAGAATGGGTACTTTATAAGGTGCTGGATCAATCAGCGGAATGGGGAACAAGTGAGTGGGCGGAGATGATCCGGTGATTGGAAAGGCGGGGAAGGGGTTACTGCAGGGTGGGGGCGAGTGTCAGGATCTGCAATTACAGGGAGTGTTAGCATGTTGCACAGAAAACAAGAAACTAAATTAACGTTTTGTTTCTGATTGGGTTACCATTTTAACGTGTGGATAAAGGAGCTACTGTTCTTCGTATAATGATGATGGTGATAACTGGGTTAACATGGGCTGCTGACAAAAACAACAACAACTGAATTAAATATTTGTTGTACTTATAAGAGACAGTCTTAGCTAATGTGCTTTAAAAACGCAGCTTGACTGAATTCATACCTTTACTTAGCAACACATTTCTCTATAACAATCTGCCCACAAATCTGAGTATTTCACAAAGCCTTTTTTTTTATCAAAGTGACTATAAAGGAATGGCAACAAATTACCATGTAGAATATTCAAACAGACCAAGAATGAAAAAGCATGTTGCCATAGCAACCCTGCCGCCAGCTTAACGAATGTTGATTGTATTGTTTAGTGTATATTGTGTTTTCATCCTTTATAATTCATCAAATAAAATAAATCAATCGACTCGACTGTATGTTAACATACCAATAATGTGTAAAGATGGAAGTGAAACATTTGAACTTGTGAAGATGATCTCACATGAAAGCAGAGAAATGATCAGGATTTAAGTTATAACAATGGTGGCACACTGATTTGACGTTTTAATAATGGTATCCACAATGCAACATTAGTCTATAGGGTGAGGAATATCTCACCAATCTGCACTACAGTCTTCTGTAAAGCCTGAAACTGCACATCTAATGATGAGTATGTAAACAAATGGATACAAATAAATAGTAGGAATCTATATATTTTTGTATTTATTAAAGGGACGGTGGAGATGGTTGGTTGACAAATTGGCTGATAGGGTCGTCATATGAGATGTTAATATATTCGCGGTGAAAGTGTCGTGCTCTCCTCATTATAGCCTCCTAGTTCGACATACAGTAGGTGTTGGCGTGGCTGCCACTCACCCCATTTAATTATCCAAAGTGTGCACGGAAGAAACCCATTTTTCCTGAGAAAAAGTGAGGGGCTTTTGTGACTATTGGCCTGTTCTACATGTATAAGAAGCATGCATGCAAAGGAACAGTTTAAGTTAAGAAGATGCAAGGTTTATGCAGGAATCACAAGTTCTATAAACATGCTTTACTTTGAATCCCAAACACACTAAACCCACACTATCAATGTCTTTTTGTTTTTTTTCCCATCTATTATTCATGCCATGTTGTGTGTTCAGAGTGCGGAGACCTTATCCCCACAGCTGACTTTCAGTTTCCCTGCTGTGACTCGAAATGAAATGTCTGTGGAACATCAAATGTGTATCATGTTTTCAGGTAACGTTGTGTTCACACTCACTCAGCTCTCCCTTACTGTATGAAACACATTTCAATTTCCTCGTACACAAAATAGATTAATCTAAACATTACTATTTTTCTTCAAAACAACCAATTTTCTACTGCATTTTTGTCGACACATGAGAAGATCCTCTTTCAAACTGGGATCATTATAAAGTTTAAGCCTGATTGGCCATCATGCCGAAATCTTTTCCGCAAGTATAAGTCAAACGTGACATGTGTTCCCTCATCATGTGAATAAATAAACACATACATAAATGTCAAAAAGGGCTGAATATAAGAAGATTGGGTGTGTGGGAATAGGATAAATTGAAAATGATATAATGTAGGCACAAATACATTCTAAATATCATATGATTGATGTCTCTTCTTGTATTCGTGGAATGGACTTCAATTTTTTATATATTTCTGGAAAACAAGATTTGTTTAACGGCTCTAAAAATAATTTCACTAAAATATTCCATAAAGCCATACATGATGAATATATGGCTCTGGCAATAATCTATAATGACAAGTTAGTGGCACACTGAATTTGGCCTTTATTTTGTAAAAAGAGCCTTGGCGGTCACTTTTTGCTTTGATAAGATAAAAGCCTACAGATGATCCTTTAAAAAGCCATAATAAGGGAGACTTACTGTATATTTTATGCAGGTGAAGTTGACATAACATTCCCCTCTATCACCTGAGGGGAAAAGCCTGCACATAAAAAACTGCAGAGAATGAAAATTGATCACAAGGTCAACCAAAAGACCTGTCGAGCTAACTGAGCTCAACCAAATGGCTTACATACCTTTAATGATTAGTTTTTACCCTACAATCATTCATCCATCTCAACCACTCATGAGTTGCCTACCCGAGGTTGTCTGCATCAGGATTCAACTTATCTCTGCCTGGTCCCCCCATCCTGGTGTCCTCCATCACTGGACCATCTCCGCAGCCGAGACAACAACAAGAACCAGAGAGGGAAAGAAAGTCAGACTGAAGCTGCAGAAACGTGATAAAACATGATAATAAACAAATATAAAGTCTTGAAACTGAAACACGTTCAAAAAGAAACATGTTTACTTTGCTAACAATGTACAGTAAAAGCTTTTCACTCAGCAGACTTTCCTTGAAGGTTCAGATATCTCAGTTGGTTGAAGGGTTTCATTGTTAAACCTTAGTGGAGAGGTACTAAAAGGTGTCTCTTACTTTGAAAAGCCAGTCTTGAAAGACTAAAATAAAACCCTAGGACATTATTATATTATTTCCCCCAGTCTGTCAACCACATGGTCTCTGGTGTGCATGCACATGCCTGAAAACCCAATCAAAATAAATATATAAATCCAAAAATAACACATCGGAAACCTTAAATGAACCTTGAATGAAAACATTTGACAGTTTGGTAATGGAACAAGCAAATCACAGCCAAGAAAACAAAAACAAAACAGAAAGCCCTGCAAAAAGGATAAATCATCATGTTGTAAACAAGCTTAAACAAGCCAGGGCCGGTGGAGGAAATTGTTAAATCAGAGGAACAAAAACTGCTCATTGTGGAGGCCCACATTCATAAACTGCACTTTCTGTGGGAAAAAAGGACATTTGATTTCCATTTTAATGCCTCATTATCCAATGCTGGCTGCAGTGTGTTTTTTAAGAAGTATAAATAACCATATACACACTGCCTAAAAAATGTTAAAATAACTGTTCCATCAAATTGTTAATTTGAGCAAGAAGGGGGCAAATGAGTGAGAAACAAAGAAGATGCAAATAGTCTGCAGCGTGACCAGATTGTTGTGCAGTGGAGCGAATGAGAGTCAGAGGTAGACCAATTGTGTGACACTACAGGTAGTTCAGTGGAGAGTGCACTTGATGAAGTGTGATGGGCCTTAATTCAAATCTCATCAGCAGTTGGATGGACGACCGTCTTCACACACTGTTTGACTTCCACTAGTTTTACAACCTGTTCAGATCCATTCAAGTGCATTGGGCGGAGGGCTGCTGTGACAGTCTGTATTTAAAATGAAACTCTAAATATATCAGACATTGGTACCTTTACTTTTTCAGTGTTGTAAAAATACACATCTTATTTCATTATGGAAAAGTGTAAAGTAAGAATAAAGAAACATGCGTTTTTTCATTAATGGGAAATGAAAATGTAGAAAGACACTGCAAATAAAACAGATGTGTAAAGCACAGGTTACCTCACCACCCGAACAGAAATAACTCTGCACACTGTTTGACTTTGATCTGTGTATAATAAGAAATCCCTGGTAAAATTCAAGTGTAGATAGAAATTGCAAGTAAAACAGATCTGAACATCATAGCCAACCTCACACCCAAACAAAAAGAGGACTTAAAGTCAGTGCTGTCTTCGCAGTAGTTTAATCACTTTCTTAGATCTATTCAAGAGTATTGAGCAGAGGCTGTGTTCAAGAGGAAGTCCTTAAATATATCTAGTAAGCCACTGGAAACAGAGGGAATGTAGTACCTTCACTTTTCAGCTTTGTACAAATATGCTTCTAATTTGGTTCTTTCATTTGGGAAAATAAGTGAACAGTAAATCATAGAAAACCTCTGCATGTTATTGTTTCCTTAAATTACAATGTAGATAGGACGCTGCAAGTAAAACAGATGTGTACATAATTGGTAACCTCACACCTGAGCAAAAAAAACTTAAAGTGTAATGAAGTGAGTGTTGTGTGTTGCACACTGTTTGACTTTATTTGTATCATCTTATGAAGTCCATGCAGGTGCATTGAGAGACAATTTGTATTAAAAATCATTGGTAACCTCACCCCAAGAAGAATATCTTAATATATCTAGTAAGCCACTGGGAACAGGAGAAGTTATACCTTTACCTTTCAGTGTTGCAAAAATATGCATCTAATTTCTTTCTTTTCAGTAGGATAAGGAAATATAAATTAAAGCATTGGTGCATTTTCTTGTTCGTAATGGTAAATGAGAATGTAGATAGTAAACAGATGTGTCCATCACAGGTAACCCTCACAGCTGGCAAAAAGACGCTTAAGTTGAATCACAGGCCGGTGCAGTCTGCTGGTGCAGAGAACATCACACCTCTGTCTTTACCCGTCTGAGCACGAATGAGGGAAATGAAAATCAGCAGGCTGGGATGTGGGCTGTCTGTAATCAGGTTTCACCGCCCTTTTCCTATCGACTGCTGGGTCAAGATCATACAAGCATGCTGCTCTGTCTGCCCCATCCTGCTTGTCTCTTTTCACTTGCCCTCTCTCTCAATTTCAGGTCCTCTGATTCCCTGTCCGGTGTGCTGCACTTGCTGTTTCGCGCTGAATGTAACAGTCGATGAATATAATTATCTTCTCGGCATCAATCGGAGGGTGATTGAGATACAATTCAATGTATTAAAGCTCACATTTGATTATGAACAATGTAGATTAGCTTCACATTGCAATGTGATTGCATTGTGCTGTGAACCATGTCATTTATTTTATAATTAAATATTGAATGTGGTGTTTTGTAGCAAAATGCGTTTCCTGATGACCCCTCTGGTGTACATTTCAATTAGAGGGTCATGCACCCTGTATGGAGGCCATTTCCTCATGCATTATTACGTTTGACACAGCGAATAACACATTGTATTGTAAGAGGCAGCCACCAGCATCAATTTGTGATAATATGGTGTTGTGTGTTTGCAGGAGGGATTGTATAGTGCACAGGAGATGACATAGAGTCAGCATGTAATGAGCCTTGATGAAACTTAATAGCAGTATTGTGCGATTGGGAGCGCTCCATTTCACTGTGATGGAAGAGGCTGTCTCTTAAAGATCCATTTGTGTCTTACCAAGGTCAGCATATTGTCTTTAATGAGAGTAATCTCATGGATGTGCAGTAAATACTAGAACTACTGCCCATACTTCAATATACAGTACACCAAGTTTGATAGAGGATATTAGTGTGGGCACCAACAAATGACAGCACACGTCTGTGGGCAGCACCACATCAACTTTCTTCAAACTCATAGTCCATCTTGAAAATGTTGAAGAACCACAACACAAAATGAATACTGGCAATAAAATCATAGCATCTGACAAATTCTCCAAACACTGATGTTTTATTGAAGAGAAACAAGGAGTGATATGAATGCAATATTGATATGAAGGTAGCAGTAGCGTGACATGGAGAGCTGTGGAAGCTCTCTTGGTGCAGATGGTAACAACGAAACCTATATATAATTTACTATAAACATAGGTGAATGCGATATGATATAATGAGGTTGGAGACGAGAAGAATGATCTGACCCCATTCGCTACTGTTCATCTTATCTTACTACCTGCTGCCTGGAAAGATATTTTACTACAGGAGTTTGGAATCAAGAGCTAAATTGCAGAGTTATGCGAGCAACCTTTTGAGACTTAAAAACGTTTGTCACCTGCAATGTTTCTCGTGCTTACACCAGCATGCTAACATGCTCACAATGACAATGTTTACATCTTGATGTTTCGCAGCTTTAATGTTTACTAGCCTAGTTCAGCAATAACATGTCAACATGCTAACAATTGCTAATTAGCAATGAACACATTAAAGCACATTAAAGGCTGAATGTAGTCAGTTTCGCACAAGTTATAAAATGAAGATACATTCTTATTCTTGGATATAATCATGCCAGATAAAAAATCAGGGAAGTGCAAAAGTCATTTTAGAGTCTTTAGTTTAGTTTAGTTAGTGTTTTTAGTTAATTTGATGTTACATTTCTGTTACCTTGTGTTTGGTCTTTCTGCTGTGATGCAAGAACAATTTCAGACTCTATCTGACAATGAAGAATTATCATATTGTAGAGTATAGCAGAGTATACCCACCAATAACACAAACTACAGCCAATGAATGAATACATGGTCATTCATTTAACTCAAGTCTTTTTATCCAGCATCAGGTGAATAAATTGTTATGAATCGTAAGCTCTTTTGAATAAATCCATAACCTCAAACTCGACTACTTCAATCACTTTTTTATTTTCTCCATGACTAACTTTGCGTTTGTTTTTAGTTGGCAGGTTTCGGATTTGCACCTTAATGGCTAACATCCTGATGAGCGTGTTGTGACTGAACTTATGACCCTGCTGTAGTGAATAAACAGAAGAGTCTCCAAGGATTTTATTTACTATATGCCAGCGTCTTCCAGACAGAAAATAATCAGCTTAGGCAAACATGGCTGCAATTTCTGAAATAAACTTTAATGATTCCTCACCTCTGAAAATCATTACCTTGTCAATCAGTGATGGCTCAGTGAATCCTACTTTTGTATCCGATAATCTCTCAACAGCCTAACAAAAGGTCTCTGTGTGCTCTGTAAGGCAAGTTATATTACTAAGGCCCTTAAAGGAATTTAGAAGGATCTATTGACCGAAATGGAATATTATTATTTTCTTTTTATTAGCGTTTAATCAGCTGATTCTACCCCTTGTGTATTTTTAGCTTAGAATGAGCTCTTCATATCTACTTATATTCAATGGAGTTTGCCATGTTGTTCTCCCACGTTTCTACAGAAGCCCAGAATGGACTAATTTAAACACTGGTTCTATAAATGGCCGTTATTACATTGACATTGCAGCTTACATTTTATTGTACACATTCACAGCAAATGCACCTGAAGGCCACTGCAAGATGTAACCAAATCTACACACAGTTCCTTTGAAGCAGCATTTCATAAACCTCAATACAAAATAAAAAGACAGGACACTAAAACATTATTGAATTGAGTGTGTGTGTTTTATTTTTAACTAAAGCAAGGATGCTGAGGTAATCTTTTTTACACCTGAGGCTTTTTCCACTAAATACATTTGCAAGGTACACACTAAAATCTTAATCCCACTACAAAGAGTGTGTTGACATGTTTGGGAAAGTGACTGGAGAAAAAACATTTTAAACATGTGTCAGGCATCCATTGATTTCCCCTTTGTGCTATTCAAGCACCTCATTTAAAGAAAATGAGGCGACTCAGAGGGACTCAAAACCATTTACTGCTACTAGCCTACTTAGTTATGCGTCTCTTTTTTTCTTCTTTTAAGTATGGAGGATCCGGTTTATTACATTGTCCACGGCTTTGTTTCATTATTTGGTTCTTCTCTAACCCTATCGTGTTTTTGGCCAGTCCTCCAGACTCGCGTAATTTGATTTAGTTTGATATACATGTTATTATCAAAACAAATATTTTGTTCGAATATCATTGGGTTTGCAGTCTTAAATGTATGTTTCTTGTTATCTTGTGGGTATAACAACTTCAAACACAGTCCAACTTATGCAAATTAATTGCTATGTCAAATAGATTCAAAGTTCTTTTTTTCTTTACTATAATGCGTTGCTAAAAAACTCACCTTGTGAATTTTTACAAAGTAACAATTATTGTATCACTTAGCACTAGCAAAACAGATCTACATGGACCAAAAACACTTGATTTCCTGGTAGGTCAATGAATACCAGCAGTCTGAGTCTGAAACCATGGTGATAGGTTCCTGAAAGGTTAATATTTGAAGCTTGTAAGATCACCTAAGAGTGTCACCATGGCTGCAAAAACGACACTTAAAAAGAGGCAGAGCTCTCTCCTCCCAGACTGCTTACCTGTCACCTGAAGCGCCTTCAAACAAGCGGTGACAAACTGACACGAGAGGCGTCTGGAAGCTGTCGTCTAGCCAGACAGCCATGTCATCTTATCCTGTTCTGACATGGCATGCAGGAAACCTGGGGATTAAACCAAACGTAGAGTTCACAGGCAGCGAGTGTGGCACACACTACTCTGCATGATGAGACAGTCTGGTGACAACTGGTGTTTGTTTCTGTAGCAGTGTGGTGTGTGTGTATGAGTGAAACTGTTGGATTAAAACCATTACAAGTGTAATGACTTGTGCCATTAAACCACCATGTAATCGATGAGCCTCATCACTGAGATCATAACCATTTAACAGCCTGGAGGATAAATGACACAACATCATTACAAGTTCATACAATCATTTCTGGTGGATTTTTTTACGAGTTGTGTACAATGAGCATAAATAAGATTAAGTAATGTGATATTATCATTTAGTCTGATTGCTTCCTATTTTTCTTTTTTATGGACAGGTTTGTGATCTTGAATAGAAAACAAACTGTTGACAGACTTGAATTGCCTCCCTGAGAAATAGTCTTTATACCTCTGCTTTACCACAAACTCAAAATGCTGCCAACATTAAAGCAGTTTTCTCTTCAACTTCACTTTTTGAACCACAATTGGATTTTATGCATTCAGTAAAATGTGTCATCTCTTCATATCTACTACATCTACACCACCAAGTAACCCTAATGAATCCCAGCCAGTGTGTACAAAAAGGACATATTATGCTGATTTTCAGGTTGATATGTGTATGTAGTGTCTCTACTGTAACATGTCTCCATGCTTTAATGTTCAAAGAACTCTTTATTTTTCTCATACTGCCTGTGCTGCAGCACCTCTTTTCACCCTCTGTCTGAAACCAGAGCCCAGTCTGCTCGGATTGGTTAGCTGGCCGGCTATGTTGTGGTCAACCATTTGTCCCGCCCCTTAGCCTACCACGTACAATGATTTGGATAGCTAGCCAATAGAAGTGCGAGTGTTATATAGTGATGTCATTATGTTATGGAGGTAAACAAAGGAATCCGATGTAGGCGTTTCAGGCAGGGGGAGGAACAGAAACTCCCTCTGGAGGGAACACAGGGATTTTAGCCTTTGCAAACTATTTACATGCACACAAACCTATGGAACTCACTACAGGAATGTTTAGAAAACTATAATTAGCACTGCCTGTTTTTCCTCAGACCTGAAAATCAATATTTATATCCCTGCAAACTGTGCCCTCTTAGTTTTTCTCTTACTTGGAGACTACTCATATTCTTAGTGACAGCTTTGCCATGACCCATACCCAGACATCCAAGAGTGTTTAATCCTAAAGAACCACATTTTGAACATGGTCTGTGTTGCAGGACATCCCTTAAGGGATCAGGGGCGCCCTCCGGCACTCTTTCCAACTTCTTGTCATCTCCCATCTTCCTCCGCTTAGCCAGGCTCCAAAAATACTCTTAAGACTCTCAAGACTCACTGAATTTAAACAAGTGATCCCAAGTGCCCTCTCGCTTCCTCCCCGGTTGCCTAGAGGTGCCTATATCAAATTCAAAAACCTGGCGTTTTCACCCCTATATCCACTGGGCTGAGTTGCAGATCTGAACTATTTTCTTCTCCTTTCCTGAATGAACGGGGCAAGTTCTCACTTTGTCAAGACAGCCATGACTCCTCATCAGGGCAAACACCTCCAACAGGGAGCTGGAAAGTATATCAGGAACTATCACATTTGACATTATCTATGCTAATGGTGGGGCTCTAAGTCTGTCAGTTGCATGGTCGAACACTGATATCTTTAAACAACTACTATTGCATGGATTGCTATGAAAGTTAGCACAGAATTTCATGATCCCCAGAGGATGTATCCTAATGATGACGGTGATCATCTGACTTTTCCTCAAGTGCCATTTATAGGTTTAAACTTGTAGTTTTGATTAAATGTCATGACTATTAAAGCACCCAGATATTGTTCTAAACTGTATTAAAGTAAACAGGTATTATCTTGAACTGTATTGAAGTGAACATGTATTATTTGGGACTGTTTTAAAGTAATCCTATAAACCTTCTTACTTACACTCCATAACCCAGAGACCCTGACACACACGCATACACTTCCTCCCATCAGCAGACACACACACATACACTTCCTGACCCAGATATCAGCAACACACACACATACGCCTCCGCTTATCAGCACACACACATACACTTCCCCTCACTAACACACACACATGTTATTTTTCAAGGTTCTTTCTGGGGCCAATATAATCCCAAGCACCAATATATCTGTGTACAATGTTTGATTGTTTAGGAAAGAATAGTTTGTGTGAAACCTTCCCTGGGAAAGTAAAGGAGTTAACCCAGGTATAAGATAAAAAGTGATTCTGACCTTGTAGAGTTCCGTGGCTCTCACGCTCTGTTCAGAAGAAAAATACTTTTTCCCAGAACTCTGATTCGCTGTATTGTATTGTATTGTATTCAAAGTGAATCCAACCAGTAAGAACACCTAGGGGAGTGAGCAACCGACCCAAACTCCTCCCCACGGACTCTCTGATTAGCTTAGGAGTAAAATGGGACGGAAGAGCCGACACACATCTCCGCCCCAAATATGTCCATATATACTGTTGTTTCTTCATGCAAAATGCTCCCTGTTTCTGACTGGCTGGTGCCGATATCTGTATCGCACGGCAGTAGAGCGGGGAGCCCGGAGTGCTCTGTTTCAGGGCACTCTGTATTTCGTATTGTGTTTTTTACTGTACTAAAATCAGATTATTGTTATAACTTTTATGCCGGTGTTTTGAACTCCTTCTTTTATTAAATCTGACCAGGCTCATCTAAAGGACGGCGCGGAGCAGAGGTGGGCTTTAAGCCACCACTATTGTGTTTTCTCCTACACTATAAAATGGATCTCTCTCATATCTCTCAAGAGAGACATGTGTACAAGATGATAGATATGTGAATAGTGTTTGGTGATAAGCCCTCTTTGTGATATCATATGCTCTAAGGGGGAGATGCAGCTGAATAGGAAATCCCCCCATCCTGGCTCCAGAGTTGTATGTTACTGTGAAGATGAATTGTAATCACTCGCTGCAAACCCTGACTTTTTTAGTCAATCTAGGGCTGCTGTATATAGCTTAGTTGGTGGAGCTGAAGGCCCATGTACTGGGGAAGTTGAAGTTTGTCCCCCTGTGGAGGACAAACTTCAAATCTGGCCTGAGACCATTTTCCCCGTGCCAAAACACTGTGACTATACTATGCACTGGTTGCCCAAAAAATATCTTAATATACAGCTGCCCTGTTCTCCACTGATTCTCCTCACACCACAGCTCCATTTCTCTCCGATGGCCGTTATTTCTTCTAATCCTTGGCTGCTCCTGGTCTCCTAGCAGGCTCATAATTATAAGGTTGTGGTCCGTCATATGCATTTGAATATACATTTTACAAAAACGACGCCAGATGTCACTGTAGTGTATATTTATGTATATCTTTTGGAAAATCTATACATCATTTTCCTACACATTTATTCACTGGTGTCTCTAACCTGCAAGTTGCTCTTTAAGTATTGTTTGTTATTAAATGTCATTTGACCATATGTGCCTTATTTTTTAGTTAACCCTTGTATGTCTTGTCACTCTTTACAATCCAAACCAGATTATATAATGTTGTATAACTACATTTACATATTTCAGAATTTTCTCTCATGTTTTGTTGTTTTCAGTTCAAGATTGTCTGTGCGACTGCAGAAGTGTACTTAGGCAAGATACTAACCCCCTAATCCCACCAGGAGAATCTGCGCTGCGTTGCGCTGCGTTGCGCTGCGTTGCGCTGCGTTGCGCTGCGTTGCGCTGCGTTGCGCGGCGGCTGCGGCGTTTTTAGCGATCGCGGCCACTCTAGTCAATGGGTGCTATTCCACCAGACACGCTGCGCCGCGGCTCGAAGCGTCCCAGAAGCTCCTCGCCGCAAGGAATTTCTAAAATATAGGATGAATCCTATTTTTGACGCGGCGCAGGCAGGAAGTGGAATGTTCATCCAACAACTGCGAGGCTGCACACAAGACGCTCCGCTTCCGCAACGTTTTGAAACGCGCCTGGTGGGTTAGGACGCAGGAGGAGGTCGCAGCGCGGCGCAGCCGCAGCGCAGACGCTCCTGGTGCGATTAGGGGGTAATGGGTGAATGCTGCCATTTGTAGTAAAGCACTTTGATATAAATGGTGGAGAATGTGCAACAATTTACTTTGTACATTTTGTAAGGACAGAACAGTCAGGCTCATAGGGAAATTAATGGTCACTAAACTCTTCTAATTGATTCTTGAGTTTCATAAGATAAAATAGGGTAATGTATGTGATCATGTGTTTTGGCTCCTGGAGACAATGATTGCATGTTTTAACAGACACTAAGTTTATGTAACCAACAAGATCCTGTACGAGGGAATACCAAGGGTGAGCGAGAAAATTGCAGCCAGGAGAATGAGACTAGCAGGACATTGCCAAAGGCATCAAGAGCTGCCAGCCAGCAAATTGGTGCTGTGGGAACCAACACACGGGCATCGGTCACGAGGACGTCCCGCACTAACATACGTGGACGTACTCAAGAATGACGCAGGAGCACAATGTACCAATGAACTGGCCAGATGTATGGAGAACCGGGATGACTGGAAGCGACGATGGAGGGCTCGTCTGAGGACGACCAGAGAGAGAAGTTTAAGGGCTTCCTGCATTGATCACTTGCAC